>NC_052152.1:167434605-167770826 GCF_902713615.1 Scyliorhinus canicula | reverse complement strand
TTTCTCAACATAAGTTGATCGAAGGGAGAGGAAACGGAGGTGACCCTCAATTTATGGAATTGTGTCCAAATAAGAGTCGAAAAAGGAGAACCCAAAAGAAGCATGGTAGCATGGTGGTTAGCATAAATGCTTCACAGCTCCAGGGTCCCAGGTTCGGTTCCCGGCTGGGTCACTGTCTGTGCGGAGTCTGCATGTCCTCCCCGTGTGTGCGTGGGTTTCCTCCAGGTGCTCCGGTTTCCTCCCACAGTCCAAAGATGTGCGGGTTAGGTGGATTGGCCATGCTAAATTGCCCGTAGTGTCCTAAAAAGTAAGGTGGGGGGGGGGGGGGGGTTGTTGGGTTACGGGTATAGGGTGGATACGTGGGTTTGAGTAGGGTGATCATTGCTCGGCACAACATCGAGGGCCGAAGGGCCTGTTCTGTGCTGTACTGTTCTATGTTCTATGTTCTAAGCAAGAATCAGAGGTCATCGAGGTCAATGGTAACGAGACAAAGTGTGTCCACACCAGCTCACTGGTCGATGGAACAATAGGTCGATTACCTGGATGAGAAGTTTGCCCGGCATGCAAGGAGTGTACAGAAGATGTAACCCAGATGACAGCCTCGATTAAGGAAGTGGTTGACCGGGTGGAGGAGAAAATGACGACCCAGGCACAGGAGATTCTAAAGCTGCAGGAGCTGGCGACTGAACGAGAGGAGGAGTCCACTGCAATGGCTTTGGAAATTAGCGTACTACAGGACAGCCAGAAATGACTGCTTGATAAAGTGGAAGACTTGGAGAACCGGTTTCGCAGGCAAAGTATCCGATTCGTCGGGCTGCCAGAGGGGAAGGAGGGATCAGATGTGGGAGCGAATGTGGTGAAGATGTTGCAGGAGATGGTCGGGGCCGATTTGTTTGACAAGCCGCTGGAGGTGGACCGGGTGCATAGGGTGCTTGTACGTAAGGCCCAGGGTCGTGAGCCCCCGAGGGCCATGGTGGGGAGGCTGCATCGATTCCTCGACAAGGAGCATATCATGAAGTGGGCCAGGCAGATGAAACGGTACATGTGGGAAGAATCAGAGATCCGGGTGTACCAAGACTGGGGACCAGAACTCGCAAAGAGAAGAGCAAGTTTCAACAAAGTTAAGGCGGTCCTGTTTGAGAAAGACATTAAATTTGGACTGTTTTACCCGGCACACCTTTGGGTGACCTACGAGAACCGGGAGCTGTACTTCAATTCTCCGGAAGAGGTGGTTACTTTCATGAAAGACAATAATCTGGCATAAGGACTCTTAAATTAAGGACTCTTAAATTCTAACTGAATTTGAGGGACGGGATGGAGTGATGGGGAGGAGAGAAACATGGTTCTGTGTTCTGCTTTGTCTTGTGTAAAGATTTCAGTTTTTTAATTCTGTGAGTTAAGTTGCGATGTTCGGGAGGAAAAGGGTTTGGGTGTTTTATTTTTTTTAAATGTTTTTCTCTCTTCTTTTCTCTCGTCTTGTGTAATTTGATTTTGATTTAGTCTCTGTAACAAAGATGGTTGATTCTTTTCGGCAGCACGGTAGCACAAGTGATTAGCACTGTGGCTTCACAGCGCCAGGGTCCCAGGTTCGATTCCCCGCTGGGTCACTGTCTGTGCAGAGTCTGCACGTTCTTCCCGTATCTGCGTGGATTTCCTCCGGTTTCCTCCCACAGTCCAAAGACGTGCAGGTTAGGTGGATTGGCCATGCTAAATTGCCCTTAGTGTCCAAAAAGGTGAGGAGGGGTTATTGGGTTACGGGGATAGGGTGGCAGTGAGGGCATAATGTGGGTCGGTGCAGACTCGATGGGCCGAATTGCCTCCTTCTGCACTGTATGTTCTATGTTCTAGGTTCTTGCATACATAATTTTGATTAAGCTGCTTGGAGCTTCTTCTATTGTGTTTTATTCTCTTTGAAAGTGATGGGCTTGATAAGAATTGGTCAAAGAGGGAGAGGTAGAGCCTGGCAATCTGGTGTAACGACTTATAAACTCAAACTGTAGGGGTCTGAGTTTGGGAGAGGAGACAGGATGGCGGGGAGGTGAGAAAAATTGTTCTGTGTTTTGTTATGCCTTGTTTAAAAATGTTGGTCTTTTAATTCTGTGAGTTAAGTTGCGATGTTTGGGAAGAAAATAGTTTTGGTGTTTTAATATTTTTTTTCTCTTTCCTCTCTTCTTGTGTAATTTGACTTTGATTTACTGCTTTATGTATGATATCACAGAGGGAAGAACTTTTAAGATGTGATGGACTGTTTTAGTTTCTGCAAGAATGATGGTTGATTCTTGCATGCATAATTTCACTTAAGCTGCTTAAAGCTTCTTCCTTTGTGTTGGATTCTGTTTGATGGTGATAGGACTGATGAGAATCGGTTAAAGGGGGAGGGGTTTGCCTCTTTGCCTGAGCGTTGGGGGAGCGTACGTTTGCTTTTTGGGATTGTTGTTACTGTGTTGAATGCTTGTTTTATTGCTAGGTGTGATGGAATCTGGTAGTCGGCAGACTTTTTCACGCCAGAGGGTGGGAGATGTTGAGCTAGCTGGATAGCTAGCTCAACCAAATTAGATTAAAGAAGGGATGGGCCGGGCAAGTGTTTCATTCAGGACTGGACTTTAAAACAAGCGGGGTGGCTTTTCTGATTAATAAAAGGGTGACATTCGAGATGGGGAGGATAGAAGTAGACCCTGGAGGCAGATTTATTATGGTTAGCGGGAAGCTAGAGGGAATGGCAGTGGTGCTGGTGAATATATATGCCCCAAACTGGGATGATGTCGCGTTTATCAGGAAGGTGCTGGGGAAGATCCCAGACCTTATCTCGCAACGGCTGATCATGGGGGGGTGATTTTTATACGGTCCTGGACCCGAGGTTGGACCGGTCGAGTGCTAGGTCGGGGAAGCTATCAGCAATGGCAAAGGAACTGCGAAGGTTCATGGAGCGCATGGGAGGAGTGGATCCGTGGAGATATGAGAGACCAAGGAGCAGGGAATAGTCATTCTACTCCAATGTACATAAGGCGTATTCCAGGATAGATTTCTTTGTGCTGGATAAAACACTGTTAGCCGGGGTTGAGGACACTGAGTACTCAGCAATTGTGGTCTCAGATCATGCACCACACTGGATAGACCTGCGGGCAGACACGGGAATGTCCCAGTGCCCACAATGGAGACTAGATACAGGGCTGTTAGCGGATGAAGAGATCTGTGAGCGAGTGAGAGAGGCCATTCAGGGGTACCTAAAGATCATTGCCATGGGAGAGACTGCAGCTGGGGTGGTCTGGGAGGCACTGAAAGCGGTCATTAGAGGGGAATGTATTTTGATTCGAGCCCACAGGGATAAAATTGAGCGGTCGGAGCTGGACAGGTTGGGAGGAGAAATCTTACAGGTGGACAGGAGATATTTGGAGTCTCCAAATGAGCTCCCGAAGGAGCATCAAAGACTTCAAATGGTTTTTGTGCTCCTTTCGACAGGAAAGGCGGAGGGTCAGCTGAGGAGGGTAAAAGGGGCGATATAAGAACATGGGGAAAAAGCTAGCAGGATGCTGGCACATCAGCTCAGGAAACAAGAGGCAGCAAGATAAATAGAGAAATAAAGGGTTTGAGGGGGAAGACGGTGATGAACCCGGGGACGGTGAATGAAGTGTTCCGGGAATTTTATAGCTAGCTATACGAGTCGGAACCCCCGGTTGGGGAAGAGGGCATGAATGAATTCCTGGGGAGGCTAGAGTTCCCAAAGGTAAATGAGGAGCTGGAGGCCCGTTTAGGCTTGGGGAGGTGATCGATGGACTGGGGGCGATGCAATCGGGTAAAGCCCTGGGCATGATGGGTTCCCAGTAGAATTTTATAAGAAGTTCTCTGAGTTACTGGGGCCGCTTCTGGTTAAGGCCTTCAACGAGTCCAAGGAGCTGGGAGTATTCCCCCCAACGTTATTACAGGCATCAATTTCTCTCATCCTGAAGCGAGGCAAGGATCCGGAGAGCTGTGGATCGTACAGGCCAATCTCCCTCTTGATGTAGATGCCAAATTATTGGCAAAGATCCTGGCCACTCGAATAGAGGATTGTGTCCCAGAGATAATTGGGGAGGATCAGACGGGATTTGTAAAGGACAGACACCTGACATCCAACATTAGACGGCTTCTTAATGTAATTATGATGCCAGCGGAGGGACGCGAGCCTGAGGTGGTAGTTGTCATGGACGCAGAGAAGGCTTTTGACCGAGTGGAGTAGAAGTATCTATGAGATATTTTAGGCAGGTTTGGGTTTGGGCGTGGATTAGCCCTGTGGCCCACGGCGCCGAGGTCAAAGGTTCGATCCCGGCTCTGGGTCACTGTCCATATGAAGTTTGCACATTTCATCCCCACAACCAAATACCCAACCCAAGACACAGCATTGTCGGGGGACAAAGCAGGGTTGCCCGCTCTCCTCATTACTGTTTGCCATGGCTATAGAACCCTTAGCAATGGCTCTGACAGCAGCAAATACCTGTAGGGGAATAGTGAGATTGGGTGTGGAGCACAGGGTCTCTCTCTATGCAGACGATTTGTTGCTTTATATCACGGACCAGGTGGGGGGGGGGATGATCAAAATCATGGAGGTATTAGGAGAACTTGGGGGCGATTTTCAGGCTATAAGTTAAACATGGGAAAAAGTGAGATGTCCGTGATTCAGGCATGAGGGCAGGAAAGGAGGCTGAAGGAGCTATCTTTTAAAGTGGTTGGGCGGAGTTTTATGTATCTGGGGATTCAAGTAGCCAAGGATTGGGGGCAGCTTCACAAGTTAAATTTGGGCAAGGCAGGGGATCAAATGAGAAGGGATTTTTGTAGATGGGACATGCTCCCACTGACGCTGGCGGGGAGGGTTCAGACGGTGAAGTTTACTGTCCTTCCGAGACTGCTTTTCTTTTTTCAATGTCTCCCGATTTGTGTCCCAAAGCTTTTTTCAGAAGTATTAATGTGGCGATATCGAGGTTTATATAGTAAAACCCCGAGAGTTAAGAGGACACTCCTGGAACGGGTCCGCGGGGAAGGGGGCTTGGCTCTCTTGAGCTTTATTAACTGTTACTGGGCTGCCAACATATAGATGGTCAGGAAGTGGGTAGTTGGGGAGGGGGTCAGTCTGGGACCAGATGGAGGCAGCATCCTGCAAAGGTGCAAGTCTGGAGGCTTTACTGATGGCGCCCATGCCGTTCGCGATGGCTCAGTACTCCACAAGTCCTGTAGTAGGCGCAGCCCTGAGGGTGTGGGGGCAATGGAGGCAGCATATGAGACTGGAGGGGGCATCAGTGTTGTCACCAATCTGTTACAATCACCGGTTTGTCCCGGGGGGGGCTGGATGGGGGCTTTAAGGTATGGCAGTGGGCAGGGATTGAGAAGGTTTGGGGATCTATTCATCCAGGAGGGCTTTCCGACCTTGGAGACATTAGGAGGAGGAGATCGACTTGCCGGGAGAGAACGGGTTTCGGTATCTGTCAAAAACAGGGGTTAAAGGTGGGTAGGTTTCGGAGATATACAGAGAATTGTTAGAGTGGGAAGGGGCCCTTGTCAGAGAGGTGAAGAGGAAGTGGGAAGAGGAGCTAGGAGGAGAACTGGAAACTGAACTGTGGGAAAAAGCCTTGAAAAGGGTAAATGCATCCTTGTCCTGTGCTAGACTTAGCTTGATTCAGTTCAAGGTAGTCCATAGGGCCCACATAACGGTAGCCCGGATGAGTAGGTTCTTCGAGGAGGTGGAGGACAGATGTGGGCAGTGTGGGGGTAGCCCGGCCAACCATGTTCATATGTTTTGGGCATTTCCGAAACTGAGGGACATCTGGCAGGGATTTGCAGAGTTTATGTCAGAAGTCCTGGAAGGTACGGTAACTCCGAGTCCAGAATTAACAATATTTGGAGGTTTTGGAAGATCGGGGGGACAAAGGGGGGAGGGTGGCCAATATCCTGTCCTTCTCCCTGGTGACCCGGAGACGGATCTTGCTGAGATGAGGGACCCGGAGCCCCCGAAATCAGGAGTGTGGGTCAGCGATATGGTAGAGTTTCTCAGTCTGGAGAAAATCAAGTTCACTCTGAGAGGATCAATACAGGGATTTGCCTGGAGTTGGCAGCCGTTCATCGATTTCTGTAACAAAAACTGAACGTCAGCTGTAAATGGGGAAAGGGATAATCAGAGGCATGGTAATGTTAAATAAGGACAGGGAATTTAGTATACTGGTAATTGGGGATAGGGCGGGAGAACTGGGGTACTTGGTTTATAGTGTGTTGTTAGTTTAGGGGGCATTTTGTGCGTCGACCCGTGCGGTTGTTTTAGAAATGTCAACATGTTAAATTGTGAAAATTGCAAATGCTTCAATAAAATATTTTTAAAAAAAGAATCACAGAATTTACAGTGCAGTAGGAGGCAATTCGGCCAATCGAGTCTGCACCGGCCCTTGAAAAGAGCACCATGCTTAAGCCCACACCTCCACCCTATCCCTGTAACCCAGTAACCCCACCTAACCTTTTTGGACACTAAGGGCAATTTAGCACAGCTGACCCACCTAATCTGCACATCTTTAGACTGTGGGAGGAAACCGGAGTACTCGGAGGAAACCCACGCAGGCAATGGGAAAATGCAGTCTCCACACAGTCAAGTGTCCCAAACGGGAATCGAACTTGGGACCCTGAAGCTGTAATGTAAACCCCAAAAAGGCACAGATATTGAGGGAAAAGGTACTCTATTTAGGCACCGTTATCACCCAAGGCAAATGCGAGATTGAACAGAAGCTAATTGACTATTGTGAAATTGTCCCTGCCCCGTAATGTAAGTACACTCCGTTCATTCCTAGATTTAGTGGGATACTGTAGAAATTACATAGATGGTTTTGCCACCAAGGCCGCCCCACTCTCAGAGTTTCTGAGAAAGAACACCCCATGTGTGGTGATATGCATCGCTGTAGATACACAAGGGGTTAATGTGAGTACACATAGACTAGCTAGACACTAGAGGGAGCACCAGAGACATGGCACACAGACACTCAACCAATAGATCAGTAAGATAGGACACGACCAATGGGCATTCACGATACACACAGAGGTGACACCACCACAGGGGGGCATTACACCAACCCATATAAAAAGGACACAGCACACGTGATCTTCCTCTTTCCAGTGGAGACACTTAGTGAGTACAGACACAGGGTTGATTCAACATCACACCCACCACATGGATTGTAGCAGACTGGTTCGTCAGTCTGAGTAGCTATAGAATGATTAACAGTAGAGGCGAATCCGAGTAAGAGAATTGTTAATAGTTTAATAAACGTGTTGAAGTTATCTCCATGTCTGAACCTTCCTTTGTCAAAGTGAACATCAAGGAAGCAGCTTATGCTGCACCAAGAGCATAACAAGACACCATGGAATTGGCTTCCACAGAACACAGATGCCACAGACGATTTAAAACGCACCCTCGACACAGCTCTCGCTTTACAAGTTCCCGACCCTGACTTTCCCTATGCCATAGAAGTAGCCACCACCGACTGAACCCTCTCAGCAGTGCACAGCAGGAACGCCATGACCGATTAGGACCAGTAACCTATGCTTCCAAAGTATTAGACCCGGTAGAACAAGGATTTTCCGCCTCTGAACGACATTTTCTCGCTGTCTTTTGGGCAGTTCAGTATTTTGCTTATATTACAGGCCTCAACCCAGTCACGATCTTGACCGGGCACACCCCACTCAACTTTTGTTAGACGGCAAGCTAAAAGATGGTTCAGTTTGCCAGATTAGAGCAGCTCGCTGGACACTCTTACTACAAGGCAGGGATATTTCTGTGAAACGCACCAAAACCCACAGATTTTTGGCAGGCAATTTGCAATACGCAGGGACCCCACACGAATGCCAGATAATTGCAGCCAACCCCCACACAGGACCCTTTGTCCCCAAGTCACTGCAACCACGTGTAAACTGTGAGACACAAAGTTCTCAAGACACAGGGGACACAATAAAAATCTATGTAGGTGGCTCCTCCACTGTTGAGGATGGTGTAAGAATCACTGGATGCGGGATTTCTGGAGGATTCAAAGGGACGCCCACTTGAAGAGGTATCTTTAAAATTGCCCGGCCAGTTAGGTTCACAAGCAGCAGAACTTGCAGCCATAGCTTATGTAGTTAATCACCCAGACACCTTTCCAATGTCTGCGGACATACACTCAGACAGCTTGTATGTCTGCAACAGTTTAACAGAATTCCTCCCCCTATGGAAATATCGAGGTTTGTATCCGCCGATGGAAAACCCTTACCTTCGGCCCCTTTACTGAAACACATTCTTAAAGAAGCCACCGGCCGTACGTACGGTATCATTAAAGTAAAAAGCCATCACCACACCTCCCCAGCCGGTAAACACAAGGCAGACACCTTAGCTAAAGCTGGATCACGCAATGCCCAATTTTGGCAACTACCCGAAGGTGAGCAGATGCATTCAATCCAGGTTTCCCAAACCAATATTGAAGATTTATCCCAAGCCCAGAAAGAAGACGACTCCCTTAAACAGGTACTAAACAGCACCTACCCAGCTCCCTATGAAAAATGGAAGGACACACTCACAATACAGAATAGTTTTAAAATACGGAATTTATGTCGTCCCCAGCCAAGGCAGTTAATCTACCAATTCCATGATGGACATAGACACCACCATTGCCAATTTAAGATCTTTGTATTGATAGCCCGAATTGAAAAACGATGTCACACATTATGTTGAGAATTGCCTCATTTGCACTCAGAACAATCCAGAACATTATGCAAAGAAGGGACAATTAAGACACAGCCGACCTGTAGAAGGCCCCTGGACAAATCTGCAAATGGATTACATTAGTCCCCTTTCCCCCCTGCAGAAACTGTTTCAAGTACGTGCTGGTTATTATAGATACATTTACAAAATGGGTCGATGCTTTTCCCACACTTTCAAACACAGCAAATGTCACTGCTAAAATTTTGACCCAATAGATCTTTACGCGCTGGGGTTTTCCACGCAGCATTGAGTCAGACCAAGGTTCCCACTTCACCGGCAGGGTAATGCAAAATGTTATGACTATTTTTGGCATCAAACAAAAATTCCACATAGCATACCACCCCCAACCCAGCGGCATAGTAGAGCACATGAATCGCACTTTAAAAACGACCATTAGGAAAACGGTACAGCAGAACAATACCATTTGGGACACAGTACTACACTTCGCTCTCATGTTTATCAGGAACACTGTTTCCAGTTCCACAAGTTACACCCCCCTGTTGCTCGTTCTGGTGAGTGCGCTTTATACTCAATTGGCTCTGTTTTATTACTTAGCTCTAGAGTCGCCAGGTATCCTTATGATACCACCACGAAGTTCAAGTTCAAGTTCAAATCAATGACTCAATACACCAGGTTCAAATCAAAACACGTTTATTAATACACAGTTAATCGCTACTCATGCATACAATACTAAAAGACTAGGCTATTCCTACCACTAACAGGCCAATACTTATCTGGATAAGGGAACCCGCCGTATCAGGGAACAATGGCCTCTTGCTCGATCTTGAGCCTGCAAGCTTCCAGCTGGTACGGACTAAGGGGTCAGGAGCATCTATCTCGTAGCGTGCGTTGACTGGACACTTACTTGATGGTGCAGCAGTTCGCCAGGCCTCTCCTTCTTACGGTCAAGTTGTTCGAGAGCTGCTAAGATGTTCTGCTGGGAGGGTCGGCTAAGAGAGCGAACTGACCTTGGGGGCTCTATCTTATAGTCCTCAGGGGCTTCGCGCCCTTTTGGGCAGACCCCGAGCTTACTTACAATCGATTGGATCCCATACCAATCGATTGGTTTGAATTCTCCAATACTGGGGCTGTTTCCCGATCGCTGGGCGGTCCTTGGGTGCCCGTTTGCTTCTTTTTTCTTAGACTCCTGCTGGCGCCGAGGAGTCTAGCTTTACTTCGATCACCTTTGATTGTTACTACAGTGTCCGGGAATCGCTCATTAATATGCATGGCTGCTGGTTTCAGTGCTGTCTGCTTTCTTTGCAGGCAGATTAGACAGAAAAAGTTTGCAAACTGCTTGTTTCTCTGGGATTGTCCAATTTTCCCTGCGTTCCTTGTGTTTCTCCATTTTAACTTGATAAGTGGCAAACACATGGGCTACACTCCCTCCTTGTGATCCTAACGCGAAGCGTAAAGGATTACACAACTATGTTGTCTTCATTACCTGACCTCAGCGAGTTCCATGTCCTCAACTATGCAGGAAAATTTTACCAAACAATTTCTAAATGGCGCTATGTCATAAGGGGACATGCATTACCAAACAACAAACTGGAACCTCTAACTGTCCTCAATAAACTACACTCACTCAAACAATAGCAGCATTCATATTTCATTTCTCTGGCTTCGCAGTCAAGCTCAGAGTTATACAATCTTTCAGAAAACACATTTCTTTATTTACAAATGAACGACAAACAAAAAAGTTCTTTATTACACTTCGAGGGGTTCAGGGGCCTGGTGGAAACCGAAAATAGGGATCTCATCCTGTAAACCGGGGTACGATAGCGGTAGGTTCCCCTTCGCCATTTCTTCATACGAAGAGTCTGCACGATGCTGCAGATTATTGCCAATGCTAACAGTGATTCTACCACATAGGAAAGGGAATACCAGGTGATGAACTTGTCACACCAGGTCGGCGTGTTGCTACTTGTTACTGGGCTCTGTGTGTTCTATGGAAGTGAAACATTAACGGCTGGTGGAGTGGGGGTAAGGGGGTTTGCGTTCACGTGCAAATATACAAAAACTGTAATCAAAAATACAGTCGCTGTCGTCATCTTTCTTCTTTCTTCTCTTCCTTCTTCTCTTCTCTTCCTTCAATCTCTCCTTGGAGCTTCTGGAAATCTATGGGATCAAGCATAGTGTCTGTTACTATCTTGTTTAATATCTTGAACATTAGCATGTCTGTCCTCTAATGTCAATTTCCCTTTATAATTGGTCACTCTCTGTGACTTCCCCACACCCTTATGACAGGGGACCCATGAAAGGCATTGAATATTTATTAGGGCTCGATTTGGCAAAACCCACAGTAACTGCTCTCACCCACGATAAAGCAGATCAACAGGTCACAGAGAACATTAAAGCGGCACAGCTAGCTGCTGCTGTCCAATTAGGCGCTGGAAAGAAGCAGAGTAAAGCCAGCTTCGGCAAAAAGGTTCACCCCATAGAGTACACAGCAAGTTATGATCTCGTTGTACAACCCCCAGTTCCTTGCTATCCCCTAAATTCGCAGGCTCCTACTCTATTACAGACAAAGTAAGCCCCTCCGTATACAAAAAGCGGACCCTAACGGCAAGACTGGTTGGTTCCACATTAACCAACTCAAAGTCTACGGATCACAATGTAGCCACGCCCACCGCTTAGCCTTGGCAATGAGAGAAGATGACGCTCTGCCATTGATGATTCAACCCAACGGCCACTCCAACCCTCCCCCCCTCCTGGCAACAACTATTCCTGGATTCCGCACACACTTGCAGGTTTCAACCTCACACTTGACTCTGATGAGAGCCCCCAGGATTTGACTGACATCCCTGACAATTGGCGTGATCTCGCCACCATCAGCTACCCTAGCCCCCGGAATGACACCCTGAATCTCTTTTACCCTTTCAATGACAATCCTCACCCATCGACTGAACCTCTGCCCACCCCCAGCAACACTGCTTCCACTTCCAGTTCACCAGTCCCCAACTACCCTCCGCCACGCCAATATCCTGAAACTCCTTTTTGGCACCGTGACAATTCCTTCAAGCTGGTAAGACATGACAAATCGGATCACACGCACGCCTCCGTGACTAACGCTCAGAATCTGCAGACACGAGTCAGGCAATCAGGAGAAGAAAACTCTGAGCCCCTCTTGGGCAATGATTTAACGCAATTGATGTGCGCAAATATCTGAGGTGTCCAGATGATGAGAAACGGAAACCACCTAAGCACTAAGGTGTCCTAATTTCTGATGGAACCTGCCCATCTTCTTCTTTCTATCTTATCTTCCTTCTCAATACATGGTTTTAACTGATGTTGGCCTGACACCCGATTTCTTTATGCAGTCATAGTTACTCTTCTCACAGAAACAAAGATGTGATCTACTTATCAATGGCAGTTAAAGGCACACTTGTTAAATCTTATATGACTACAAATTCTTTCCGCTCATTTTGGTCACCCAGGTAGGGAGTAACAGCACTAATCCCCGTCCTACCTGAGGGCCCCAGAACTATCCGATCAAGTCAAACTCGGGTGGTGGAGTCACGGCACTAACCCCCGCCCAACCTGGGATCCCACCCATTCTTATCCCGCAGCAGCCCACATGCACCTCATGTTCCCTTCATGCTCCCTGGAATGGTTTACTGCACACTACAATGACCTGGACAGGTCTTGAATCTTCCTTTCACTCCACAGTCTAAACCCTTACTTCTTTCACCTTTCTTTAGACCCCCTCAGATCGCTTACGAATGCTATTTACACTTAAAAAACACAATGGTTGGTGATCACTGCTGCTACCTCTGAGCTCCTGGGACGAAACTTTATGAAACTGGCCGCCCTAAAATCTGGCTGGTCATGCAAAGCCTCAACCTCCTATGGCTGTTAGTAAAGATGGAGATTGGTTGAAGAAAGCATCCACCCATTCCTAGCATCGACCACAGAAGCTGTGAGACACTTGAATGATTGCATTGCAGTACCTCTCAAAAAAAATTTAAATATAAAACGGGGGAGTCACGTGGTGACAATCATAAAGGGCAATTGGAACTACGAGAGAAAGACTAATACACACAGATATTAACCAACAATAATAACATGACACTGTGCTTGATTCTCTAGCATTACACGGAGAACAGAAACACGCAAGATGAATCCAAGAGACACGTTCTTCATATGGACAATCGCTGGAATCACCGGACTCCGAGCGTAAAAAACCAAAGACTCACCACAGCCCTGCGGCTTATGGTATAAACTCCCAGATGCAGGGGAATGCGAGGACGGAATACACTGGGTAAAGCCCAACAGAAGCATACTATTTGGGTGCAATCTATAAAGAACTATGTATCGAAAGCCCAACGGGACCACATCAGAATGTTACATTAGCACAACTGGGAAAGGAGATTGGTGGGAACTTACAAATGAAGGGTGCCCCGAAATTGGATGTTTAAAGAGTAGTGCAGGGAACATGTTCGGAATCAGACAATATTGTCCCGTGTAACTTGGTGATATGCATAATCAGAGTAGGACGTAAACCAGTCCCAAACGCCACCACACAACAGACCACCTCTAGTCAGGATACCACCCAGCAACTGTTAGAGATCAAGGCCGAAACCCCACTGGGGGGAACACATTGCAAAATGGAACCCACTCTCATACATAGTAGAGGCCCTCCTCCTGATTGCGATAATTCACACAGTCATCCTCACACTCCGACTCCATAAATGGAAGGCAAAAGCCTCCCGACCCCCCTATATACACAGTTCAAGCCCCCTTCTTTGGAATTCAATAAAGCTGTCACAAAAATGTATTACTTATAATCAACTGTAACAACTGCTGCTAAAATGTGCCATGTGTGCCTTTGTACTGATGAAATAGGATAAGAAGGAATGAGGTGCTGCTGTTTTAAATTTTTATGTTATAAATAAGTTTATTATGTAAAAGCAGCAACATGAGTATAGTTTGGAGAGTTTTAGTTAGAAACCAACTGTTTTATGTTAATTTAAGTTAAAATGTTTTATATGAATCCAATTTTAAAATGAAAGAGCCATTAGTAGGGAATTGATTTAATGAATGTATGTAATAATGAATTAGGTAAGATTGTGCAATAACTTCAGGACAGAGCAGATTAGGACCTTTACTGACCTGAAGGGTGACCAAACCAACAAGATAGATATGGGATCAATACTGTGATCTGCCACGCTTCGCGTCCAGGATCAAGAGGACGGGATGTAGCTATCTAAAATGGCAACCTGCAAAGGACCATGGGAATTGTGGTCAGCTTGGACACAGACAGGAACACAGCCTCTGTCTATTGTGCAAAGAAGCCAGGCCTGACTGAAACGTGTATCCTTTAAGAGTCAATTACCATTTCCCCCAGGTCAATAGCGTTTGAATCAAGGAGTTACAACAGGAGCAGGCTAACCGGCGCCACTTCCCCTTATTTGGAAAGGCCTACATGCCTAGACCAATGATAGTTAGGACCCGCACAGCCACCGAAGTATCCGGCCCCTAATTGGCCAGGATCAATGAGGGTGATCAAAATCCTATCGATCCATTGGAGCTGGAGATAGGACCGCCCAAAAGGGCACAAAAGAGAAGAAGGATAAGAAGCCCTGAGCACTAGAGATCGGCCTCTTTTGGACCGGCCTGTGTGCGACCAATTGCAGCATATCAACTAGCCAAGTTCAAGGACCCGCAATTGCGAACTGAAGGACGAGTCCAGCCGAGACGAACCTGAAGACTTCCAACCGACCCACATGGACACAGATAAAGGCCTTATCTCCCGCACAGAGCCAGTCACCCCGAAGTTAATTAAAGGTCATCTTAATTATTAGGTCTACTTTAGTGCATAGTTGCATGTATTATTGCATATAGAAATAAGTCTTGTGTTATTAATAAACTGTCTTTGAACTAATACACTAGTTGTGTGGTCATTCGGTCAATATAAGAAATGGCTTGTGGTTCAAATAGAAATAAAGAAATCAACACTCTTGAATCACCATATCAAAACTTTTCAAAATTTGAAAGACCTCTATTAGTTCATCCATTTCTTTTTCAGGCGGATAAGTACCCAACTTATCAACCCTTTCCTGATATTTCTATCCAGCATTTCTCTTGTCATACCTTTAAACATTCTCTGCACCCTCTCCAGTGCTCCTTTGCATAGCATGATTTATTTTAAGTGTTTTTATTAGCTTTTCATTATTTACATTAGTGGATATGGAAAATAGTGGGAAAACAAAATAACAGAGAAAGACAAAACCCCAAAGTAGCAAGAAATAACAGAAAGTAGAAAACACATGACATAAGCTAGCAAGCTGTTATGGGCCAGGGTTTAGAGAACACCAAAGTATATCATGGCGTTCACCTGACCTACAACATTTAATAGATTTTGGTTATGAGGAGCACAAGGGCCCACTTTCCAGGTGTTCTGCAATAGAGATCTTAAGTAATTTTAAACAAAACAATGTTTTTTCTATGAATCAGTTAACATTTTATAAACACACAGTAAACATCTTATCGACTACCAACACAAATACCCCTCCAAAGATACAGTACTCTATAGGTAACCCTTAATAACTTTCCTAACAACATCCATAAGCTAAACACCTTTTTTTTCCTACAAAACAGTCGGTTTGAATTCCTTACAGATAGCAGGTATTACTTTGAAGTTATCAAGTGGTCTGGAGACATTCTTTAGCATGCAGAGAGACCAAAAATATACCTTCTTTGTTTGAATGCTCCCAACTGAAAACGAAACTAAAAAACTCAGAAGCACAAAGCAGCTTCCAGCACAAAATGAAAGTAAAAGACAGAATCCCAATCCTGCTCCACCCACATAATGACATTACTGCGGCCATTTGATAAAACACACTTTTCTTAAAGGGACCCTCACATGACAAAGCTAACACACAAATACCAATACAAATACTACACCAGAAAGTGACCGGATGTGTATTTACATTGCATCGATTGGCTTTAGTGCAATTGTAGGCAGATGGCTTTATTCTCTCAGTCCCCTTCTGTTTCTTTGTGTTTCTTGCACCTGCCTACAGCTTGCATGTTGTCTGGGTCTTCCGTATGCGAGAACCCACGCCCTTCAGTACGTCGGGCCTGTTTCTCGTTTTCCTCTCTGTGGTGTGGGTTCTTACCCTTCTCTTCACTCCCTTTCTCTGGTTGTTCCTCCCCCCGCTGCTCTCTCCTCCCTTTCTCCCCCCACCTTTCCTGCTCCTCCCTCTTCCCCCAGTCACAGGTCACGAATTAGTCCTTGAAGAGGATGGTGATTTTTTTTCTACTTGAAGTGGAACCCTTCATCTGATTCCCTTATTGTGAATTTTATTTTTTCTAATTTTAGAAACTCCGCTCGGTCAGAGAGCCAGTTTGAGGCTTTGGGTAATACAGCCGACCGATAGGGCATGGGTGTGAGCCTAGGTACGGTGTTCTTTTGAAGGGTCAGTGCAGACTCAATGGGCCGAATGGCCTCCTTCTGCTGTAGGAATTCTATGGTTCTACTTCAAGTCTTGACTTCTGTTGAGCCCCTAATGAAATGACACACTGCCATCTGTTTATGCAACTTCAAAGACTCTATAGTATTGATCTCTGGAGGATCTGTTTATTCAGTTGTACAGTGGAATCTCATTATGAATGGTTGGCTGCGTTCTAAGCTCCGTAATGGGTCTAGCTCAGCCAGGATTATGTATACAGTCACAAAAGGGACTGTGTGATTTTTGACTGTTTATGAGTAATAATAGGTTTCTGAATAAGAGGTTTCTGAATGACTGTTTGTTTATGCCAGTTCCATTAGCATTTCAAAAACTTCCCAGTATTATTATAGGGCTTATAGGTTCTGTGCCAAGAGAATATTAGGTGACTGGGAATGAAGGTATGCATGGGAGCCATAGAGGAGTAATTGTGGCATGGAGGAG
Organism: Scyliorhinus canicula; assembly: GCF_902713615.1. Taxonomy (NCBI): domain Eukaryota; kingdom Metazoa; phylum Chordata; class Chondrichthyes; order Carcharhiniformes; family Scyliorhinidae; genus Scyliorhinus; species Scyliorhinus canicula. The sequence goes on along the minus strand of NC_052152.1, from coordinate 167,754,188 downwards.
ACATGGAAGATATAATAGGGTATGGATGGATCATGGGAGAATTGAGAGGGTATAGACAGGGCATGGGCCATATGGATGGGTATGGGGCTGGATTGTGGATGAGGGGACGGGCAGGTGAGGGGTGTGTTGTTCCTCGTGTCTTAATAAAGCTCATAGTCTCAAAAGTGGAGAAGATGCTTTATTGTGAATTCGTTCTCTCTTCAGAGCTTAACTTACGGCTACCTCAAATGCTGCCTGCTTGGGTCTGTGTCCTGCTTTCAGTTCTGCCTTCCGTGAAGTGTGTCGTTACTTCCTGTCCCTGTGTATATATAGCTCTCCCGTGCTCCCTCTAGTGCTTGCTCAGTTGTATTGCATCTACTCAGACCTACGATCACCACATCCCCCCTTTTTTCTTTACATATTTTCTGTACATCGTTACAAAACAGTTACTTATGATATGTGTATCTATACAAGTGATGGTGCTATTGCATATTTTACAAAACCAATTTATATTTATGAGTCCACTCAATAAAAACATTTATGAGTCCATACTTGATGAATTTGTTCAGAGTTTTTTCTTTTGTTGTTGTTGACGTGGTGATATTGATATTGCAACTCCGTTGTGAATGTTGTTGGTGTTTCTCTCATTCCTGTCTTTGTTGTTTTCGTTGCCGTTCTTGTTGCTGTTTTTGTCGTTTCTGCCTTTGTTGTTGTCGCTATCTTTGTTATGCTTCTTGTTGGTTTTGTTGTTCTTCTTGTAGTTTTTGTCGTTGTGCTTGTAGTTTTTGTTGGTGCTGTTGTTGTTCTTGTTTCTGCAGTGCTTCCTGCGATTTTTGTTGTTCTTGTCGCGCTTCATGTTGCTTTTGTTCTTGCTGTTATTGTTCTCGTTTCTGCTGTGCTTCTTGCAATTTTTGTTGTTCTTGTCGCGCTTCATGTTGCTTTTGTTCTTGCTGTTGTTGTTCTCATTTCTGCTGTGCCTCTTGTGGCTTTTGTTTTTCTTGTTATGCTCAATGAGTGTCCCGTGTGGATAATTTGAGTCTTTGAACGTTTCGTCTCGAGAATGGTGAGAATGATCTGATGTTGCATCGATGCTGGTGACATCAGTCATTTGTTGTGGATTTGATTCGTCGTCTTTGCTTTCTTGGTGCTCCTCTTCTGGAGTCAAATTCTTCACAATTTCATTTGACGCGGTCTCTCTGGACTCTTGGTGCTCCTCTTCCGGAGTCAAAATCTTCATGACTACAATTGACGTGGTCTCTCTGGACTCTTGGCGCTCCTCTTCTGCAGTCAAAATCTGCATGGTTTCTTTTGGCGTGGTCTCACTGGACTCTTTGTGCTCCTCTTCTGGAGTCAAAATCTGCATGGTTTCTTTTGGCGTTGTCTCTCTCGACTCTTGGGTGGCCCAACTCTGTGCTTCTGTACAGACAAGCTGAGAACTGTCAGTCTCGCTGTGATCCTGTACGTCGAGTGTGATCACCTTGTCACTGTTTTTGCATGCAGTGGGTAGATGTACATTGTCTTCTTCTTGTTCATGTGAGCTTGGTAGACTTTCATAGTCTGCTTGCGGTTGCTCAGATACAGCGGGTTGACCTTCATGGTCTTGTTCATGCATGGTGTTCGCCAGGGAGTGTTTGCTTGCTTCCCTTTTGGAGTCTTTCATCACTCGCACTGTGGAACCTGTCATCGCTCGCTCTGTGGAGTCTTTCTGTGCTCTCTGTGTGGCTTCGTCTTCATCTTGGGTATTGCTGTCATCCAATGTAATGACGATCTGCCATGGCACCATGGTGTTGGATTCATCTACCACGAGTAGATTCGTGTTGAACTTTGCGACCGTGTCGCTGATGCTGTGATCAGCATATTCAAATAACTCAGCCATGTCTGAGTAGTAATCTTCGAAAAACAAATCATCTTTTGTTGTTTCGGAATTCTTTTTGTTCTCTTCACTTTGGGTGGTGCAGACTGCTTTTTCCAGGGTATTGTGAGAGTTATTTTCAACTGCTGGTTTAGGTTCAGGCGTTTTTCTGTGTTCTGAGGCAAGAAAATTTGGTTTTACAGCTTTAAGTATTTTGTTTTCAATTTTCGGGCATTTCCCTTTTAAGTAGGCGTGGTCCGGATGCTCAGACGTCATGACGCTCATGACGTCATGCGTAGGAATGAATTGCGCACGCACAATTCGGCCTTCCTTTACTGTGCGGTTTTGTGTCCAACGATCCACGACCGAAACATTTTGAGACTGCGCATGCGCGGCTTGCGCATGCGCATAACGATCCGTAACTCAAACTTTTTTAAACTGCGCATGTGTGGCTGGCGCATGCGCAGAACGATAAACGGGTGATTGTAACTGCGCATGCGCGGCTTCCGTTTCCTGCGCATGCGCAGACGCAGTTTGTAGTTCTTTGTCTGCCCGAGACTGCAAAATGTGGTCCGACGCCATTTTATCGTGGATTTCAGCGTTTTTTCTTTCTGAAAGTTGTAAGTTACCTTTTCCTTTCGATCTGGACTGGATTTCAGCATTTTGGCTTTGTGAAAAAATCAAGTTATTTCTTCTTTCTGATCTGTACTTTTCTTGACTGAAACCTTTCTGTTCTGATTTTGATTGTTTGAGTTTTGCATCACTCAGTCTCTGTGCAGTTTGGCCTCTGAGCATACCGTGCTGTTCAAATTTCTTACAGTGCTCTTCAAATTTGTTTAGTATTGTTTGTAAGTTGTTGCTGTCTTCATCTTTTGAGTATTTAAATCCATTATATACTTTCCTAGCTCCATGTCCTGCGATGAGCATTGCTATTTTAATTTCGTCTGAGGCTGCTGCTACATCATTAGCTATGATATATAAATCAAACTATTGTTTAAACATTTTCCAGACATTTCTTACATTGCCAGTCGTGTCCAGCTGAGGTGGGTATCCAAGCCACATCCTCGAATTAGCGATGTCTTCCCAAGTCGAATGTCCAGTAGGAGATTTCCATGCCATTTTGTTCTTTCTGTATCTGCAGCTGAGTTGTCCTGTAGTAAGCGTCTGAAGCCAATCCTGGTACCATGTGTTGTTCCTCGTGTCTTAATAAAGCTTGTAGTCTCAAATGTGGAGAAGATGCTTTATTGTGAATTTGTTCTCTCTTCAGAGCTTAACTTACGGCTACCTCAAATGCTGCCTGTGTCCTGCTTTCAGTTCTGCCTTCCGTGAAGTGTGTTGTCACTTCCTGTCCCTGTGTATATATAGCTCTCCCGTGCTCCCTCTAGTGCTTGCTCAGTTGTATTGCATCTACTCAGATCTACGATCACCACAAGGGCAATGGTGCCTAATATTCTTTTACAGAACTGGGCTGATGTCTGGAGAATGGATGCAGGTCTTTTAATCTGACACCCTTGGGCATCCATCCACCTCAGGCGTGGGACTGTGAGGTCAGGAAATGGCCCAACCTATGATTCCCTCCTTCCGGTCGATTGTGTCGATAATGTTCCATTGTCTCAATACAGGCAGTGAGCACAACCTCACTGCTGGGCTCTCAACGCTATAATGTTTATTTAAATGAGATAGCTACCCCATGATTGGTTAGATTTTCTAAACAGAACTCTATCAAGAACAATTTACATCCATATAGCACATTTAACAGAAAATGTTTTATCATGTAATATGACAAAAACAGGTACCAAACCATTAGGTGATATGAAGGTGCGATGGCTTGAGACAATACACTGGAGACTTCTCGATAATAACAGTTTCTTGGTCAAGGCACATCCTGTGAGGGTTAAATGGGTATAAAATGTTTGTGAGCAGAATTAGAACAGTCAGTTTCTTAGACTATTATCCATTTTTGGAGTGTTGATTGGTAGTTTGCTATTTTCCATTTTACTGTTAAATAAAATTGTATTCTGGCATCACTTTCAAAAGTGATTGGTTTTATCAAGTAAATTATAAGAATTATTATCGCTGCTTAACGTCCCACCATTGTAGGAAGTTACGGTGTCCCGCTGAAAGACTTTTGCTTCTCACCAGGACTAGCAGATCGAATCGGAACAGTAGAGTTAATAGGCATACATGAAATATCAAAAGTCCAGTTGAAAGTTACTGAAAAGATTCAAGGAAAATTGCAAGACTGTAAAGACCTTACAGAATCGTTGCCTTAACAATTGAGGAAATTGGAGAAGAATTTAAAAAGAGTACACAAAACATAGGCTCAGATTGAACAAGAATCTAAGGAGATTAATAAATAACATCAAGCAGGTCAAGGAAACCACTTGGTGGGATGATACTTGTGATTGGGGCTCTATCATAGAAATACACCCTTGGATATGGATTATATCGCATCTTGTTGTTATTGCTATTGTTCTTGTTATTATCTTTTAAGTTTTGCGATGATTATGTTCAAAAGATGGAAAAAGTAAATGAATTAAATGTGGAATTGCAAATGAAATATCGGGATCAATTACTGAACATGTGCATATATAATTGAACAAGCTGTGAATAACTGTAACTGAATATGTAATTGAATAAGCTCAGAATATTGTAAAGAAAGTATGTATCTCTGAATCACTCTGGGAAATAGGGTTGCCCAAATTAGGGATCCCATGCTTTTACACTTACAGCATCAAAAGGAGAAATGAGGGAAAAGAACATATAGGCTGAAAACAGGAACTACCCTGGCTGGAATCGATATTGGCTGTCTGCCAAATCACTCACGTCAGCACAGACACTCATTATCGCTAAACGGAACTTCATGATCACCCAATAACAGTATTTACACAGATAACACAAAAGGACAAAAAGGCCACGCTATGAATATGTAACTAACTTCGAGACAGTAGAGGCAACAGGAAGAATGATAAACGAAGAGGACAGATTCCATAATTGGCTAATAGCTGGTCAGACATGAGTGTTTCAGAGGACAATGGATCTTGATTAAATCACAATGGTTAAACACTAGTATCCTGTTTCTTTCGATTAATGAGTTTAAGTTTTGATGAGACATTAGAACTCAGGCCAGGTATGTGTGTAGATCATCTCTCAGCCCTGACTACCGGTAGCAACTATCACAGAAGAGGACCCCTGAGCTTGGAGACAAGAAGATATTCACACTAAATGACCATAGCCTGGCTAGCCTCCTTCACTAGTGTGGGTAATACCGAGGTCTCAATAGTGAGTCTGAGTCATCTCTGTACTATATTCTCAGATATCACGATATAGCTTGCTCTTCTGAGTAAATTAGTTGTACAAAATTCAGATGTCTTTATTGTGTCAAAGCCGATCGAGCAAGGTCTTGGTCAGCAGCAATAAAAAAAAAAAATTCTGAAGTGCCTTTTATTTTCGTGCAATGGTGACCCTGGTGACCAAATCTTTGTTAGGTTTTGCATAACTTCTGAATTTAAAGCTATCTGTGTTTATGATATCACATAAATGGACTAAATTGGAACAGTTTTAACAGTTCATAAATGAGCACTGGATATAAATTGTGATACCGGGGACCATTTAAGGTGCTGCATAATGTGAATAATAGTGACACGGAACATAATTTTGATCCAAAGAGCACTTGTAATGTCGAACCAGAAAAATATTATTATTTTTGAAAAATTACAACTTTTTGTCAACATTATGTTGATGAGAACTGCGATACAAACCTTATTAAAGCACTTCAGAGAATTTCATGGCCTATGTTTCTCACCATTAATATAAGTCAACAAATTATACATTGGGTGCAATTCTCACGAACAATTTTGAAGCGTGGTCTCCCAACGACATCGTGACCGCACCCCCCTCACCTCAGACAAGGGGAACACATCTTGACCTTTGATCAAAGAGGAGCAACCTCCCTACCCCTCCCCCCCCCCCCCCCCCCCCACAAACAGTGTGGGATAGTCCCCTCCCCAATGCCACGCAGGCATAAGGGTTACTTGATCTCCGCACCCGCATTATTCCTCCCCCCCCCACCTCGCCGGCATCAACCCCCCCCCCCCCCCCCCACCCCCCCACTCCCTTCAGGGTCGCTGGCATTGGACCTCTCCCAATGAGTCTCACTTCAGGTTACACCCCCTCCAGGACTCACTGCCCCCCAGCAGCCCAGCAGTGCCAACCTGGCAGGGCCAGACTGAGATTGCCAGGTTGGCAAAGCCAGGGTGTCAGGAGGCATTGCTCTGCCATGTCCCCGACCACCCAGGCCTTTGAGCTCCCCTATGTGGTCATCACATCTGGGCCAAGATTCTCCAGCCTCCCAGCTGCAGTTTTCCCGGCAGCGGGAGGTGGCGCGCCATTCGCTAGCAGCAGGATTCACTATTCCCGCTGTTGCCAATGGGAATTCCCAATCATTTGGAATAGATTTGTTTATTGTCACGTGTACCGAGGTACAGTGAAAAGTATTTTTCTGCGAGCAGCTCAAACAGATCATTAAGGACATGAAAATAAAATAAAAAGAAAATACGTAATAGGGCAACACAAGGTACACAATGTAAATCCACAGACCCTGGCATCGGGTGAGCATACAGGAGTGTAATATTAATCAGGTCAGTCCATAAGAGGGTCATTTAGGAATATTATAAAATGGGGAAGAAGCTGTTTTTGAATTTGTTCGTGCATGTTCTCAGACAGATGTATCTCCTGCCCGATTGAAGAAGTTAAAAGAGTGAGTAAACTGGGTGGGAGGGGTCTTTCCCCAGGCAATGGGAGGTGTAGATGGAGTCAATGGATGCGAGGCAGGTTCATGTGATGGACCGGGCTGTGCTCACGACTCATTAAAGTACTTTGTGGTCTTGGGCCGAGCAGTTGCCATACCATGCTGTGATGCAGCCAGATAGGATGCTTTCTATGGTGCATCTGTAAATGTTGGTGAGAGTTAATGTTGCCATGCCAAATTTCCTTAGTTTCCTGAGCAAGTATAGGTGCTGTTGTGCTTTCTTGGTAGTACCGTCGATGTGGGCGGTCCAGGACAGGTTTTTGGTGATGTGTACCCCTAGGAATCTGAAGCTGTTAACTATCTCCACCTTGGCCCCATTGATGCTGACATGGGAGTGTACAGTACTTTGCTCCCTGAAGTCAATAACCACTCTTTAGTTTTGCTGGCATTGAGGGACAGATTGTTGTTGTTGCACCGCTCCACTAGGATCTCTGGGCGGGATACTCTCAGTCCGGGGCCGGGCCGGAGAATCCCCGTGATTGGCGCGAATCGTGCCATGCCGCCCCGACGCCGGCACGCGATTCCCCGCAGAGCGATTCTACGATAATGGGCCAAGCGGCCGTCGTAAAAAACACGAGTCCCGCTGGCGCCGTCCACATCTGCTCTCAGCCGGCGGGATCTCGGCTTGCTAGGATCGGGGGGGCGGCCTGTCAGGGGGGAGGGGGTATCCGACCCCAGGGGGGTGTCTCCGATGTGGCCTGGCCCGCTCTGGCTGGTGGCCTCCTTTCTTCCATGCCGGCCTCTGTAGCCCTGGGCCATGTTGCATCGGGGCCGGCGCATTGATGCGAATGCCACAGCGCATGAGCAGATCCCGCGGTGCCCAGTTCACGACAGGATCAGCATCTGGAGCGTGAACTGCTCCAATGCCGTGCTGGCCCCCTGTAGGGGCCCGAATTGCTGATCCTGAGGCCGCGTTGACGCCGTCGAGAAACGCAACGGCATTTCCGACGGCGTTAACACTTAGCCTCAGGATCACAGAATCCCATCCCTATCTCCCTTCTGCATTCTTTTTTTAATATAAATTTAGAGTTCCCAATTATTTTTTCTACAATTAAGGGGCAATCTAGCATGGCCAATCCACCTAACCTGCACACCTTTGGGTTGTGGGGGTGAAACCCACGCAGACATGGGGAGAATGTGCAAACTCCACATGGACAGTGACCCAGAGCCAGGTTTCGAACCCGGGTCCTCAGCGCCGCAGTCCCAGTGCTAACCACTGTGCTACATGCCGCCCCCCTCCTTTCTGTATTCTGACTCGTCGTTATTAGAGATCCCGCCCACTATGATTGTGTCATCAACAAACTTGTAGATGGAGTTGGAACCAAATTTTGCCACGCAGTCATGCGTGTAGGGGGGTGAGTACGCAGGCTTGCGGGGCCCCAGTATTGAGGACTATTGTGGAGGAGGTGTTGTTGTTTATTCTTACTGATTGTTCACCCCTACACAGCTAGGAAACCCATGGGCAGGGTTGGACTGCCGGCAGACCAGAGAATCCCACCGTTAGCGAGCAGCCAGAGAATTCGGCCATTGTTCATGTAATTTAGAAATAGTACAGGATTTATTCATTTATAAATGGGATTTGAAATCAACAATGGTTCTGTAGATAATATTTAGTTACACATTGAAAAACATGTGGAGCAGTAATTAATGATTTAGAACATAATATAAACAAATAAGCTACTAAATTGATCAGTTATGAGTTTATCGAGTCTATTAGTGCTGCAACTATTGCTCTGTGCACCTTCAGCACTCCTATACTATGTCATTTAAAATATATTTTTCATTCTTTTTAACATACAATTTATTTTAATATCAATTGCCACTCATGTCATCAATGTGTAAAGTCTAAATTAGTTACTTGTCAGTTACTTTAATTGTGATTTGTGTTTTTTTTAATAGTCCCCTCATAAATTCACAAAAATCAATTTCTACAAATCTCATTGACTAGGTATTGTATACAGCCTCGTGTGAGATTTAACTTGGATGTATAAAGTAATCTAAATTTTAATGATGTAAATAGAAAAAAAAGGCTTTTTGTTTGCCTCAAAGCTCTTTACAAGCAATGAATTAAAGCAGAGGTGCAATCTTATGAAGTAGGTAAATGCAGCAGCAAATTGTTCATAGCAAGGCTTCCCATCCAACAAATGAGTTGGCCAGTTAATCTGATTTGATGCTGTTGGTGGTTGAGAAAGTAGTGTTGGCTCGCACCAGGGCAGCTCACTGTTCTTCTTTGAATAATACCACAAGAGCATTTGTATTTCTTGTGGCATTATTCAAACACATTTTATTTTCTCTTGAACAGCAAGAGTGATTCAATGGAATACAAAGTGGACTAGTTTGAAAATGCGTGTGCAGTGCAGTCCTTTATATTTTCACTTGGGCATGGGGCGGCAGTGTGAGCCCGCCTTGTATGACAGCATCCCCAGTGAAAATGGAAATTTACGCCAACGTTACAACGAAAAGGCAACAGGCCACTATGTTCCGAATTTGTTTCTGCAAAGGTTGTGCAGTTGTGTAAAGGGAACCAAAATTTGATGGACAAATCAGATGTGCCAGAATTGCAGCATGGTGCAAGTGCACAAAAAAGTGAGATACTGAAGGGAATGAAATCCAGAACTTAATGCAGAATTTCACCTGATTTATATGAAGTCTGTAAAAAAGAGGGGCAGAATCTTGTGAGTTCAGTCTCTGGTGAAACATAATGGGCGGGATTCTGTCAGCCCGGGGCCAGGCTGGAAATCCCCGCGACTGGCGCAAATCATACCATGCCACGCACGCAAAGTGGAGAATCGGTGCCATTGGCGACAGCATGGTTGGCACGGGGCCGATTCTCAGCCCGGGATGGGCCGAGCGGCCATCGTAAAAAACCCGAGTCCCGCTAGTGCTGTCCACACCTGCTCTCAGCCGGCGGGAACTCGGCGTGGAAGGGTCGGGGGGGGCGGCCTGTTGGGGGGAGAGGGGGTTCGACCCCGGGGGGGCCTCTGATGTGGCCTGGCCCACGATCAGGGTCCATCGATCGACAGGCCGGCCTCTCTGGTTGGGGGCCTCCTTTCTTCCGCTCCGGCCCCTGTAGCCCTGCACCATGTTGCATCGGGGCTGGCATGTTGAAGGGAGCCACTGCGCATGCACGCGTTGGCGCCGGTGCCACTGCGCATGTGCGGATCCTGTGGCGCCCAGTATATGACAGGATCAGCAGCTGGAGCGGCGTGAACCACTCCAGTTCCGTGCTGGCCCCCTGTAGGGGCCAGAATTGCTGATCCTGAGGCTGTGTTGACGCCGTCGAGAAACGCGACGGCATTTCCGACTGCATCAACACTTAGCCTCAGGATCACAGAATCGTGCCTCATCCCATCATAGTTTCTTTCATTTAGATTTAGGATACTAGTCTCAGAATCAGCTGCATCACTCTCCACCTTGACGAAGAATTCTATCAATTTATGAATCCTCATCCCCAAGGGGTCTCACACAACTAGATTGTCAATTATTCCTTTCTCATTACTCTCTAGGATGGTCTGTTCTCTAGTTCGTTCCTCAACATATTAGTCCAGAAAACCGTCCTGTACCCAATCCAGGAATTCCTCCTCTACGATATTGTTACTAATTTGATTTGCCCAATCTATAGCAGATTAAAGTCACCCATAATTACAGACATTTAGTCACCCATAATTACAGACCTTTAATGTATACATCTCTAATTTTATGTTTAATGCCATCCCCAACATCACCAGAGTTTGGGGCTCTAATTACAATCCCCATTAATACCTTGTGTCTCTTGGTGTTTCTCAACTCTACCCAGACAGATTCCACATTGCCAGAGCTAATATCTTTGCTTGCTAGTGCCTTAATTTCCTCTTTAGCCAACATTGCAACCCTACCACCCCTTCCTTTTTGTCAGCACTACCTAAATACTGAATACGCCTGGATGTTCAATTCCCATCCCTAATCACCCTGCAGCCCTGTCTCCCTAATCCTGACTATAGACATGAATAATTCATCCATTTTATTGCGAATGCATTGGGCACCAAGGCATAAGGCCTTCAGGCTTGTCTTTTTAGCATTCCTTTCCCAAACCCGTTATTTTTCACTGTGGCCCTGTTTGATTCCGGCTCTTGATTTCTCTGCCTATCACTTTTCTTATTCATCTTTCTGGGGGACGAGGAAAAAGTGGGAATATCCCATTGAGATAGAGGATCAGCCATGTTCACACCAAATGGAGGGGGAGGCTCAAAGGGCTGAAGGGCCTACTCCTGCTTCTAGATTCTATATTTCCATGTTCCCTCTATATTTCTTTCTCCAGTTTATGCACTAAATCAAAATAAACATATTAGGAGTGAAAGAGTTCCATTTTCCAGATTTGTAATGAATTAGCATATCTTAATTGGATTGGCTGCAGGAGGTGACGTACATTAATGAGGTAGAAATGGGCAGAATTTAACTCCCCAATCTCTATCCAAAGAATCATAGAAAAGTGTGAATTTAGACATTAAATGAGGAAAAGATTACCTGTGACATGCACTCTGTTATATTACGATTTTGTAATATATATATTACTCATTTTGTCTAGCCGAGTTGCTGAAATATAGATGTAGTCTTCCAGTGATGATAAAATAATTTAGTGAGTAATATGAAATAAACTAGTGAGTTCTTTTTACTTCAATACTGAACTAGTAAACTAACAAATACTATAGATGAAACTATTAAATAAGATAATGCTACATACTAAGATCTATTAACTGCCTCTCTCTCGCTGTTTCCCTTCTGTACTCTCCACACTCCTAACACACTCTACAAACTCTTGGAAAGAGCGGGAAAACCTTTTTATAGGTCTTGATAGTGTGGCCATCTAGTGTTAATTTGCCTGTACTTGCTTAACATCACCTAACCATGTATTACTACATACAGAGATCACTATACAGTCCACTCACTTTAAAGGCTCCTCGATAATAACACCGACTTGGAAGGAGCTCAGAGATGTTGATCTATTTGAGTCATTTATTATTCTCTATTGATTTACTGAAGTAATCACTGATACAGGCCTTTGTTTCAGTGAAATGAGGCGTAGTAGAAACAGATGCAAGATATGGCTGTTAACTGAATGCTGAATCAATACAAACATAATTCTAGGTGTGTTGGACAAGTTTCAGCATGACTGTTATTTTAGAATAATCTCCTTTAATAGAAAATACAACAAAGAATATTGTGAGCGAATCAATATTTTTGGACATTTGTCTGTGTGTTTTTGGTACGGAGTCATTGAAAATGAGCCAGCTATGAGAACGATCTTTGTTTGACTGTAGATTGTAACATTTAAGGTACAGACCCTGCCTTCGAACAGGAGCTGACCCTGTTAGAAGATGTAACAGGATACATTAGTCCAAAGATGAGTTATGGGTAGCAACTGAGCTGGGATTGGCGCACAGAATTCCCGTTAAGAAAATGAAAAAATTAAAATCGCTTATTGTCACGAGTAGGCTTCAATGAAGTTACTGTGAAAAGCCCCTAGTCGCCACATTCCGGCGCCTGTCCAGGGAGGCTGGTACGGGAATCGAACCGTGCTGCTGGCCTGCTTGGTCTGCTTTAAAAGCCAGCGATTTAGCTCAGTGAGCTTAACCAGTTACAGCTTGGTGCCGCTGATCTAGTTGTTTGCTCCATGAAGCAAAAGTGTTTATCTGTAAACCTGAAGTTAAGTTTTCGGCTCAGCACAGGTGAAGAGCTGGGATTGTAATTTGATGCTGCCCGGGGTGGTGGTAAGGGTGGGGGGGGGGGGGGGGGGGGGGGGCTAGCAGTGCAGTCTTGTAAATCCAGTGGGATGCAATCTTGGGAGAAGAGATTGTGCATCTGGAAGTTGAGCAATTGTTGGCAGCAGTGTGGCTGGAGAAGCTGGGGCTTGGCCTTTTGATGCTGGAGTGTGCCCTGTCCAACGCAGTGGGACATGATCTCAGAAGTCAGTTGATTCAGTGGAAAAGAAGGGTTAAAAGGTTGGATTGGGGAAAAGATCCAAGGGAGGCACTGAATAGTGTGCCTTTTGGTGAGGATTGTACCTGTGGACCTCGAGCAGAGATGCTGTCAGTTGGGTCGCTGTCTTTGAAGGAGAGGAGCTGCAATTCCTCGTGAGGAAGAGAGATTCTTAAAGAGTTTGCTTTATTTGTACCCATGGTAGCAGATTTAACACGAGCACAGATTTGAAATGGTTACCTGAAAATAAAATTGGCGACAGGAAATGATTACAGATTTAATAGGTTGAAAAAAGAAGAGTAAAGAAAATAATTTAAAAAACAGCTATTTTGCTACTTTCCGCCAGCAATTCACCTCTTTGCTGATATCTAGCATCAGAATGCTCTAATCTGCTACTTTACTTCCAACAAATAAACACTTCACCAACATTTCACTCAAATATGATATCAACTGTGGTCATACAAACACCAGACGTGGCCAGCTCCTGTGGTTATATCCTTTTCCCCCAGTCATCAGCCATACTCTCTCTCTCTTTCTCAATATGTATATCTTATCTCCTTCCACCAGTTAGTAGGGTCTTCTTCCTTGGACTGCAGTGCAGGACTCAATGTGTTCAATCTTCTATACCCTTCTTCAGGGGATTCGATTTGTTTTTTATACAGTCCCCGAATGGCTTTTATGCTGATGAGATTTCCCATTCCCATTGTCCCTCCCATCAATGACATTATGGAGTTCTGCCATGAAAGATCAGTAAGCCAGACAGTAAAATATCATTAGCGGACTTCTCCGCTGTATTATTCCCCACGTTAGGATTTCCCCCTCCCTCCCCCCAAGCGTAACGTCACATTACCGGGGTTTACAGGCGCTTTTGACAAACAGGAATCTGGCGAATGGTCCCCGCTGGGGGCACACAGGTAAGCACAGACCTCAGGGAGGAGAGGTTCAATCCCTGGATGCACCCTGGCAGTGCCCAGGAGCAATGCTGGAGAGAGTGGGAGGGGTAGTGCTTCCGTTGAGGAGGCCCATGGATGGGGGTTCCCAAGTCAATTGGGGGTGGGGGCAGGGTGGTTGGGTTCCTATGTGGTTTTTGGGACTAGCATTGGAAAGTGCGGGTGGAGGGGAGACAAGGTTGCTGAATGCCCCTTCTCTTGCCTCCAGACCCCCTGGCAACCCTGACCTTGCAATCCCCATCCCACCCTCACTTGCCTTTGATTTAGGGTCACTGACAATCCTGAACCTCTGGTGGTGCTCCTGGTGGCATTGTCAAGCAATGGTGAGCAGGCAGCCTCTGATTGGCCTGCATGTGGGACTTCCATCACCCGGACCCAGAATCTTGGGGACGGATCGATGGTGGCCACCCAAGTACCTGAAAGTACTGTTGGGCCTCCCCCATGGAACTGCTCCCTGCTGGTTCTCTGATTAATGGACGAGACCCCCTTCTAACCAACAAAATCCAGTCCATTATTTCTGTACTGGAAGCTGGCAGAAAACACATCAATCCTTCAGATACTATCTATATAGATTTGACCATTAGAGACGCGATAGATGAGACCATCATCTTGCTCTTGATTGTTGAATTTAATCAGGATGCACATTTTTTCCCCAATATGAAATTAAATAATTTAGAAGAATCATTGGAGAAATAAAATAAAGAATGTAATCAGAAGTAATTATTAATCAAATTGTTTCCTTTAAGATTTCCATCTCATGTTCTTAAGGGCTTCTGGCAGAACTATATGTGCCTTATCTGATATGATCAGCCCTTCGCAACTGCGGCATTTCTGGAAATGAAAGAAATTCAATACATTTCCCTTTGTGATCTCACAATATTCTTTTGCAAAGGTAAGGCTGGTTAAACGAATGTGATTAATTCTTAGAGGTATATGTATAGATTAGAGAGAGAAGGTCCCCAAGATGGCCTAAACTTAAGATGTAGCTGGTATGTGATCAATGCACCATGCTCCGAATATCCCGAGCATCTGCTCTAATTCACTTAGTAAGGCAAACCTATTCACCCAACTTTCCCATTCCGAGACAGCTAAAAGCTGTCTGTTTTTTGAAAACGTTTGATCCCATTCTTAAAACTACAAAGCCAATGTGTAGAGTGGGCAGGCCAAGCCCTTAATCCATCTCATTGCTTGCTCCACAAATCAATTCAAATTGAATCCAATTCATGGTCTCCACAAGAGAGACATGCAAGATCGAAGCTGACAAGAAAATGCATTGCACCTGATGTTGGGCTTGGTCTGACACTTGATCTGAGAAAAAAGGCCAGGTAATGCTGTCTGCCTGTTATCTCCGTGGCTCATCATATATCTGTGCGCGTGTTGCAAATCAGTCCTGGTTTCGGTCATAACTTGCCACCTTTACGTAGATGTTGTAACCTGGAGCTATGGATAGTGATGGTAGAGGCTCCAGCATTCCTTCCGCACATTAGTATGTGTGGAAAGATATGCAAGTTGATTTGGCTACATATAAGTATGATTTCCTCGGCCATCGAATCCTGGGTGGGACCCAAACCTGGAGCTTCTGGCTCTGAAGCAGAGATGCTACAAACTGTGCCACAAGATCTCCTCATCACCCCTGTACAAATGCCCATTATACCTGCTGAATATTATTTTTTTTTATATAAATTTAGAGTACCCAATTATTTTTTCCAATTGAGTGGGCAATTTAGTGTGGCCAATCCACCTATTCTGCACATTTTTGGGTTGTGGGGGCGAAACCCAAGCAGACACGGGAAGAATGTGCAAACTCCACACGGACAGTGACCCAGAGCCGGGATCGAACCTGGGACCTCAGCGCCGTGAGGCAGTTGTGCTAACCATTAGGCCACCGTGCTGCCCCCTGCTGAATATTATAATGAAGTCCATGCCGCTATCTGTGTACAGGTGGAACACGATAGAGGGTGAGAAATGTATGTGTTGACCAGCATCAAGATCTAGTGTACTGAAAAAAAATCAGTTGCAGAAGAAAGACTACCACAAATGTTCTGGAAGAGAGGGGCTGGTTTGGCACAGTGGGCTAAACAGCTGACTTGTAATGCTGAACAAGGTCAGCAGCGCGGGTTCAATTCCTGTACCGGCCTCCCCGAACAGCCGCCGGAATGTGGTGACTAGGGGCTTTTTACAGTAACTTAATTGAAGCCTACTTGTGACAATAAGCGATTATTATTATTCCACAGCCAGAAGTATAATAACACATTGCTGAATCTTTTAAACTGACAGTGAGGAATGGTAGCTCAGGACATCTTCCAATGACAAGAAGGAGTTATATTTTGATGGACCTTGTCAGGGAAGAAAAATAAACGGCGAGAGCTTCCGCTGCTCTCACCAGTGGGATCTTCTGGCCCCGCTGACGGTGAACCCCTGCCGCAGGTTTCCTGGCAGCTTGGTGTGGATTCAATGGAAAATCCCATTGACAACAGGGGTACCACAAAATCATCCCACCGCGGGCCAACGGCTAGCCGCCTCCCACTGCCGAGAAACCCACCATGGTCAGTTCAGTCAATCTAGCCCAAAGACTTGCATTTATATTGTGCCTTTCATGGCCACCCGCCATCTCAGAGTGCTTGACAGCCAATTATATACTTTCTGAAGTGTAGTCATTGTTGTTTGGAAGGAAAAATAGCAGACGATTTGCCCACAGCAAACTTTCACAAACAGCAACATAATACTGACCAGATAATCTGTTTTTTTGTGATATCGATTGAAGCATAAATATGGGCCAGGACAATAGAGATAAATCCCTTTCTCTCCTTGAAAATAGTGCCACAAGATATTTTACACCCATGCACACAGGGCCTCAGTTTAACATCTCATCGAAAAGACATTGGGTGTGATTCAGCGACCGCGTGACACCCAGCATGGATCTGATGAGCCAGGTGAATAGCGGGAGAGGCCAAAATCAAGTTTTGCCGATTCACCCAATCCGCGAGTTCCGGATCTCGTTCAAAAACGGGGAGAATATAATTAACCCCAATATGCAGGTCCTCCCACATGGCCTAATCTCATTCCAGGGTTTGAGCAGGGACCTGTGTGGCATTTCAGAATGGTCATCCCACAGGTGCATCCGGGAGGCGACGGATGCTCTGCCTGGTTATAGGACGATATCACCTTAGACCTGGACCAAGCCCACCAAGATGCCCGGACTACAGGATTTTCCGCCATTGCCCGAATGCACCAGGTCCTGGGGGGCGATCGAGGTCATGCATGTCACTCTCCGAGAACTGGGGCATCAGAGACTGCCCTATATTAACAGGAATGGGTTCCACTCCCTGAATGTTCTGATCGTGTGTGACCACTGCCTCAGAATCGTGCACATGTGTGCCCACTACCTTGGGAGCGTGCATGACATCTACATCCTGGTGAGATCCCTGGTGTCTTCGAGTACCATCCGAGGAAGGTGGGTTAGCTCGTGGGGGACAAGGGCTAACCGCTGATGGCATGGATGATGGCGCTGGTGCAGAGGCCTGAGGTTGAGGGGTGGATCCATTTTAATGAGCCCAATGTTTCCACCCGTGCTTTCACTGAGCAGGGCATCAGGTTGCTGCAAATACAGACCACTCTGGCAGTGCCCTACAATACGCCCCCCCATGGGGTCTCCTCGGTCTGCTGTGCTCTCCACAATCTGGCATAGCAGCAGGGCGATATGCTTGAGGAGGATGAGGCAGAATGACATGCTGCCTTGTCTGAGGTGGAGGAGACAGACCAGGAGGGTCTGGTGGACACGGAGGATGGAGTACAGATGGTGGCAGAAAGTGTACAATATGTTGGGAGGACCAGGGAGGCCCTCATCTTCTCGAGATTCTCCTAGGACGTGGCTCTGTTCGTCAGCTCAACACTACCAACCCCATCCCCCCATTTCTACCCCAAACCCTTCCCCCGCTCACACTGCCCCCTCCCTGTCCACCCTATTGCCCCTCCAAGGATCTGTGTAACATCACACCAGGGTGATGGGCCTATGTTGGCATTCCCAGCGGGTCACTACTATGCAAGACAGGAGAGTGATCATCACTCACTGTGAGGAAAGCTCTAGTGCTCCTCAGGATCTAATAAAATCTGACTCCTGTCTTTCTGCTGATAGCGCACTCACACCCATCCACTTAACTGGGTCTTCATTGGGGGGGGGGGGGGGAAGGGGCAGGGGGGAAGGCCCACTGTGAAGACTAATGTGACAGAGGCTCCACTTGTACCATGTGTGACATGTTTTAATGGTGTGTATTTTACCGTGACAGATTTCTATTCCCGCTAGCTATGGATAGTTACCTCACTAGTGCTCACTCACTGCTCTGCACTCTTCTTGATCTTTTGTGATCTTGTGCTATATCTAGGCGTTTCCCCATGATGCACTGTTGCTTCACAGCGCCAGGGTCCCAGGTTCGATTCCCGGCTTGGGTCACTGTCTGTGAGGAGTCTGCATGTTCTCCCTGTGTCTACGTGGGTTTCCTCTGGGTGCTCCGGTTTTCTCCCACAAGTCCCGATAGACGTGCTGTTAGGTAATTTGGACATTCTGAATTCTCCCTCCATGTACCCGTACAGGGGCCGGAATGTGGCGATTAGGGGCTTTTCACAGTAACTTCATTGCAGTGTGAATGTAAGCCTACTTGTGACAATAAAGATAAAGAAAGAATTGAAGCCATGTCTTCTCCTTTTAAATAGTCCAGCCACAGCAAATTGTATCAACATGAAGGAAGCCTGACTGCTACCTTGGAAGTGGTAATTAACCTAATCAATCCCTGGTCTGTTGTAAATCTATTAAGTAGACCCAGAAACACAGAGGCAGTGATATGGGTATGGAAGGCTACACGAGCATCATCAATAATGCCCTACATTTTTAGAAATCTTGAAGGGTTCTGACAAATGTGAAAATTTCAGTGCCTTCTCATTCTTTTGCCAGTTTTCAACGGAAGTCGTGATCAAGAGGTTTGGCCTGGTAAACAACACCTGCTGCATTTGAGCACATTTGGTTTACTGGTACTTGCTGTAGCAGTTTGGAATGAGGCATCAAGTGCGATGACTGACTGCCGTTGGCAGTGTTTGTTCCTGTGTGGAGGTTGTGTCCTGATCAGATTATAGCATACAGCATAGCGTCATCACTGCTGTCCCAGCAGATCCTTCAAGTCGAGTTGTCCTCAGACATTATCTGGTCGGTGTGTCTGGGATTATACTTGTGTTGGACAACCTGTGGATCACGGGCTGCATGTGGCCCATTACAGCTCTGAGTGCGGACCATTGACTGTTGCCCATGCACATCACACTGCCATAGTTCATACTGGAATGACGCTGCTACAGTTCACGCCAGAATCATGCTGTCCATCCATGGTGGGATCGCGCTGCTATGGTTGATGCAGTTCAAACATCATCCCCAGGGCATTCTGGTATGCAAGCTCAGGGAGGCCATCTTGTTCACAATGCCAGAGCACATGTGGGAGATTATTACCCAAATGGTGGTAGTTCAGGAAAAAGGGAAATTCAATGAGACCTGGGTGTCAGGGTGGAACAGTTGCTGAAAGTTGGCATGCAGGTACAGCAGATGGTGAGGAAAGCTGATGACGTGCTGGCCTTCATAGCAAGAGGATTTGAGTATTGGAGGAACAATGGGCGGGATTCCCCGCGAACCAGCAGGGTGGGCCACTCCAAGGAGTGGCATCGGGCAGCCCCGAAGGTGCCGAATCCTCCGCACCTTCAGGAACTTGGCCAGCGCCGGAGTGTTTGGCGCCACGCCAGCCCGCGCCGAAGGGTTTGGCATCACGCCAACCGGCGGCGAAGGGCCTCCGCCAGCCGACGCGAGTTAACGAATGCGTGGGAGCGCCAGCGTGTGCTAGCGTCATCCCAGCGCATGTGCAGGGGGGTTCTCTTCGCACCGGCCATAGCGGAGGTTGACATAGGCCGATGCGGAGGAAAAGAGAGCCCCACAGCACAGGCCCGCCACCATGGGGGCACCCCTCGGGGCCAGATCCCCCTGCCCCCCCCCCCCCCCCCCCCGAGGACTTGCAGGCCGCCCGTGGAGCCAGTTCCCGCCGTTAAGGACCTGTTGTGATTTATGCCGGCAGGTCCTGCCGAAAACGGGCGGCCACTCGGACCATCGCCGGGGGTTGCCGCTGCCAGGGGTTTTGGTGGGATTCACGCGTCCCCCGGTGATTCTCTGACCCGACCGGGGGTTGGAGAATCCCGCCCAATGTCTTGCTGCACTTATACAGGGCCTTGGTGTGCAGTTTTGGTCTCCTAGTTTGAGGATGATCATTCTGCTATTGAGGTACCAGACAACGGTACCCCGGCAACAGGGGCGGGTGCCTAGCTTCCTACAGACTTGCAATTGAAGGGACAGTCGTGCAACTTCGGCACGCTCCAGTCGTCAATGATATGAGACCAGATAGTTTTTGGAATCTCCAATAATAAAGTGCGCAAGCGGCTACTACAGGAAACAGACCTGAAACTTCAAAGTGCTGTTCAAATGTGTCACGCTAGTGAGCATGCTGCAAAACAGCTCGACACGTTGAGTCTCTGTAGTTTTGGCACAAAGGCAGAAGAGGCGCCAGGCACCATTAGTGTGGTCAAGCAGCTGAATAAGAAACGTGCTCCCAGTGTGGACGGCCATTTTGAGTGGCCGACCTGATCATCCATTTTGTGTCAACAATGTGGCAAACGGCATATACCACGGCAATACCCAGCTCATGGAAAAACATGTGCCATCTGTAATGGCAGGAATCATTTTGCAGCCCAATGTTATACAAGAGAAAACACATTGTTTGTAGAAATGATCTCCAGCAAAAATAAGGAGACTCAAGGTATATTACACAGAAGTATATTTGTACCAAACTGCAGCAATAATGGATTGAAGGCAGGTAATTATACAGATAACTGGATGGTGCCTTAAAAAATAAATGGCACAGTAATAAAAGTCAAGCTTGACACTGGTGCGAAGGCCAACCTCATCAACCTGTCTGATGTAAAAAAAACTGCAAATTCAGCAAAAAATATAAGGAACAGTACTATTAAGAGGTTATAATGGTAACTAAATCTTGACGTTAGTCACATGTGAGCTTGAAGCATGGGTACATAACAGACATTCTATTGTGGACACGGAATGTGAGTCCATCATAGGAACAGAAAGGTGTGAGGCACTGGAACTAGTTGAGCGACTATACATTCCAGACAACACTGTGACAAAGGATGAATGCAAATGGCCACGAGATGAAGTGCAGAAGTTATCCAATGAAATGAAAGAAAAAGTCAAGGTGGAGGAAGAGATAAAAGTTGAACAATAAGACGATGAGGGGGAAGAGGAAGAATATGAAAGTTTATTTAGTTTATTTGGCATTAGTGATGAGCTGATAACATGTAGCTTCCAATGTGTGCAGGACAACGATGAATGTGAAAGTTCTAAGATGGTGTGTGCAGAGGCTGAAAGTGAGATTGCAACAGCAGACACATTATCAATAGTGAACAGCCAAAGAACAAAGAAAAGTACAGCACAGGAACAGGCCCTTTGGCCCTCCAAACCCGTGCCAACCATGCTGCCCGACCAAACTAAAATCTTCTGCACTTCCTGGGTCCGTATCCCTCTATTCCCATCCTATTCATATATTTGTCAAGATGCCCCTTAAATGTCACTATCATCCCTGCTTCCACCACCTCCTCCGGCAGGGAGTTCCAGGCACCCACTACCCTCTGTGTAAAAACAAAACTTGCCTCTAAACCTTCCCCTCGCACCTTAAACCTATGCCCCCCAAGTAATTGACCCCTCTACCCTGGGGAAAAGCCTCTGACTATCCACTCTGTCTATACCCCTCATAATTTTGTCGACCTCTACCAGGTCGCCCCTCAACCTCCGTCATTCCAGTGAGAACAAACCAAGTTTATTCAACCTCTCCTCATAGCTAATGCCCTCCGTACCAGGCAACATCCTGGTAAATCTCTTCTGCACCCTCTCTAAATCCTCCACATCCTTCTGGTAGTGTGGCAACCAGAATTGAAGACTATACTCCAAGTGTGGCCGATCTAAGGTTCTGTGCTGCTGCAACATGACTTGCCAATTCTTATACTCAATGCCCCGGCCAATGAAGGCAAGCATGCCGTATGCCTTCTTGACTACCTTCTCCACCTGTGTTGCCCCTTTCAGTGACCTGTGGACCTGTACACCTAGATCTCTCTGACTGTCAATACTCTTGAGGGTTCTACCATTCACTGTATATTCCCTACCTGCATTAGACCTCCCAAAATGCATTACCTCACATTTGTCCAGATTAAACTCCATCTGCCATCTCTCCGTCCAAGTCTCCAAACAATCTAAATCCTGCTGTATCCTCTGACAGTCCTTATCGCTATCCGTAATTCCACCAACCTTTGTGCCGTCTGCAAACTTACCAATCAGATCAGTTACATTTTCCTCCAAATCATTTATATATACTACGAACAGCAAAGGTCTCAGCACTGATCCCTGCGGAACACCACTAGTCACAGCCCTCCAATTAGAAAAGCACCCTTCCATTGCTACTCTCTGCCTCTATGACCTAGCCAGTTCTGTATCCACCTTGCCAGCTCACCCCTGATCCCATGTGACTTCACCTTTTGTACCAGTCTACCATGAGGGACCTTGAGCGATCGTGTCTGAAAGCCAACTGGTAACTGCAGAAATAATCCCCATTTTGGAGAAATTAGCTCCAGAGAAGTACAATGAATTATGCCATTCCCATGGAATAATTCCTGCAGTGGATTCCCAAGTACACCAGGCCAGTCAATCAAAAAACTCGCAGGAAGAACAAATGGATACATATTCATGCAGTTCTCCAACAAAAGACGAAGCATGTGTTATTATATCAGAGGAGGATGAGCCACTAAGTGACACTAAAATACAAACTGAAGAAGTCATGCTTACTACTGAGAACATTGATCTGGCTGAGATACCGGAATGCGAGGGTTTGTAGATCATTCCTGAAGTCGCACATTTGTCTGCAACTTCGATCACGTCTGAAAGTATGCCTCGCCAGTTGATGGGCATGTGGGACAGCGTTCGAGCGTAAGCACTATGGATCAACCAAAAAATCCTCAATACAGCAAAGGATCCAGAAACAGCTAATCCCTTGGCCAAGACCAGTAGCAAGAATGATGCTCTGGTTGCACAGCCACATGTGAGTGTGGTCCGTACCAATTTCAGGGATGATGGCTCTAAAGCCAAGAAGAAAAGGAGAAAGAAAAAGCATAATTTCAAAAGTTTCAAAAGGCTGAAAGAGTTGATGACAGCTCGAAGATCAGAAAGGAAACCAGTCTTTCGAAAAAAGAAACAAGTTTACGTATTTGGTCGATGCTTAGGAGACCAATGGGAAGATGGCGTTAACTTGCAAGACTAAATGTGCAGCGAAATGTATATAGTATGCATATCATGTTGAAATGTAAAAAGTAATTGAATGCTTGTAACTAATTTTTCTTTTTACAATGGAAAGGTGATGTGATGATATGCATAATGTAATTTTGTTATACATAATGTTATGCACGATTTCCAACCACTGGGTGGCATTGTAAACCCATCACGTTACCATGTGATCTGGGTGTTGGGAGTTGGTCGTGTTGGGAGATAGACATATTTTCAGTAGTTCCACGAGAGTTGTTTATTTTTAGTTGTTTGTTAGTTAAGCTATCCTAGTTATCTCACCTCACAGTCATGTTACAATAAATTATTTTGAAATAAATATTCTGTAGTTCATCATTAATTTCGGCCAGCCTACACAAAATGACAGTAAGTGGTTCAGACAATGGGGGGAGAGAGAGGGCCGGACCAGTGTGAGGGTGCAGGGGTCAGACTGGAGGTGGTGGTGGGTCAGGTTAGTCCGGTCAGTCTAGGAGTGGGGTTGCACCATCCGAGGGTGTCTGGGGGGGAGGGGGGGGGGGGGGGTCGTACCG
The DNA here is from genome assembly GCF_902713615.1 of Scyliorhinus canicula. Taxonomy (NCBI): domain Eukaryota; kingdom Metazoa; phylum Chordata; class Chondrichthyes; order Carcharhiniformes; family Scyliorhinidae; genus Scyliorhinus; species Scyliorhinus canicula. Next base: position 167,730,691 of record NC_052152.1, on the reverse strand, counting down.
GAGTGGCGGGGCTGGACCAGAAGGGGGAGGTTCAGACTGTAGAGGTGTGCACAGACAGGAGAGTGAGGGATTGGGCAGAGGGGGAATGGAATTGGACTGGGGAGGCGGTTGGGGCTGAGTGGGGGGGGGGTCAGTCAAGGAGGGGAGAGTCGATTGGACTGGAGACGGTGGGAATCAGTCTGGGAGGAGGGTGGGGTCAGTCGGATTGGGTGGTACAAGGAGGAGGATGTTGGGTTGGGCCGGGGAATGGCTCAGGATGGCCGGGGGGGGGGGGGGGGGGGGGGGGTGGGTTGATGGTATTGTGAGTACCTTTGGGGGGTTGTGTGTGGGAGGGTTCTTCCATGTGAGGCCTGGTCTGAGTTTTAATGTAGCTACTTTGGAGTTGAAAGTGAATTTTTCCTACAAAAATCACTTTTTTGTAGTGACTCTATAACCCATTCAGTGTAACTATCAGGGTAGGACTGAGAGAAGCATCCAGAGTTAATAATGGTTCCCCATGCTGTGCAATCGTCCAGAGGAAGCTAACACTTCAGGACAATTGCCGGGTAAATGCTTACGAGGGAATTTCCTCCAGGGATTCCAAAACACATCGTTGGGCTACACCCTATCTTAGATGCTGGAGAACAAGGAAGTAATGCTTAGAACATTATGAAACATGCCATTCCTCTCACATGGCAAACTATCCGATAGGTTCTATCCAATATGCGTGACAGATTTCAAATCTAAAGGAAGCCATGAAAACACAGAGGAGAGATCCAACCAGAAGTCCCATTAATGTGGGTAAGCTAAGTGTAAATATATCAATACTTTTGACAGTTGAAGTTGCAGTTCTATTAATATATGAATTATTATTTGTGCATCTTCTGTAACTGGTTCTGAAATATTTGGCACATCTAAAATGTATTTAATCTTATTCATGGGTCACGGTTAGTGCAAATGTCCAATTTCAATCTTCCGGCCCTCTGAGATGAAGGTGAGTCACTCATGTGGTCCACTCACTGGCCTATGTTGCCCATCACTGGTTTATACCCCCATCTGTACTGATAGGACAGCTACACGCAGTCCACCTTTGATGAGACCTGACCAGTCTTAGATTTATTTCAGCACGTTCTGTCTTTCCTCATCCACTGAAAGAGGAACACTTACATTTGGAAAATGCTTGAAAACAACATTGCAGCAACATAAATCCAATATTCCAAAATCCAGCAATTCAAGCCTTAAAAATTCACATCCTCAAAGGCCTGAATGGGCAAGGCCTCATTGTTCATGTTATATAATCTGGGCACGAGCACAGCACATTTCCTTTCCCACCCACAAGAAAGTATGTTTAATAATGGGTAATTTAATTTCAATAGCCTTCATGTGGATATCAATATTAATATTACATTTGATTTTTCACAGATCATGCAAGAGCATGGGATGGAAAATTAAATGCTGCGTGAGTTGAACAGGGACCTGCTTTTCCGGATCCCCAGCTGCATTCTTGGCTCTTGGCTCCCCTGCACCAGTCAAAAATGTTGCTTCACAACCTATGCAACAATGGTTTACCTTCAAGTCTCATCACCGCATCAAAGAAATGCAAAAACGAATTAACAGGCGATAACAACATACTTTATCTATAATGGTAGTATGAGTGCTGCTTCAATCAGTTTTTTAAATGTGAAATATGTGAAATTTGACAGCACCATTATTTCATAAGTGTTAATCTGCAAATCACATCCAATAGTCTCTGACATATTAAATTCCAGTCTGCCACTTTGATCTTGGTACAAAAACTAGATTGGTAAAATTATTCAAATTGTTCTAGCTAAAAAGCTTCATGATTCCATAAAATGAGTGAGGCCTGAATGGTTAATATTGTTCTGTTCCACCTTCTAAGCAGTGTTCGCAATGAAGCATCTGCAATTGAAATTGTTTGCAAGTGTACACAGCTAAGTATTCTTCATCATCATTAGATTTTGTTTATTGTTGTTTACCATGACTATTGTCTCTGCTGTTTCGCCATCTGCTTGTAGGGAAGGAGCATCACAAGACATTTTCCTGATCTTGGAAAGTGTGTATTTAGCTGAAGAGAATGATTCACTCTGTTTTACTGCTTCCTCCTATTTTTTTGTTTCTATCTTGTCCTGCCAATTTTCTTCCTTCTGAGATCACACAAAATAGGAAGTGTGATTAACTGTGGAGATATACAAAGTGCTTTCCGGAGAACAGAGATCGGTTAATAAATTGGTAAAGTAGACAGACATCAGGTGAAATTCAAGGGAGATCAATATATTTTAAGAATGAGAATGAAGAGAAGAAATATATAGTAAATAGTAAACATTAAAAGGAGCAGAAAATCAAAGACTCAAAGTCTCAGGTACTGCAAAAGTATCCTTCATTTTTAAACACTATGGCATTTAAATGCACAAGTCAATGCTAACCATATACAAATTGGCCAGAGTTTTCTGACCGTTTCTGTCATCAGAGTCTTCTGGCCCCCACCACGGGTTATCTGGCAGTGGAGGATATGAACGATGGGAAACTCTGTTGACAGCAAAGGGACCAGAAGATCTTGGCACCGGTCAATGGCGGGCCTCTTCCACTATCGCAAAACACGCCACTGGGGAGGAGGGGGATGGAAAATCCTGCCCAAAATACTCATTAGGTTTCAGTTAGAATGTTGGAAGCCTTCATTTAAGGGTATGCCATTGCCATGGAGAGGTGCAAAAGAAAGTTATTAATATTGACTCCTAATGTGCTGTAATGATTCTAATAATGACTCTGATGCAAAGCATTTATATCGCACCTTTATCATAGTAAACCATCACTTCAACATTAACAAACAAAATTTAACACCGGTCCACGCAAAGTAATGTTAAGTAATAAGTAATCGGGCAAAGAGATAGGTTTTAACGAGCATGGGGCGGCACGGTGGCACAATGGTTAGCAATGCTGCCTTACAGCTCCAGGGTCCCAGGTTCAATTCCGGCCTCGGGTGACTGTGTGGATGTTTGTGCTTTCTCCCCGTGTCTGCATGGGTTTCCTCCGGGTGCTCATGTTTCCTCCCAGAATTCAAAGATGTGCAGGTTAGGTGGATTGGCCATACTACATTGCCCCTCGATGTCCAAAAGGTTAGGTCGATTTACTGGCTTATGTGGATAGGCTGGAAGCCTGGGCTTAAGTATGGTGCTCTTTCCAGGGGCTGGTGAGACTCGATGGGCTGCATGGCCTCCTTCTGCACTGTAAATTCTATGATTCTATGAAATGCAAAAGAAAGGAAATATGTTTTTCAGGTGTATGAAAGGGGAAGAATGAGATAGAGGAATAGGAGGGAAAGCTCAGAGTCTGTGCAGCTGAAGGCACAACCACTAATGGGAAGTGTGGGGATCCATGGATTCCTAAAATGGGAGAAGTACAGTGATCTCAGAGGATGTAATGCCAGAGAAAGTTATGGATATGAGGAGGGGTGAGGCCATCCAGGGATTTGAACATGAGGATCAGAATTTTAAAACTGACATTGACAAACTGGAAGTTAATATAGTTCGGTGAGCACAGCGTAATCGGTGAAAGGATAGTGTGGATTAGGAGGCAGACAGCAGCTGGAGCTTACGTAGGGCACAAGCTAGAAGACTGGTTGGAAGGCATTGGAAAATGAGGCTTTAGATACGAGGAGATACTGGAGCTCTTTTCACCTCATCAATGTCTTCAAACAGGGAGATTTTTATAAGCTTAATCAAAGAGAGTGGTTGGTGAGTTTATTTTTTTTAACCAAAGGGTAATCATGATAACTGAGGGTATAAATTAATCTCAGGCAGTGGCACAAAACAGGCTATTTATTGCAACTGAATATCAGGTGCTGTGAATAACAAGTCAAAATCTGATAACCCTTGTTTTGCAACACCTCCTGCCACAGATTTCTACCTCAAAATGTCCACAAGAAGATCCAAAACCCATCATCACTTTTAAAAGGCTACATATTTAAGAGAAAATTGTTGGGAGCGTACCAGTCAATCCTCTGTGGTGCATACTTGGATGATTTCCCACCAGGTGTTGCCTTTATTATGAGATTAATGGGCATGGGATAAATAGGATCGGGATTGGCATTTGTGATTCAGCCCCCCATATCAGTGCCAAATTCTATTTAAATGACATATTCAAGTTTCTATTATTATTTATAGTCAAACAACGACACTCCAGGCCAATTTGGGTATCCAGGACATGATATCCAGTTCAAATCACAGGGGCTCTGTGTTATATTCCTTGGATCACACGACCATGTGGTAGATGTTGGGAAATATGAGTCTCACTTATATGTAATCCACTCAGCCTGCTCATGTATCCAACAAACTTAAGACAAATCTTAAACCTGTAGCAGAACATTGGTTATTCATAACCTCATCCTTGTTCATATTTCTTTCAACATTTTTGAATTATATATTAACTATAAATATACATTATTCATGCAATTTACTATTCTATAATATGCTGGATGGCGCGGTGGCTTGGTGGCACAGTGGTTAGCACTGTTGCCTACAACGCTGAGGATCCGTGTTTGATCCCAGCCCCGGGTCACTGTCCGTGTGGAGTTTGCACATTCTCCCTGTGTCTGCAAGAGTTTCAACCCCTCAACCCAAAGATGTGCCGGTCAGGTGGATTGGCCATGCTAAATTGCCACTTAATTGGAAAAAAAAAATTGGGTACTCTAAATTTATTGAAAAAACGATTCTATAATATGTGGCATGAATGAACAAATGCCATTCAGAACTGGATGGGTTAATGTCTAAAATGATAAACCACTGGTGCACCATGACACATTGTGTAGTATAGAATGGCCAGCAGCAACTCACCTTTCAAATCTGAGACCTCAATCAACTAGAAAGCTAGTGACAGAAGACTTGTCTTGATTGAAAGTTTGGTCAGAGTACTTGTGGAATATTAAGTATCCTGATATCTATATTATCAAAAAGGATATTGAGTCAATGGAAAAGGTGCGGAACATTTACTAGAATCATATCAAAACTGAAAAGTTATACTTATCAGGAAAGTTTAAAAAGGCTGGGGCAGAGACAAGAGAGGGGTTACCTAACAGAGGTCACCTAAATGATGCAAGTCTTTGATAAGATAGGCAAAAGTGTTTCTACTTGTTGAGGAGATCAAAACTAGGGACCATACTAAATCCAATAGGGAATTCAAGAGAATTATTTTATTTGGAAAGTGGCTGGATCCTGGAACTGGTGAACACATGGGCCAGGGTTTTACGGCCCAGCCATGACTTGTTTCTCCCCCACCCCCAGTCGATGTGGAGGACCATTTACATTTCTGTTTACTTCAGCGAGACTTAAATATCCCATCAGATGGGAAGGGTCATAATATCCTGGCCATGGCATTGGTGAGAAGAATTCTACAGATGCATTCAAGGACAATCTAGATAATCACATGAAGGAGTAAGAAATAGAGGATGTGTTGATGAGATTAGATGAAGAGGATCATAAATGTGCTGGGGTAAATGGCATTTTTTGTTCAGTAAGATAATTTGTAATTCTGCACAATAAAATTCTTAGGTGAGGCAGTGGCATAGTGATATGGTATTGTTATTGGACTAGTAATTCTAAGGTCTAGGGTAATGCCCTGGGAACCCAGGTTCGAAATCCACCATGGTAAATAGTGAAATATGGATTCAATAAAAATCTCGGATTAAAAAACTAATAGTGAGCATGAAACCATTGTTGCAAAAACCCATCTGGTTCACTAATGCCCTTCAGGGAAGGAAATTTACTATCCTTACCTGGTCTGGCCTCCATGTGACTCCAGACAGCAATGTGGTTAATTCTTCAAATCTATCTGAAATGACCCAGGAAGCCATTCAGTTCAAGGCCAATTTATAATAATATAATAATAATAATCTTTATTATTGTCACAAGTAGGCTTACATTAACACTGCAATGATGTTACTGTGGCCCCAAGTCACCACACTCCGACGTCTGTTCGGGTACACCGAGGGAGAATTCAGAATGTCCAATTCACCTTACAAGCACAATTAGAGATGGGCAACAAATGCTTGCTCAGCCAGATAAAATAGAAAAAAAATCTTTGTAAGTCCCCCTCCAAGTTTTCCTTTATTATCACTGGGTCAAAATCCTGGAACCACTAACAGCACTATGAAAGTTTCCTTTGTGGATTGCAGTAATTGAAGATAGCTCACAACAACTTTCTCAAAGGCGACTAGGGGTGGCCATACCCTGTGAAGTTTTTTAAAAACGATCATTACTTATGGAACCGATTTGGCTCTGTTTCTTTAAACTAAGGCATGGCAATGCATCCCAATTACGTCGAGGCAGCAGTGTTGCCAAGACAGCCTAAATAAATCTAAATGCTCTGGTAAATTGATAAATAAATGTTTTCTTCGAATGTGCGAGATAAGACCTTATATTGTAATGACTAGCATATAGAATGTAATGGTTTGAAATGATCACTTGTCAGTTTCCTTCTAAACTTAAATCTAGTTAAGTTTTTTTAATGTGATTTTTTAAAATTTGGTTTGGATAAATCTGTGTACTTCTAGTCGGATTTCACATTGATAAAATTGTGCAATTTTCAAGATTTTGTAATGCCAACTCTCGTCTAGACAGAAAATTTAATTTATCTTGTGACCAGATTGTAGCAAAATTTGACAATCACTCAACTCAGTCCAGCCACTTATTAGATACAATCTGATATGCAGAGAAGCTAGTCATGTAGTATTTTGACTTCCTGCAATGCCTTGGGTGGGATTTTCCAGCTCCGATACCGGCAGGCATCAGCACAGGCGAGACAGGAAAATTTGGAGAACAGAAAAGGGAGCGGCTTTCCAAATGTTCTCGGCTGTCTCCAATTGTGCCACTCACTCCATAATGATTTGGGGCGGCGGGGACATAAAATTCTCACCAGTAACTATTGGACATTTGGGTGAGGTTATCCTCACTGACCCTCGCTGAGGTTTGGGTAGGAGAGTTGTTCCCTGTACACGATGGGTGGATATGGTCTCCTTTTCAGGGTTCATCTTCCCTTCTGCTTATTCTGCACTATGTTACTGTAATATTCCACATGGGACCTGCAGGGTGGGAATAATTATCTTCCCCGTGGTCCTTGCAGAGTCCAAGCTCCCCCAGCTAGGGGTGGGGTATCTCTATTAACCACTGTATAAAAGGTCGACCAGTAAGGCACCAACCAGAACAGAAAGCTGATAGGGATTTACCGGGCAGTGCACATACCGTATTGTAAATAAAACTGCGTTTCTTTATTTTCATAGAATCATGGAATTTACAGTGCAGAAGGAGGCCATTCGGCCCATCGAGCCTGCACCTTGGAAAGAGCACCCGACCCAAGCCCACACCTCCACCCTATCCCCGCAACCCAGCAATCCCACCCAACCTTTTTTTAAACACTAAGTTCAATTCAGCATGGCCAATCCACCTCACCTGCAAATCTTTGGACTGTGGGAGGAAACCGGAACACCCGGAGGAAATACACGCAGATACGGGGAGAACGTGTTGACTCCGCACAGACAGTGACCCAAGTCGGGAATCAAACCTGGGACCCTGGAGCTGTGAAGCAACTGTGCTACCATCCCACCCTCAGTGTGAGCTCCTCGTGTCCTTCTCAAAGTTACCACTGCTCATTCTCCCTGTCATACTTTGGCTAAGGGAGATGTAAACTCTTGCAATCCATGTCTATGAACAAGTGGTCTGTGTATTATCTTTGAAGTCAGGACAAAGTTCTTCAGTGTATGTAAGTCTATGTAAATGTCAGCAACTTCTAACAACTCAAAAAAACACCAAACACAGTCCGAGCCAGTAAAATTCGATCAACAACTAACCTGAAAGTAGCTGATGATCCCTTTAAATAGTTTACTTTGTGGAACTAGTGGAGGTGGTGAGTGCAGGTCCTTCCTGTTGCTGAATTTGTACTTAGTTGTTCAAGGTTAAGATAAGTCATTAGCTGGAGCATGAATTTCCAAAATGGCAGTGACAGTATCAAATCAGCATTATACATTGACTGGTGTTATCGTCTGCCCTTTCTGCATACTTCCAGCATTAAATTAGCAAAAAATGCAATTTGAATACATGCAAATCCCTTTCAGATGGCAATCGTTAATTGGATTTCAAGCTTTTTTAGCCTGGGGCCCTCAGTGAATGATCACGACGATTACCAATGTAGGAGTTGCCTGTCTCTGACCTGCTCCGGCTTTTCCTATCTTATCCTTAGAAGGGTTCAACAGAGGCCTGTTCATAATGATTAAGATCTCCAACATAAAACCTAGACCTACTGTATCCAGCATATTTTCCAAAGTATCCACTCTAATTCCATTGTTGTACAATGTGCCAGAAGAATAGGATTTTGGCCCAATAATGTCTCAGGGTCCTTTATAAGGGCAAGGTACATATAGAGCAGGAAATGCACTATCAGAGTAATCAAAGGTGATCGTATGTTGCTCGGGCGGGTGTGCACCTGGACCAGAAGTGGGTGAAATTGTGCGAGAAGGTGTCATGGAGGTCATAAGAACATAAGAACATAAGAACATAAGAACTAGGAGCAGGAGTAGGCCATCTGGCCCCTCGAGCCTGCTCCGCCATTCAATTAGATCATGGCTGATCTTTTGTGGACTCAGCTCCACTTTCCAGCCCGAACACCATAACCCTTAATCCCTTTATTCTTCAAAAAACTATCTATCTTTACCTTAAAAACGTGTAATGAAGGAGCCTCAACTGCTTCACTGGGCAAGGAATTCCATAGATTCACAACCCTTTGGGTGAAGAAGTTCCTCCTAAACTCAGTCCTAAATCTACTTCCCCTTATTTTGAGGCTATGCCCCCTAGTTTGCTGTCACCCGCCAGTGGAAACAATCTGCCCGCATCTATCCTATCTATTCCCTTCATAATTTTAAATGTTTCTATAAGATCCCCCCATATCCTTCTAAATTCCAACGAGTACAGTCCTAGTCTACTCAACTTCTCCTCATAATCCAACCCCTTCAGCTCTGGGATTAACCTAGTGAATCTCCTCTGCACACCCTCCAGCGCCAGTACGTCCTTTCTCAAGTAAGGAGACCAAAACTGAACACAATACTCCAGGTGTGGCCGCACTAACACCTTATACAATTGCAACATAACCTCCCTAGTCTTAAACTCCATCCCTCTAGCAATGAAGGACAAAATTCCATTTGCCTTCTTAATCACCTGTTGCACTTGTAAACCAACCTTCTGTGACTCATGCACTAGCACACCCAAGTCTCTCTGAACAGCGGCATGCTTTAATATTTTATTGTTTAAATAATAATCCCGTTTGCTGTTATTCCTACCAAAATGGATAACCTCACATTTTTCAACATTGTATTCCATCTGCCAGACCCGAGCCCATTCACTTAACCTATCCCTCTGCAGACTTCCAGTATCCTCTGCACTTTTCGCTTTACCACTCATCTTAGTGTCATCTGCAAACTTGGACACATTGCCCTTGGTCCCCAACTCCAAATCATCAATGTAAATTGTGAACAATTGTGGGCCCAACACGGATCCCTGAGGGACACCACTAGCTACTGATTGCCAACCAGAGAAACACCCATTTATCCCAACTCTTTGCTTTCTATTAATTAACCAATCCTCTATCCATGCTACTACTTTACCCTTAATGCCATGCATCTTTATTTTATGCAGCAACCTTTTGTGTGGCACCTTGTCAAAGGCTTTCTGGAAATCCAGATATACCACATCCATCGGCTCCCCGTTATCTACTGCACTGGTAATGTCCTCAAAAAATTCCACTAAATTAGTTAGGCATGACCTGCCTTTAACGAACCCATGCTGCGTCTGCCCAATGGGACAATTTCTATCCAGATGCCTCGCAATTTCTTCCTTGATGATAGATTCCAGCATCTTCCCTATTACCGAAGTTAAACTCACTGGCCTATAATTTCCTGCTTTCTGCCTACCTCCTTTTTTAAACAGTGGCGTCACGTTTGCTAATTTCCAATCCACCGGGACCACCCCAGAGTCTAGTGAATTTTGGTAAATTATCACTAGTGCATCTGCAATTTCCCTAGCCATCTCTTTTAGCACTCTGGGATGCATTCCATCAGGGCCAGGAGACTTGTCTACCTTTAGCCCCATTAGCTTGCCCATCACTCCCTCCTTAGTGATAACAATCCTCTCAAGGTCCTCACCTGTCATAGCCTCATTTCTATCAGTCGCTGGCATGTTATTTGTGTCTTCCACTGTGAAGACCGACCCAAAAAACCTGTTCAGTTCCTCAGCCATTTCCTCATTTCCCATTATTAAAACTCCCTTCTCATCCTCTAAAGGACCAATATTTACCTTAGCCACTCTTTTTTGTCTTATATATTTGTAAGACCTCATAGAGGTTTACAGCATGGAAACAGGCCATTTGGCCCAACTTGTCCATGCCGCCCAGTTTTCACCACTAAGCTAGTCCCAATTTCCCGCATTTGGCCCATATCCATCTATACCCATCTCACCTATATAACTGTCTAAATGCTTTTTAAAAGTCAAAATTGCACCTACCTCTACTACTGCCTCTGGAAGCTCGTTCCAGGCAGTCACCACCCTCTGTGTGAAACAATTGCCCCTCTGGACCCTCTGGCCCCAAAGGCCTTGCTAAAGTCCATGTAGACAATGTCGACTGCACTGCCCTCATCAACCTTCATGATTACCCCTTCAAAAAACGCATTCAAATTTGGGAGACTTGATTTTCCACTCACAAAGCCATGCTGACTGTTCCTGATCAGTCCTTGCCTCTCTAAATGCCTGTAGATCCTGTCTCTTAGAATACCTTCCAACAACTTACCCACCACAGACGTTAGACTCATTGGTCTGTAGTTCCCAGGCTTTTCCTGCAGCCTTTCTTAAACAAAGGCACAACATTTGCTACCCTCCAATCTTCAGGCACCTCACCTGTGGCTGTTGATGATTCCATCTCTGCTAGGGTCCCGCAATTTCCTCCCTCGCCTCCCACAGCATTTCCTCCCTAGCCTCCTGGGATACATTTCATCAGGTCCCAGGGATTTATCTACCTTGATGTGCCTTAAGACTTCCAGCACCTCCTTCTCTGTAATATGTACACTCCTCAAGACATCGCCATTTATCTCCCCAAGTTTCCTAACACTTACGCCTTCCTCAACGGTAAATACCGATGAGAAATATTCCTTTAGGATCTCCCCCGTCTCTTGTGGATTAGCACATAGATGACCTGTAGATCCTTAAGAGGCTGTACTTTCTCCCTTGTTACTCTTTTGTCCTTTATGTATTTGCAGAAGCTCTTTGGCTTCTCCTTTGCCTTACCTGCCAAAGTAATCTCATGTCCCCTTTTTGCCCTCCTAATTTGTCTACTCCAACAACCACTATACTCTTCAAGGGATCTACTTGATCCCAGCTGTCTATGTATATCATATGCCTCCTTCTTCTTTTTGACCAGGGCCTCAATATCCCAAGTCATCCAGGGTTCCCTACTTCTACCAGCCTTGTCCCCCACTCTCAAAGGAATGTGCTTACCCTGAACTCTTGTCAACACACTTTTGAGCACCTCCCACTTACCAACTGTCCCCTTGCTTGTAAACAGACAGAGTGGGCGAACCTTCGGATATATCCCCTCTCAGTGCTGCAGTGATACTCTCTATAATTAAAAATGCAACTCCCCCTCCTCTTTCCCTTCTGTTCTATTTTTTCCGATACCATCTGTACACTGGAACATTGAGCTGCCAGCCCTGACCCTCCCTTAGCCATGTTTCAGTAATAGCTATAATATCCCAGTCCCATATACCCATCCATGCCCTGAGTTCATTTGCCTTGCCCATCTGGCCTTTTGCATTGAAATAAATGCAGTTTAATCTAGACTTCCCTTGTTCTCTGCCCTGCTTTCTCAGACCATCTATCCGGTCATGTTTTGTACACTTGCCCTATCTTATTTCTCTTAGCCTTACTGGACCCATTCACTGAGTTCTCCACAATCTCTGTACTCTGCACTGTGGCCCTTTGTGATTTTTGTGTTTGGTGTCTTTGCCTTTCACTTTCCCCCTTACTGCCTTTTGTTTCTGTCCCCACTTTACCTCTCTCCGACTTCCTGCGTCGGTTCCCACCCCCCTGCCACATTAGTTTAAACCCTCCCCAACAGCACAAGCAAACACTCCCCCAGGACATTGGTGTCAAGCACACGTCCTGACGTTGTTGCGCACTGGTGCAATATTTCAGTGGATAGGCACATGTGAGAGCCGGATGTACACTCACCGACAATCAAGCGAGAAATCTAGCCCATTGAGGGGACAATCGAATGCAATTTTATGTTGTTTCTATGGTAGGCAGGTGGACGATTGGCAAGGCAGTCTTAATGTTTAAGCTGCAACCTAGACCCAAGGCAGCATGACCTGTCAGGGCTGAAATAAAACTAACAGATGTGTCTGGGGACAGATGTCTGTGTATGATTGTGCTGCTCGGACACTCATGGTATAGTTTTAACATCAATATTTATATTTCAAAGGTCACCAGATCCCTGAGACAGCTCTGCAGAGACTGTCCCTCTGAGGGAGCACATTAGATACGCCAGCCCACACTCTCCCTTTTCGTGGCACCCGTCCTCTTCCCACGCTCCCTAACTATGCTCAGCCTTTCACAGAGACTGTTAATTGGCCAGCCACTGTGAAATTGTGCTCCGGGGCCCACCACGGCCAGGGCCGCGTTTCATGTCCGCTTCCGGGACTGCAGAATACGCATAACTGACAGGCATCTTTCTCTGAACAGACGTTGCCAACCAGCTGACTTCTCGCCAGCATTTTCTATTTTTATTCTGGAATCAAGCAGTTGCATTTTGGGAATCTTATGAATAGCAGGTAGAGAGCTAGCAGAACAAAATAATTCCTGAAAAAAAAATCTACATTAAAATATCAGCCATGAATGGATTGGGCAGAGAGAGTGAGGAACAAGTACTAATCTACAGTTCTAATTGCAGAGAATGTGTCAAGGATTGTGCTTGGAGAATGTTAATTCGATGAGAGGGAGCAAGGCCTTTCAAATCAGTAACTTGAGACTGGATCATTGAGCTTGACACAAATAAAGGCCATAGATGTGTCGGACTTTGTGCAATAGATTTTTCAAATAATTCAAGTTTGTGAATATGAAGGTGGAGAGGCAAATAAAAAACTTTGAAAAGCGGAATCATTCACTATAATTGTTTGAAGCTTGCTAGATTCAGAAATAATTGGAGGCTTTTGGAAGGGAACAAATGTATGTCTCAAAAATAAGCGAAGAAATATTAAACATTTAAAGGTTGTTATGTTTAATATCAGTCATGGGATAATTGCTAAAATCCACCTAAAATGACATGGGGTGACTGCGCACATGAGAATATCAGCTTAATAGGCAAAGTCAGCATGTTTATTTTGAAGGTCTAACATGGGTAGCCAATGGAAGAGGGTTATTTGACAGGATGCATTCAGGTGGTGCACAGAACAGCATCAATGGATGTCATAAACATTGGATTTTGAGCAACCGAATGTTAAGTTGCTGAATGAGATTGCAAACTAAAATTCAGCCAGATGGAATTGAAGACAGCCTCGTTGAACTGATCAAAAATATATTTGGAGATTGGATGCAGAAAGTTGAGATAAAAAGGATAGCCTGAGGTAGGAAGACCATTAGTGATCCTATGGCTCAACATTAGGAAATTACTGCTTACTTTCAATTGACTTAAAAAAAAAAGTAATATTGTTTTTTTTATAAATTTAGAGTACCCAATTATTTTTTTTCCAATTAAAGGGCAATTTAACATGGCCAATCCACCTAGCCTGCACATGGTTGGTTTGTGGGGGTAATCCCCATGCAGACACGCGGAGAATGTGAAAACTCCACACAGACAGTGACCTGGGGCTGTGAAGCAGCATTGCTAACCCACTGCGCCACCATGCCGCCCTGAAAAAATAATATTGACTTAGTTATTGGTGCTCCATGCAACTCCAGCAGGAGAAGATAGGGCGGGATTCTCCGATTGCCGACGCCGAAATCGCATTCGGCGATCGGGCGGAGAATCCCATTTGACACCGAAATCGGGGGCGGCGCCTGTTTTCGGATGCTCTTCCCCCTACAAAACTGCATCATTGGTGATTATGCCGCACAGTGTTGGAACAGCCTCAGGACTTCACCTGAAGGCCCTTCCCCGATGCTCCACCCCGGATGGGTCTTCTTCCCGACGGCGTGAACCACTTGTGGTCTGATGTTTTGTCAACCTCGCGAGGCGGCTGTGGACTGTGGCCAGAAAATGACAGAACTTTGGAAGTCTAGCAGGCGAAGCAAGGTGAGAAGGGCTGAATCCATGTGTTCCGTACCTTTACCACACTGCTTGTGGGTCAGAAGGAGCGTTTCCTCAAAGCCCAATAATCTACCCTGTAAAATAACATCCCCATATAATCTGGCTGTTTGCCACACTCCCCAACAACCATCAGGACCTCTCCCCCAACATCAGATCTCATTCCTTCAGCTGTTTATGTTCCCCACAAATACCATCTGCCACCCACCCACCCATTCTCCAGCCTCCTCCCAACAGCTTCCCACGACAATCGGCACACCTAGCTCCCTAATGCCGAACAGATCCGCCTGATGTCCTTGGCTGTGACCTTCTCTGAGGCTTAATTGCCTGACAGGCCTTTAGCCTGTCAATTAGTCCGGCTGTAGGTTGCAAACAGACGAGCAAAAAAGTTAAAGCAGCTCTGCAGTTAAAAATAGCAGGAAATTTGAGACACCCCATCCTCATGCACCGCCCCCTTTCCCCTGCCACGTCCTCCACCCAACCCCCTACCCCTCAACCCCAACCCCAGCATGGAACATGCCTCCAGGCTAAAATACAGACCATGGTCAGAGGGGTGTTTATTTAATTTTTGTCCCCATGGCAGTTTTATAAATAACCATTAAGTTAATAAAATGTAATATTATTTTCCTACGAGAAATGCAGCTTTTGTTTTACGTGAGTGATTATTTTATTGGAGACTGGTTTCAGCTGCATTTTTGAGATAAAGGGCATGCTCCCTGGTGCAACTGTATTAACTGGCTGGATTGGAGCATTCCTTTCAGTTCACTTGCAGAGGACTTTGGAAATAACATAATACCGTAATACCGTGGGTCGGAAGAGTGATGAGTTTCACTTAATTGGAAATATTAACTTGAAATTCCCACAAAAGGATTTGAGTTCGGTACACAACTGTGCCTTGTGTTGCAGGCACCCCATTGCTGGTTTTGTGTGGGGGCTCAGTTCCCAGTTGTCTTCTGTAACTTTGAGAACTGTTTCCAGTTTGTCACCATAGAAAGCATCCTATCTGGCTGCATCACAGCCTGGCATGGCAACTGCTCGGCCCAAGACTGCAAGATATTTCAGAGAGTCGGGAACACAGCCCAGACCATCACACAAATCTGCTTCCCATCCTTTGACTCCATCTACACCAACCGCTGCCTAGGGAAAGCGGGCAGCACAATCAAAGACGCCTCCCACCCGGCTTACTCAGTCTTCCAACTTCTTCCATCGAGCAAAAGATACAAAAGTCTGAGAACACCCACAAACTGACTCAAAAACAGTTTTTTCCGCACTGTCACTAGACTCCTAAACAAATCTCTTACGGACTGACCTCATTAACACCACACCCCTGTATGTTTCACCTTATGCTGGTGTTATGCAGTTACATTGAGTACCTTGCATTGCCCTATTATGTATTTTCTTTTCATTTTATCAAATACATACATGATGGGTCATGTATAAGTGGGGAGCTGCAACATCTTTGTTACATTAGTGACCCGGGGCTGTGAAGCAGCATTGCAAACCCTCTGCGCCACCATGCCGCCCTGAAAAAATAATATTGACTTACATTAGTGAAGGCCTACAAGAAAATGTGCCGAAGGATAGAGACTTGCATCTTCACAACAACCCGTTGTTTCAAAATGTTTTGCAGCCAATGAAGGAGAATAATTGGATAATTAATAATTACTTAGTTACTGACCACAAAATCTAACCCTTCATTTGTAACCCATCATCTAACTTGTGTGAAGTTCTGTCTTGCTAACATTTTATTCACAATATGTGGTAGAGTAAACGGGCGGGATTCTCCCGTACCCGGCGGGGTGGGGGGTCCCGGCGGGATGGAGTGGCACATTCAGGGACTAGGCCCGCGCCGGAGTGGTTTGCGCCCCGCCGGTTGGCGTGGAAGGCCTTTGGCGCCACGCCAGCCGGGGCCGAAGGAACTCCGCTGTCATCTGCAAACTTACTGATCCCATCCCCCACATAGTCGTATCTTTGTTTATATAAATTATGAATTATAGGAGACCCAGCACAGATCTCTGTGGTACGCCACTGGACACTGGCTTCCAGTCACTAAAGCAGCTGTCTGTCATCACCTGTAACAAAACCAATTTTGAATTCACCTTATCAAATTACCCTGTATCCCATGTGCATTTGTTTTCTTTATAAATCTCCCATGTGGCACCTTGTCAAAGATTTTGCTGACATCCATGCAAACTACATGAACTGAACTACCCTCATCGACACCTGGTCACGTCCTCAAAAAATCCAATCAAATTTGTTAGGTTTGACCACCCTCTGACAAAGCCATGCTGACTATCCCTGATCAAATCTTGCCTCTCCAAGTGGAGATAGATTCTCTCCTTCAGAATATTTTGCAATCATTTCCCTACCTCTGACATGAGACGCACTGGTCTGTAGTTCCCTGGTTTATCTCCAGAACCTTTCTTAAATAGTGGGACCGCATTAGCTGTTCACTAGTCCTCCGGCACCTCCCACGTGGCCAAAAATTTGGTCAGAGCCCCTGTAATCTCCTCCCTTGCCTCCCACAGCAGCCTGGGACATAGTTCATCAGGTCCTGGAGATTTGTCCACTTTTAAGCGCTTGCCTGCACCTCCAAGGCCTTGTCACTCCCAATGTCAACTTGCTCAAAAACCTTGCAGTCTCTGTCCCCGAGTTCCATACTGACATCCTTATTCCCTTAGGTGAAGACAGATGTGAAGTATTCGTTCAACACCCTACCAATGCCCCTGGCTCCACCCACTGATTGCCCCCTTGGTCTCTAAGGGGCCCCACTCTCTCCCTGGTTATCTTTTTCCCATTAATTAACTTATAGAATATCTTGGGATTTTCCCTACTTTTACCAGCCAGAGCTTTCTGACCTCCCCTCTTTGCTCTCCTAATTGTTTTTTTTACGCTCCACCCTGCACTTTCTGAACTCCACTAATGCCTCCGCTGATTTGCTCCCTTTGCATTTGCTAAAAGTCTCTCTTTCCCTTCTCTTCATATCCTGAATATCTCTGATCATGATGCTTCTTGAGTCAGTAACATGTTGCAGGCTTTACTGGGAAAAAACTGCACTGGATCATATTCATTTAAAATAGCATTCATTGCAAACTAATTAGATATATTGTCAATATCTTTGACTTGCATTTGCAGCAAAATATGAACATTGTCCTGAAATAAGACTCTCATATAATCATAAGTTTCCTGGTTAAATATGTCATGCTATTAGCTATGTTGCTTGACAGACGACAATGGTTTTCAATGGCTTGTAAGTACAAAAACGTTGTGGCAGCTTTACAACTCACATCAGATCAGATAAGTATAGGCAATTTATTGTCTTTCCTGTATCCCAGCATCTAGCTGAATAACCATCTCTTCAGATGCCTCCACCCACAACAATATCCCAACAGGCTTTATTAAGATCTAGTTATTTGTTGTTGTAAATTAAACAGCCTACGCTATTGTCAAGAAGCAGCATGTGTCATATTTTAAAATGTTCTACTGAAGAAGTGGCGATGAACCTTCGCGTTTGAATCAACTATCTTATCTCCTTCTTGAAGTGCTGAATGGAAATAAAGTTTTTTTAAATTCAGCCTTGGATGTGGGCATTTCTGGCAAACCTGGCATTTACTGCCCATCTCTAATTACCTCGTGCCAACTTCTGGAGCTCCTATGTTTTGTGTGTGGGCAATCCCACAATGCTGCTTTGTAGGGAGGATTAAATTGGCAGCAATACATGTCAAAGCCAGGGTGATGTGTGACTTGGAGAACAGTTCTGTGCCGCTCTCTGTGATTACCTTGCCTTGCAAGAGAGAAATAAGTGTTAGTGAGCATTTTGCAATGTGTTTGGGTGATGTGCCCCGCCATAGCTGAATAGCTGGAGGTTTCTGGGAATTGCAAGAATAGGTGTGAGGCTGATAGCATATGTCAGAGTAAAGTCAAGGATCTGACTGCTAGGTATGTGACTTGATTGCTGCTAGGTGGAGTGATGAGGGTGTGATACATTGAACAACGCGGGAGCTGGGCAGTGTGGCAGGTAGGAGATGCAATCACTGACCTGACTAAACAAGTGAGGTCGTTAAACTTTCTCCGACAACGGCACCCAGGTCACTTGGACTCTGACTCTGGGAATTCACTCCCTAATCATCTGCTCCCATTCCCTTCTCAGGGTTTGCCTTGATGGTCTCCTGGCCCCATGGGGAAACATGCCCGCCTGCCTCCTTTTGACATTCTGCATGAATGCATTCAACACAGCATCAGAAAATCTGCAATATCTCCTTGGCCTGTTGCTCCATGAGCACACTTCTTCCTTCTATCAAAGCTTTTCTGACACTGCTCCACAAGCATCTGTAGCCTGAGTGCACCTTTCCTTTAAGAGGGGTAGACTGCCTTTAAGAGGGGTAGACTGCCTTTAAGAGGGGTAGACTGCCTTTAAGAGGGGTAGACTGCCTTTAAGAAATGCAGGCTAGCTGGCCATCATGATAACCATTCATTCATTGAATGTCTCAGCAACCCTCTCCATATATAAAAATGCTTCAGCTCCACCAAAAATTGCTGTAACATTTATTGATATTCACTAGTCCCAGTCCTGCACAAAGGCATCATCAGGCCATAGCTTCCCAAGAGTCTGATTTATTTCCGTCAAGCTGCCAACTCTCATCTCCTCCATTTTCAGTCAGAAAATAGCTCTCTGAGTGATCATATTTCCAGTCTCCCCACTCGCTTCTGTTGCCTCATCCTGTAACCTGGCCCTCAACTCCTCAGGCATAAACTGACACGGTAGCAGCATTGGTAGCACAGTGGTTAAATAATAATAATGATCGCTTATTGTCACAAGTAGACTTCAATGAAGTTACTTTGAAAAGCCCCTGGTCGCCACATTCCGCCGCCTGTTCAGGGAAGCCGGTACGGGAATTGAACCCGCGCTGCTGGCATTGTTCTGCATTACACGCCAGCTGTTTAGCCCACTGTGCTAAACCAGCCCCTTAGCTGTTAGCACAGTTGCTTAACAGCTCCAGGGTCCCAGGTTCGAACCCCGGCTTGGGTCACTGACTGTGTGGAGTCTGCAGGTTCCCCCCGTGCCTGCGTGGGTTTCCTCCGGATGCTCCGGTTTCCTCCCACAGCCCAAAGATGTGCAGGTTAAGTGGATTGACAATGCTAAATTGTCCTCAGTGTCCAAAAATGTTAGGTGGGGTTACTGGGTTACGGGGATAGGGTGGAGGTGTGGGCTTAGATTGGGTGGCTCTTTCCAAGGGGCCAGTGCAGAGTCAATGGGCCGAATGGCCTCCTTCTGCACTGTAAATTCTATGATTCTATGACACATTGGTACAAAGGGAAGATATTGGCCAAACAAACTGTAGATGAGCCATATAGAGGCACTAGGAGGCAGGCAGACGTGCAAGGAGACACACAAAATAGGAGCCTTTTATGGGGAGCAAAAAAGAATGTGGAGAATAATCTACGCATCATACATAGTGGGTAAGAACAGTACACAGAGAGAAAAAGAATGGACCACAAAAGAGGTGCCTTTGGAGCGAGAAGGGAAATAAAAATACAGAAATAGAGCTTGTTTTGAGCATGTGCAACACCATGGGAGATCCAATAGAATTTTTTAAAAAAGCTTATTTGTCAAAGTTATTCTGCGGCGAGCGTGAAACCTGACTAGTGTGATTGTATCACACCACTGCTCAAACCTGAGTCGAATGATAACACAGCCAAGTACTATGCACAGTTTTCTGTCAGCATGAAACGCTAGTCTTTAGGAAGCAAAATAAAAATACTTTCTCAACAAATTCATATAGAGGTAGAATTTTAAAAAAAAACTGGATAGAGCCAGAGAATAAAATGAATTGGATCTATTCACGTTGGTTTCCAGCCTTGAAACTCCTGGAGATTACGAAATTGCTGAGAAATGTATCATTAATAGGCTGAAACACTGATTGGACAGCAAAAGAGATTTAATACAATGAAATGAAATGCAAACAACTCCAGCATTTGAATACTAAATTACTGATTGTAAATTTCAAGAGTGGTCATGTCTCTAAATGATGGTGATCAGAACCAGCTGTCATTGTGGGTTTCAACAAATATAAACGTGACACAGACTGTGTTTGAAAAATGCATGAAATAATCAGCGTGACGTGCATCCATTCCCTTTTGGAGCGTGGTTCATTCAAATACAAAATGACAGCAATGTTTCAGCTCAGATCCCTGCATATTGCTAGCACACAAGGATTCAGTGCATTGTCCAAAACTAAAAGGCTTTCGGAATCAACAGACAATTTTGTTGAACTGGTCCATGACATCATCCAAATATTATTTGTAGAACAAAACAATATAAGTAGTGAAGTCACTGACTAAGTTTCCTAACTGCTGGTTAATAGTTTAAATTACTTGCATTAACTTTGTACAATTATGAACGGTGTGGATGTTTTGTTGTTTCCCACAGTTATTTCTGTTCTAGCATGTCACTTACCTAATCCTCCTCAAACTGGCAATACAGGGCTGTCCAAGTTACACTACAAACACCAATGGCTTTGGAACCAGTTGGCTATTCTGTGCGTTATATCCATAAGTGTAAACAGCTTTTTGCTGTGTGATGCGCCATCTGGGTGTTTGGCTAAGGACAGAGAAATCGAATCCAGTTCTGGCAAACAGATCTCAAGAACCATAGTTAAGGACTTAAAGTAACTGCTGCTGTCAAGAACCCAGCCATCTGAGTTGATGGATTGCTCATAAGGGAGGGAGAACGTGTTTATAATTTTGGTCGAAATAACAAGCAGAGCTAACCTTGCTTCATGAACGCAATGACAACGTGGCTACATATTAAAACCAGAACAATTTTTTATTTTACTGTTTAAAATTAGATTTAACTGGCAATTTTTTTTTTAAATTTAGAGTACCCAATTCACTTTTTCCAATTAAGGGGCAATTTAGCGTGTTCAATTCACCTACCCTGCACATCATTGTGTTGTGGGGGGCGAAACCCACGCAAACACAGGGAGAATGCGCAAACTCCAGACGGTAAGTGACCCAGAGCCAGGATCGAACCTGGGACCTCGGCGCCGTGAGACTGCTGTGCTAACCACTGAGCCACCGTGTTGCCCATTAGTGAGCATGTATAACTAAATGTCTCAAGACTAAATTCTTGTTTAAAAAGACATTCAGCCGGAATCTCCATTCCTCAGACTGAGAGTTGACACTGGGCCAGGATTAGTGGAGTTCTATGACAGCAAAACTGGCGACACACCTCGACTAATTCGATGACCGTTAGGGGGTGAGCACCTGCGCCACGTGGAACACTATCGATTCCAATGACAAACGGTGCCGGATTGGCCAGGTTCGGGTTTGGCACTCAGGAGGCTGACAAGCTGCAGCCACATATGCACACTTCACTCCCCACGCACACCATCCCAGCCAACAGGATGGTGTTATGTTATGCTGTTTCATTAACATAAGTTGCTACTGACCATAGACGATGTTGAAAGACACTCCAGTTCTTGAAGTAAGTTGAAAAGATTTATTCAGTAACAACAACTAGATAAATGAGTTCGACACTCTACTGATCTAACTCTCGTAACTCAATGATAATGACTAACTGTACAACTGGGATCTAGGCCACATGTGGTGACCCAGCCAGAGATTTAAACCATTCTGGTGCTAATCCTACAGTCCCTGCCACGAGTGAGAGGGAGGGTCTAGAGCAGTGTTCTTCAAACTTTTTTTCCGGGGACCCATTTTTACCAATGGGCCAACCTTCGAGACCCAATCTGGCCGACCTTCGCGACCCATGCTGGCCGACCTTTGTGACCCACGCCGGCCGACCTGCACGACCCACCATTTTCTCTTACCTTGTTTGCTGCTGACAAAAATGGAGGAAATGGTTTTGGGTCCCTTTGGCCCTCATACATGCTCCTCCAATGGGACCTGTTGGATGAAGGTGAAGCTTTCCAGTGTCGGAAAGTATGGAGTCTCCATCTGTCCAAAGTTCTGAATTTTTGTCCTGTAAAATTTTATCAAATAAACCCCCCCGCCCCAACTAGTAAAAAAAAAATGAATAAAAGAAATGAAAAAATAAATAAATAAATAAAAACCACTACAGAACTTGTAAAACAAAAAGCTGCAACCGTTTAAAAAAATAGCGGTCGCACTGCGCATGTATGCCCGAGCGGCGATCATCGTGCGCGCATGCGCAATGCGGGCAAATTTTTTTTTTACATGTTCGTGGCCGCTTGCATCCGGCGTTATGAAAAGCCGGCTGCTGCGTGGAGATTTGCGCGTTTGGGAGTGCCGTGGACAACGACTCTGCGACCCTCCCGACACCAGCCCGCGACCCACCCGCGGGTCGCGCCCCCGACCCCCTTTTCCACCTTGCCGTTGGACTGCGGGTAGTGCAAACTAGAGGTGACGTGCTTGAAATTGTAGCACTTTGCAAACGCGGTCCATTCTCGGCTGTGAAAGCATGGTCCATTGTCAGTCATGACTGTGTTTGGGATACCATGACGAGAGAAGATCTCTTTGCACGCTTTGATCACGGTTTGTGAGGTAAGGTCAGATAGTTTCAGTACTTCAGGGAAGTTCGAGTAGTAATCTATGAGTAGTACGTAGTCACGACCATTGGAGTGGAAGAGGACAATGCCTACCTTGGACAACGGAAAGGTTTCCACATTGTGTGGTTGCAGAGTCTCCTTACACTGCACTGGTTGGAACTTCTGGCAATTCTCACAGCTCAAGACCATATCCGTGATGTTCTGATTGAAGCCAGGCCAGTAGACGGCTTGTCGAGCCCTTCGTCTGCATTTTTCTATGCCCAGGTTGCCCTCGTGGATCTGACGAAGTACCATAGGCCTGAGACGCAGCGGAATCACTATTTGCTCCATTCTCAGCAGTATACCGTTGATCACTGTCAGGTTGCCTTTGATGTTGTAGAATTGCGGGCATTGCCCTTTCGGCCACCCATGGTTTAGGTTGTGAATTACTCGTTGCAGCAAGGGATTTGCGCCCGTCTCTGCTCTGATGAGAATTATCTTTTCGCCCTTTGCAGGAAGGTTGTCTGCGTACATTTGTACCTGGGTTCAATTTGTCGGATCATCACTAGTAGTTCACTTGGTGAAGTGACTGAGCGAGACAACGCGTCGGCAATGATGAGATCCTTGCCAGACATGTATATAAGATTGAAGTCATATCTCCTAAGTTTAAGTAGAATTCTCTGTAGCCGAGGAGTCATGTCATTGAGGTTCTTCTGTATGATGTGTACCAGAGGTCTGTGGTCTGTTTCAACGGTGAATGTTGGTAGGCCGTAGACGTAATCATGACATTTCAAAATGCCTGTGAGAAGGCCTAGACACTCCTTTTCAATTTTTTAAAAAAAAATAATTTTTATTGAAAAAATTTAGAATTTATACAACAACATCAAACCATACTAAAATACCAACAATAACAATAATGACAACAATCATGAACCTTCGCCCCTCCTCAATGAACAACCCAACATATTAACAACAACGTAAATTAACACAATGTTAAGTTACATAACCATAGCGAAAAACAAAATAGAAACTATAATAAGGAACACCCCCCCTTGCCCCCCCCCCCCCCCCCCCCCCCCTATAAATGCCACCATGTACTGATCCTCTCAGGGCAAATTTGACCCTTTCCAACTTTATAAATCCCGCCATGTCATTGACCCAGGTCTCCACACTTGGGGGCCTCGCAGCCTTCCACTGCAGCAAGATCCTCCGCCGGGCTACTAGGGACGCAAAGGCCAGGACACCGGCCTCTTTCGCCTCCTACACTCCCGGCTCCACCCCAACTCCGAAAATCGCGAGTCCCCACCCTGGTTTGACCCTGGATCCAACCACCCTCGACACCGTCCCCTCCACCCCCTTCCAGAATTCTTCCAGTGCTGGGCATGCCCAGAACATATGGGCATGATTCGCTGGACTCCCCGAACATCTGGTGCACCTGTCCTCACCCCCAAAGAACCTACTCATCCTAGTCCCGGACATGTGGGCCCAGTGCAGCACCTTAAATTGGATGAGACTAAGCCTCGCACATGAAGAGGAAGAGTTGACTCTCTCCAAGGCATCCGCCCAAGTCCCGTCCTCTATCTGCTCCCCAAGTTTCCCCCCCATTTAGCCTTCAGCCCCTCCACTGACGACTCCTCCACCTCCTGCATTACCTTATAGATGTCAGACACCTTCCCCTCTCCGACCCACACCCCCGAAAGCACTCTGTCCATCGTCCCCCGCGAGGGCAGCAAAGGGAATCCCTCTATCTGTCGCCTAGCAAACGCCTTTACCTGCAAGTATCTGAACATGTTCCCTTGGGGAAGCCCAAATTTATCTTCCAGTTCCCCCAGGCCCGCAAACCTCCCGCCAATAAACAGGTCCCTCAATTTACTGATGCCCACCCTTTGCCAGCCCCTAAATCCCCCATCCTTGTTCTCCGGGATGAACCGATGATTGCCACCCAATGGAGCCTCCATCGAGCCCCCTGTTTCCCCCCTATGCCATCTCCACTGTCCCCAGATTCTTAGGGTCGCCGCCACCACCGGGCTCGTGGTATACCTCTTAGGGGAGAGCGGCAACGGCGCCATTACCATGGCACCCAGGCTCGTACCTCTACATGACGCCATCTCCATTTTTTTCCACGCCGTCCCTCCTCCCCACCATCACCCATTTATGCACCATTGACAAATTGGCCGCCCAATAGTACCCAAAAGGTTGGGCAGCGCCAGCCCGCCTCTATCCCTCCCTCGCTCCAGGAAAACCCTCTTCAATCTCGGCGTCCCATGTGCCCACACAGAGCTCAAGATACTGCTAGTCACTCTCCTAAAGAAGGCCCTGGGGATGAAGATGGGCAGGCACTGAAAGAGGAACAAGAACCTCGGAAGCACCGTCATTTTGACGGATTGCACCCTCCCCGCCAACGACAATGGCAGCATGTCCCACCTCTTGAACTCCTCCTCCATCTGATCTACAAGCCTGGTGAAATTATGTTTGTGAAGAGTCCCCCAGTCCCTGGCCACCTGCACCCCTAGGTACCTAAAACTCTCCCCTGCCCGCCTAAGTGGGAGCCTACCAATTCCTTCCTCCTGGTCTCCAGGGTGCACCACAAACACTCCTTTTCAATTTATGCGTACCGAGTCTCTGTCGGTGTCATTGCACGTGATGCATATGCTATTGGAACCAATGATGAGGTGTCATCTTTCTGCAGCAACACTGCCCCAATGCCATCCTGACCGGCTTCAGTCGAAATCTTGGTTTCACGATCAGGGTCATAGAATGTTAAAACTGGCGCAGTGCTGAGCTTTGCCTTCAACTCTAACCATTAATTCTGATGTTCTGTCTTCCATTCGAAAGAGGTGGACTTCTTAATCAGTTGTCGTAGAGACGTGGTGTGTGTGGCCAAATTTGGGATAAATTTGCCTAAAAAATTCACCATTCCAAAGAAGTGAAGTACCGCTTTCTTGTCCTCGGGGACCTTCATCGCTTCAATGGCCTTTATCTTGTCCGTGTCGGGGCGTATACCATGTTCCGATATCTGGTTGCCCAGGAACTTCAGCTTGGACATTCCAAAGCTGCATTTGGATCTGTTTAACTTGAGGCCAAGCTCGTGCATGCATCTGAATATCCTCTTCATTCGCAACACATGTTCCTCTGGAGACGAGGACCAGATGATAACATCATCCACGTAGACACAAACTCCGTCTATCCCTTCCATCCATGATACGGTGGAAGATTTCACATGCCAAGATGATCCCAAATGGCATTCGATTGTAGCAGAATCTGCCGAATTTGCCAGAATACTTGGGATGCATCTAGCTTGGTAAAGAAACGCGTGTGTGCCATTTCGCTTGTGATCTCTTTTCTTTTTGGGATCGGGTAGTGTTCCCTCATGACGTTTTTGTTAAGATCCTTGGGATCGATACAGGTTCTTAAGTCCCCCGAGGGCTTTTTGAAGCACACCATCAAACTGACCCAGTCAGTTGGTTCAGTGACTTTGGAGATGATGCCTTTCTTCTAAAGACTCGCAAGTTCTGATTTTAAGCGTAGCCTCAGGGCACTCTCCTGGGTGGGTGAACCACTGGTTTTGCATCAGCACACAGCAGAATATGATATTGGTATGGAAGTGTTCCCATGCCGCTGAATACATCTGGGTATTGTTCCAGTATTCCATCAATGCAGGTCTGGAGAGCGTGATGAGAAGACGTCATGGTGTGAACTCTTCGAATGAGGTTCAGTTGCTTGCAGGCTTGCGCACCTCACACCGATGACTTGTCAGGTTGAACAATCTCAAACCTCAGGCTCGCCTCCCTGTCTTTGTTGGATACAGCTAAATGGCATGGCCCCAGTGAGGAGATTGCGTTGCCATTGTAGTCCTGGAGTTGGCAGGCACCTGGAAGGATTTTGAGAGCGTTCTTGACCTTCGTAAAGTCGAGCTTCGAGATCAGGTTAGTGGAGGCACCGGTGTCCAGTTTGAGCTTAATGGGGCAGTTGTTTACTGTTAACACTGTGTTCCATTCAGGTTCAGCATCAATGGCATGGATTGACTTCACTTTCGAAGTGTTCTGTGCGGAGGTTTCAAACTTGGTGATGATTCCCACTTGGAATGGCTTATCCAGGTATTCCTCATCTGGATCCATTGCACTACCCTGATCAGACTCACCCGTTTGAAATTGCACACTTCTGATGCGACTCTGCTTTGAGAGCGGTCTTTGATTTCTGAATTGAGGTGCAGATCTGCCCTGGGCAGCATAATAATTAAGTTTCCCGCAGTTGAGACAGTGTTTGCCAGTTGCAGGACATTTTTTTCTGAAGTGGGCGGTTCCACAATTTGTGCAAGTCATCGGGTCACCGTCATGACGTTCTGTGCATCTTCGCGCATGCGTGATGTAGTTTTCGGCAGTTTTGTTCCTTTGCTCGTGGTACGCCTGTGCAGAACGATTCGCAGGCATTTCATACTTTTTCTTGTACTGCGCATGTACAGAGCCCGAATTCGCACTCGCAAGGTGGCTACTGTCAGAAACATGGTAGTGCTGCAATCGGGAGATGGCCTGGACACACTCAACCTCTAGGGAGGCTTTTTCACCATGTTCAGCGCTCTTATACTGTAGGTAGCGAGTTTTTGAGTGTTCATGCATCGTGCACGTTTCTACAGCGATTTCTAAAGTCATGTGTTTGAGCTTTATTAGTTGCTCTCTGAGAGGATCAGAGTGGATTCCAAAAACTATCTGGTCTCTGATCATCGAGTCGGCCAGTGCACCAAAGTTACAAGATTGGGCTCGCAGTCTGAGGTTAGTGAAAAAACTGTTCAAGGATTCATCTGTTCCTTGCATCCTTTTCTTAAAAATGTAGCGCTCAAAGATTTCATTTTCCTGGACCTCTTAATGGCTATCAAATGTTTTAGGGATGGTTTCATACTTAGTTTTGTCCTGCCCATCTGTATAATTAAACGAGTTGTAGATCTCTAACGCGTGATCACGAGCAGTAGTCAATAAGAGAGCTATTTTCCAAGCATCAGCCACGTTTGTTAAATCAGAGGCCTCTACACACAGTTGGAATTTTAGTTTAAACAAGCGCCAGTTAACACTAAGGTTACCGTTGGTCCTGAGGTGATGAGAAGCTTGTGGTTTGTCCATCGAGCCTGGATTCGACAAGGTTGTTCCAGATGCTTCTGTTGTTGAATAGCTGTCTTGATTGTTTCCCGAAACTTACTGAATTTACCTCGGTAGATGCAGCAGCCACTACCGGTACCATATTATGTTATGCTGTTTGATTAACATAAGTTGCTACTGACCATAGACGCTGTATGGTTTTATAATGAGTTGTGCAGTGCCCTCTAGTGGTCGTGCCACAGCCAGGTGTTCTGATCAACCCCTTAGTTTCATGTCAGTCTACATATCATTACAGGTGGCAGCAAGACGCATGACCCCAAGATTTACTGACGTGGAACTGGAGACTCTGATGGACACCATAGAAGAGAGGCAGGTGACCCTGTAGCCCGTGGTGGGAAGGAGGCTGCCATCCGCCGCCATTCGCCAGGCCTGGACACAGGTGATAGAGGTGGTCAGCGCCGTGGGCAACACCGTTCAGACTGGCCAGCAGCGCCGGAAAAAACTGCACAACATCTTCAGGGAGGCCAGGGTGAGAACCAGCACTGTGCCCTTGGCACTAATCCACGTCCCACAAACACGTAATCCTACACCCCCCACACCATCCGAAGGGCGGCCAAACCCCCGCCCAGCAACACTTGTTGGTACCCGTACCAGCCGCTATGACCAGGTGCTCTGGCCACTTAAGGCATTAACCCCTTGGGCTGCATACGTTGGATTGTCTAGCACTGTGCGTTTTCTGTCCCCCCCCCCCCCCCCCCCCCCCGAAGACCAAGCAGGAGAAGGAGCGGGAGAAGACTGGAGGAGTCCACCGGATATGTGGCTCCTCACCACAGCACAGCAGAGGGCACTGGATATGGTCAGCAGGCCCGAAGAAAGGGCAGTCACCGAGGCGGAGAATGGCATCGGGCGAGGAAGTGAGAGCCCGCTGAGTTGCGGTTCCCCATGGGGTATGTGTCACCCCCCCCACCCCCCAACACTCCTGATCCCACATGCACACCATACCCACACTCTCACTTCACCACTGCACCACCCTCACACCACCCCTCCTCCACCACCACTCCCCTGCACCCCCAGCCCCAACACCTCCCACCACGCCCACTCCCCCCAGCACAAGATGCAGTCCTGCATATTGTCTTGTATCTTGCAGGAGCTGCTGGTGATGTTGTGGGCCCTTCTGGTGTCCCTCGCACCTGACCCCAGCTATAGCCAGAACCACCGGTATCAACCAGTGATGAGGACAAAAACAACATGGATGGGAGGCCCACCCTGTCCGATCTACTCCGTCCTACCTCCACCATCCCAGGGATTCGATGGGACTGTGTGATGCAATGGCGAGCTCGCATGCAGGCAACACCCAGGTGAACGGTGGAAAGTGCTACCATAGCAGGAGTCAGAGCTCATCCCAAAGCGGGTTGTCATCATCCTCCAACCCAGGCAGCAGAACTCACTGTGCCTGCCAACCCAGGGCCCACTCCCCGTTGTGAGACAGGTAGTTATCATGGAAGGAGTTGCAGGCTAGGGGGTGGCAGCCACAATTACGCCTCTGCATGTCCTACCTGTTCTCTCCTTCATCAGCTATGGCGCCTATTTCCCGTTTTTTAGAAGCGCAAGTGAACCTCGCTGTCGAGAATTGCCCCGGTGGAGGCAGAGAATCGCGGAGGCGTTTACTGCATGAGCGGAGTGGAACGCATTGAAGCCGTTGTCGAGGCACCGGAGAATTGCGATTTGGCGTGAACCCTGCGCCGCCACGATTTCAGCGACAGAACAGATTCTCCGCCCAATCGCATTTCCCGATCTTGGCATCAGCCGACAGAGAATCTCGCCCATTGCTTTTGAGGTTATGAAATTTGCCATGAGATGAAGTCTGAGAACAGAACTCTCTATAAAAAACAATTTTTAAGAAAATATCTCAAAGTTTCCTTACATGTTTCTCCATGGAAAGAGAAAATTGTCCAACTTCCTCTGCGTCCTATTTAGACCATTTAGATTTTTTGAGTGCAGTGTATTTTTGTTTAGATTTAAGCTTTAAATTGCACTCTAGAGAACAGTTCATATCAAATTTACCACGTAGTGCTTTCCATTTATTTTATTTAGACAGGTGTCTCAGAATTAGCAAAAGTAAGTTGAAATATATAATTGCCAATAAGAGCCAACTTTATTCTTGCCTATCATTAAAATTAAATTAAATTTATTTCACCATTTAATTCTTATAATTCCTTTTATTACCGATGTAAAGATACTATATTATAAATTAATTGATGGATGTTGTACTTCGCGAATTATCATGTTTGTGTTATATCTTATGATTTAATTTAAGTTGCAATTATCCAATGGGGATAATGTGGTTATAATTCCCGCTGGTCACATCATTCAAATAAACCTGATACTTGGCAATTGGTTAACCTCGAAATAGTCAATTTAGAGACATAAATGTCCATTGTTTCCTCACAGAGAAGATTTACATTTGTTGGAGATGTATTTCTGCAATGTATTGCTCTCAGACTGTGATTGATTCAATATGGCATTCCTTTCATTTATCTGAGATCATTTAAACTCCTTTTATTATTCTGTAAAATGCACATTTGTAATGAATCCCAGTTTACATTTGGCAAACACCATTCTATAAAGATAGAGACTGTTGCCACAGTCCTTGTCCACAAGATAATAACAGACAAGGGTCTGTGGCAAGTTATTAATCAGAAGATAACACACTTTGCCAGGCCTCAGACAAAGAACTTTTGATAAGTGCTCCACACATTGTGAAAATGAGGCTTTTGGATTTCAGAGTTCCAATATCAGTCATCATTTTCTTGGTGTCATGATTGTATTATAATATGATGTTCCAGCAGATCATCTGCCTCTTTGTCGCAACTGCCAAGGCTTACAGCATATAATGTTTTCAGTTTTAGAGTGAGGATGGCATGGCATAGTGTTTAGCACTTCTGCCTCACAGTTCCAGGGACCCGAGTTCAATTCTGACCTCGGGTGATTGTCTGCGTGGAGTCTGCACTTTCTCCCAATGTAGTAAAATATCCCTATTCCTATACTCAAATCCTCTCACTATGAAGGCCAATATACCATTTGCCTTTATTCGTTGCTGTACCTGCGCGCTTACTTTCAGTGATTGATGCACGAAACACCAAGGTCTCGCTGAGTATCCACCTCTCTCAATTTAAACCCATTCAATTAATAATCTGCCTTTCTATTTTTGCAACCAAACTGGATAACCTCACATTTATCCATGTTATACAGTATCTTCCATGCATATGCCCACTCACTCAGCCTGTCCAATCCCACTGAAGCATCTCTGCATCCTCCTCAAAGTTCACCCCCCCCCGCACAGATCCCTGTGGTACCTCTGTAGTCACTGCCTGCCAATCAGAAAAAGACCCATTTATTCCAACATTTTGCATCCTACCTGCTAACCAGCTTTCTATCCATCTAAGACACCTACCCATAATGCCATGCACTTTAACTTTACATAGTAACCTGCTATGTGAGACATAGAACATACAGTGCAGAAGAAGGCCATTCAGCCCATCGAGTCTGGACCGACCCATTTAAGCCCTCACTTCCACCCTATCTCCGTAACCCAGTAACCCCTCCCAACCTTTTTGGACACGAAGGGCAATTTATCATGACCAATCCACCTAACCTGCACATCTTTGGACTGTGGGAGGAAACTGGAGCACCCGGAGGAAACCCAGGCAGACATGGAGAGAACGTGCAGACTCCGCACAGACAGCAACCTAGTGGGGAATCCAACCTGGGACCCTGGCGCTGTGAAGGCACAGTGCTAATCACTTGTGCTACCGTGGTGCGTGGGTTTCCTCTCACAGTCCAAAGATGTGCAGGTTAGGGGGATTGACTATGCTAAATTGCCCCCTGGTGGAGTTACTGGGGTAGGGTGGGGAATTGGGCCTAGTAGGGTGCACTTTCAGAGTGTCGGTGCAGAATCCATGGGCCAAATGGACTCTTTCTGTACTGTAAGGTTTCTATGAAACCACTCTCTTATCGTAGACGCCACTGCTTACACTTCAGGCTTGGATCTCCCACGGCAACTGGAGGGCCTTTTAAACTATTTACAGACTAGCCTAGGCCTCTGTGCAACAACCCAATGCCAGTCAACAAGACCATCCAGACTGTATGCATTTTTTTCCATATTTGAAGCAGCTTAGAACATTCCATTATGTTAAAAGTGCAATATAAATTCAAGGATCTCACTAATTGTTAGAATGGCGAAAAATGATTAGCTGTTGGCCATCATTCAGGTGATAAGTTTCACATGAGAAACATGGGAGTGTCTTGCAGAGAAGTCATATCAGTCCTTCTCTATAGAACTGAATTTTATGTGCAAGGCTCCAGTCAATTGATACATACAACAACTTCAGGCGCGATTTAATGGGGAAAAAAAGTCAATTTTGGGTGCGTTTAGTGGGGTGGGCACTGCAGCCTGCCAACCGGGCACTGCCAGCCTGGCCCTCCGCCTGTGCCTTTTCCAACCTGGCAGTGCCACGCAGGAACCCTGGGAGTGGGTGCCCAGGTGGCAGTGCCAGGTTGCCTGTGCAGCAGTGCCAAGGTTCTATGCTGTTAGTGCCAAGGTGGCAGCAGGAGTGCCAGGGTACCACCCTGCCAAGACCCCGACCACCCAGATCTCCCCAGCTGCCATTACGCCTGACGGCACCATGGTGAGGTTTCCTGGGCGAGGGCGTTCGATCCCAAGCCTCGGAACACCCAGCGCGACATTTAAGTGAGGCTAACTGCTCATTTAAATATGCAAATCTGGGCCCCACCCAGTGAGGACGAGATCCAGATTGCGACGTCTTGCCACATCTCGTTCGATCCCGCAAGGCGTTCCGAGCACCGCAAATCTCACAAATGGGTCTCGCGAGATTTAACGGCCT
The DNA here is from genome assembly GCF_902713615.1 of Scyliorhinus canicula. NCBI lineage: Eukaryota > Metazoa > Chordata > Chondrichthyes > Carcharhiniformes > Scyliorhinidae > Scyliorhinus > Scyliorhinus canicula. Next base: position 167,697,859 of record NC_052152.1, on the reverse strand, counting down.
TGTCGTATCCTGAGTCCTGAGTCGGGCGCGACGAGGCCCTACGTTCACGGCCTTAACCTTTAAATCAAATTACATCTTTAATAGGAAAATGGAAAAAAATGTCAAAACGTGTGACTGCTACCATACTGATTGCCTTACACTGTATCACACATGTAAATGCTTGGATCCCCTCCAAACATACCGCTATGAGTTTACAAGCATAGATTTTGACTGCTAATACTTATCTAATGTACCTGTAAAGGCATCACTCCCCACTCACACTGGCCAGGGGTAGGGAGGGATCGGACTTCGTCAAGCTCAGAGCTTGAGGTCTTCTTTCTTTCAGCGATGTTGTTCTTCGAGCTTATGCTGATGAAATCTCTTTGTTTCTATTTTTTATTAAGGTCTCAGACAGGAATCTCCGTCCTGCCGCACCCATTTCCTGGTGTGGCGCGCTCCCCCCTGGCAGCGGGATCCTCCGTCCCACCAGCCGGCCAATGGGGTTTCCCATTTTGGGTACCCCCGAGCCACCGGGACATCCGCGGGCGTGAGTGCGCTGCCGGCGAAATGGAGGATGGCCCCCGATGGAGAATCCGTCCCTCATGCTTTAAGTCACGCGCTCAGAGAGCAGCACTAACCCATCACTGTCCTTTCTGGTCATGATTGTTCAAAGAATGGTGACTCAGTCCGGGGTCGTAATTCTTCTCCGGAGAATAACACACAGGAGCCTGTTTTCAAATGAGTCTATTGCAGGATGCCTGACTTTAGGGCCAATTCTCCTTGATTATTTTAATATTTCCTTCCCTCTTCCTCTCCATTTGATCATTGACATGGATAACTTTATTATCAGGGACATATGTTGCTTTTCATCCTGCTAATACATCATGGTCGACCCTTCCCTTGAAGACATTTATTGTCCAGTATCCTGCTGATTATTTATCGTAAAATCATAGATAGCTGGTCATTTAAATCACATACTCACAGCCTGCTCACAATTCTGTTGACCATGGGCAAAATTCTTCGACCCCCTGTAGGGGGTCCCGCCGATCGGCGAGCCCCCTGCGGCGATTCTCCGGCCCGCGATGGGCCGAAGTCCCGCCTCTGACAGGCCTCGCCCGCTGCCGTGGCGGGATTGGCGGCACGAGCGGGCCTCCGGGGTCCTGGGGGGGGCAGGGGCGATCGGACCCCGGGGGGTGCCCCCACGGTGGCCAGGAATGCGATCGGGGCCCACCGATCGGCGGGCGGGCCAGTGCTGTGGGGTACTCTTTTTATTCCGCCGCCGCTGACGCACCGGCGCATGCGCGAACCGGCGAAGGCCTTTCGGCCAGCCCATACGCCGGCCGGAGGGCGTCAAATGCCGTTGGTGCCGGTTTTGGCGCCCGTCGGCGTGGCGCCAACCACTCCGGCGCGGGCCTAGCCCCCAAAGGTGCGGAGAATTCCGCACCTTTGGGGGGGAGGTCCGACGGCGGAGTGGTTGGCGCCATTCCGCTACGCCGGACCCCCCACCCCGCCGGGTAGGGGAGAATCCCGGCCCATATTCTTGAAGTTAAAATCTCTGTTAGCCACCTTTCCCACCAGGCCATGATAGAGTCCTTTCTTTGCCTGGCCAATTTGTATCAGGCTATAAATGGCTGGTTACAGCAATTTTGAGGAAAGTTAAATATTTAAACACATGATACCCTGAATTAATATTCAGCCAATTTGTTTCAGTTTCTAAAGCAAATGTAATTCCTTGTCCAACAAATGTTATTAATTGCATTAAATATGTATTATAGTTATTTCCATAATTTAAATTAATGCTGGCAGACTTGTTCAATATTCAAAACTTCGTTAATTTTGTAGGCTGCAGGAACAGTTGTGACCTGTGTAATCAGGATCAGAATTATTGCTAACAATAGTTAATAATTCATCAGTTTGACCAGAGGCTTATAGTATTACATTTGCAGTCAGCTTTGGAGCTAACGGGCACGATCCAACTGGAGAAGCAATAAGGGGGATAGCGAGCGAGAATTGCCGGGTGCTTCTCAATGGCCAACCCAGGGAGATCGTGATTGATATCTAACGCCAATTAGGGCCAGTAATGATGCCCCAAGAGGTTCATGGCGGAAATGGGTGCCCTGCCAATTGAATCTCCCAGATCGCACCTGGCAGCTCCCCGCTAACAACGGGGGAACAACTCTTAAACCGTTCCCTCTGCGCAAGCAGCCATGCCACCAAGGAGACCTGCACCACGATTCTCAGATGCCGACCTGGCCAAACTGCTGGAGTCGCGATGGGACACCCTGATTCCCCCAAGGGATTCGGAGGGCCAGCCATAGGTCAGCTGGTGCCACCTGGGAGGCAGTAGCAGCGGCCCTCAATGTGGGGAGTGTTACCAGGAGGACCACCACCCAGTGTCGTAAGAAGCTCCCCAGGCCACATGGGTGAATTGGCATCGGCCCCTAGCACCGGTCCCGCCTGCCACTCCCATAACCCTCTGCCGGCGAGCTGGCGGTTGGCACTGCACCCCCCCCAGCACAATACCATGCCTGTGCCACGGCACACCACCCTTGTCCAGCAGCAGTACCCACGCCTGTCCCCCACCATAGCCCCCCGCGATGCATGAATCATGGACACACAATGCCCTCTCTTTGTCCCCGAAGGAGAAGTTAACACACAATCGGCGGGAAAAGGCCCAGATGGGCGGTGGGCTGCCGGATATCAGAGTCCTTCCAGCCTATGAGGAACGGGTTCTGGAGTTTGCAGGGGAGACCGAGGACAGAACAGCCACCGACATCAACGTTGGCCAGTGCCGCAGAGCTGAGGGTTCACTGCACCTTGCTCTGGAGTGCTCTGGGGATGCAACCATCGATGAATCATGGCTGTCATCTCCACTTTCCACTAGCACAGACACACACCATGATGAACATTAGTGGACAGGTCTCTGGAGCACAATCTGGTGAGCACCACACAGTTGCTGATGCACATCAGCTGGATGCAGGAACATCCGTCGGGGACCGCAGTCAGAGCCCTGATGGATCCCAGACCCAGTTGGGTCCCAAGAACAAGTTGGGTCCCAGTCATATGCTGAGCCTCTGGACTAGGTTATCCCAGAGCTCATGCCGACGCTAGGGTGGATAAAGGAGCAGATGTCAGTGACACTCCAGCGGGTCCATATCCGATTGGAGGAGTCCCAAAAAGCAACGGCCGCAGGAGATGGCGCCGGCAATACATGGCATCGAGGCCAAAACTGCTAGGGTGGCAACCGCAGTGGAAAGCCTGGAGCATGACGTCAGCAGCATAAATGGTGGTTTCCAAGGCATTGTTCAGTCAGTGACGGCCATGGCTCAGCACCTAGACAGCATGTCCCAGTCACTGTGGGACATGTCCCTGATGCACGTCGGCATTGTCGAGGCACTCCACAGCATGTCCCAGTCATTGAGGAATGTATCCCAGACACAAGTGGACAATCGCGAAGCACTCCAGAGCATGGCCCGGTCACAAAGGGCATCCCTGAGGGCATCGGCACCATGGTGCAGACAATGGGAAGCTGCCAAGGCTGGCAGAGCCAGATGATGCAGGAGCCACTGGAGCTCACTCCAGCCACCCCACCAAACCAAGGTGACCCCAGGGCCCTATGGGCACCATCTGGGAGGAAGGAGTGCCGGAGGCCGACTCAGAGCCTTCCTATATGGAGACGGTGGTGGCCACCAGCTCTCCCATGTCCCACCGCCCCCCACCCCCGGCCCCCGACAACGTCTCAGGGTCAGCGGGTGGAACAAGGGATACGGCGAGGCATGTGCCACTGACAAGATGACAAGGCCCCCAGACGATGCCCACTAGGGACATCATGGGCCACAGGACATCGCGGTAAGCAGCAGGCTGCCTCCAGCTCCAATCTGGGTCACACCTAGACATAGCAGTGGAGCATGAAGAAATAAGCAGTGTGAGCATCACTAAGTTTTATTTAAAACTAAATATATTGCAGTTTGAGACAGGACACTGTGGAGCGAACCTCACTCAACTCTGCCAGGGGATGCTCGGTAAGACAAGGAAATTGCAAAGATGTCCAAAGGTTTCCTAAGGAGCAAGACAAATTCCAGATAACCAGGGAATTGGGACAGAAGGAATGTCAAAGATGACTGAAATTAAGAAACCAAGGTATTTATGAGAATAATTCAATGAAGAGTAAAAAAAGTCTTCTGACTTAGAACATAGAACAGTACAGCACAGAACAGGCCCTTCGGCCCTCAATGTTGTGCCGAGCCATGATCACCCTACTCAACCCACGTATCCACCCTAGACCCGTAACCCAACAACCCCCCCCAACCTTACTTTTATTAGGACACTACGGGCAATTTAGCATGGCCAATCCACCTAACCCGCACATCTTTGGACTGTGGGAGGAAACCGGAGCACCCGGAGGAAACCCACGCACACAGGGGGAGGACGTGCAGACTCCACACAGACAGTGACCCAGCTGGGAATCGAACCTGGGACCCTGGAGCTGTGAAGCATTTATGCTAACCACCATGCTACCCTGCTGCCCCCTCCTTAAAGGGATAATTGCAGTAACCAGATATAAAGTTGGACAGCAGGCTTCAGAGCTAAATGAAACATTAGACGCCATTTTCAGAAGAGTCTGGGAATTGAGAGTTCGAGCAACTGTAAACAGTTTGTACAGCAGTCAAGACAAAGAAAATCTGAAAGGAGTTGTAAAAACCTGGACTGCATTTGAGTGGAAGATTTGTTCAAAAGTGTCACTTGGAAAAACTGGATTTTGGAATACAAACCGCAAAGGGAAAGCGTTATTGTGAGACAAAATTTTAAAGTGTGTTTTGGGGAGTGGAGTTTGGAAACTCTCATATGATAATCATCTGGGAAGATTCTGAAGGGAAATCCACAGACACTAACCTGGGATTTAGAGTGGAAACTGTATTTTATCACATCTATCTTGTGTACGTAAAAGGGACTTTTGTGTGTTAATGAGATGATTGTAGCTTAAAATGAACTTTGAAATCAATATTAATATTAAATCTGCGTGTATGTTGTAAGGGTCCTTCCTGTTTATTCTCTTATTTTCCCTTTTATTTTGCCATTATGATTTTTGATCCATGGGTGATTAATGGACATGTGTCTTTAATTTAGGCAGCAGAGAGAATGAGAAATTCAGAAGTTATAGTAGAGGACATTTTGCTAGTTTCTGTTGGTTTGAACAGGAGTCCTTTGTCGGCACTAGAGCAAGAGATGGGATGGGACTCGGTTTGGATTGATTGGCTAGGGGCCAATGAATTGGCCCAAAAGGCCATCCGCACTAAAGTTAATACCACCAAGAATTCTCCCCCTAAAGCACAAAGGATCGAGATATCACCAAAGAATCTCCTCCTAAACCACAAAGGGTTGGGAAATTCTATGCGGTGCACAAGGACTCCCTTGTGTCCCTGACTCCTAGACAGACCTTGGTGGGTGCTATTCGGATCAAACTAATTTTTCAAGTTATTCACCGGTATAACCCATATCTTCCTAGAAGATTTCATTTACCTATTACTTAATAGTTCTACACACAGGTCAGGCTTTTTAAGTAGAATAAGTAAACTTTACAATTGGAATTAATAGCAATTCTTTCAGGATATTAACTTAAATAAAGTTTATTTTCAAAATTAAAAGATTAAAACTATTTTTTTTAAATGATATAACAGATCTTTTTCTTTCGATGTATTGAGCCAGTAGTAAGACCTTCAGGTCTTCCTTATCAATCATTATTCTTTCAGTCTTGGGTCTGCCGATATATTTTCTGGGCTGCTTGGTTTTTCTTTCTTCTTTCTTCCTCCTGCTCTTTATTTATTTCTTTATGACCTTGTTCTTTATAGTCGCTGCCAATTTATTCGCTTTGCCGAGCCGTTCCCCCAGCCTCCACATGCCGTTGGCTTTTTTCTTTTGCTCCGGTCTGCCGTCCTCTCCGGCTGCCTTTGTTCAACTGACTGCTTTCAACAGCCCCAACTGCTCTTAACTGCCGTTATTTTTTTTAAATAACGGCCGCCGCGAGCGCCAGCATGTGCCTCCTGCTCGTGCTGCCAACAGCCACCTTTCTTTAAACAGCAACGGCCCCCGAGAATCCCAGCACGCGCCCCTTTCCAATTAAACAAATGTATTTTTCATAAACAACAAAAACTTCCACTGGGATCGATTCCACACACACCCGCAGATAAAATTAGTGGCTGCAAGGGACGTTGCTGCTGCTGTTGTATATATATGTTATTGTAAATAAATGTTATTTCTTTCTATCCTTCAACTCGTGCTGGATTCTTCGTGGCCCTCACAGTGGTCAACCATCTTTTTTTCTCCCCCGCAACATGGTCAAAGATTTGACATGATTTTAATTGCTTGCCAGACAGGTGAGCTTCAAGGCACTGACTGGTGATGTTCCATTCCTCTAAAGGCACCAGCACAAGTTGGTCATCTGCTCACTTCGCCCAACATTGGTTTCCCAAACAAAAACCCTAAGTCTTGGCAGGACAACATCCCACTGCCCAAATGTCACATTTTCTATTTTTTATTACAGTACTCTGCCCGGTAACAGGTGGTGATTAGATTCTGTCCCAATGGAATGGTTTTCAGAGGACCAAGAATTTTCAGTTTGACTCCTGGATACAGAAAGACAGGGATCTGCTTCTTCTCTCTCTCCAGAAAGGCTGTGATTGCTGTATTCCTGAAGCTGCAGAGAACTTGGATAAATGAATCAACAGGAAGACTTTAGCAGGCTACAAGCAAAAACCAGGACTCTCCCCATCTCCAGAAAGGCTGTGAGTGCTGCATTCCTAAAACTTCAGAAGCCTGACTGAATCTACAGTAAAACATTTGAACTGAAAATTTGAAGAGGAGCAGAGTGCTGGAAACATCCATCTCAAACAAAGACTATTTTTCTCTTTTACTTATGCTTTTCCCCTTTCTTCCCCTCTGTGTTTGTCTGTCTTGTGTGTGTGTGTATAGAGGATAGTGGGCTAGTTAAAATGGAGGATTAAGAATTAGATAGTAGTCAACCAGTGGTATTTGCTGCAGATTTCATCATAGTTCTTTTAATAAATAAAGAGTAATTATGTTTAAACTCACAAATCTAGTGACTGTAATTATTGGAAAGCCATTGGCCAAAGACTTTAGGTATTTTTCAAATATTGATTGGTTAATACACTAGTGTTGTGTCTCTGGGTCAAGTGGTGGTGGAATTGTACGCCTACTAGCCCAGGGTGTCGTAACAATTTGTTAAGCTAAGGGGGGAGTAAAGGAGTATTGTATCATAATCCATTTTTTCATGTTTAATAGATGCTTTTTCTTGTTAAAGCTAATTAGTGGTCGTGTGATATTGTTCCTCCATATGTTACTAAAAAAAAGTAAATGTTACAGTCTTTTGAGCCAAGTTTACATTCTGGGATCTTCCCATCCAGTTATAACATCAACTGGGGTTATATCAAATGCCTGAGGAACAATGGTGGACAGAAGTCCAGAATATCATGTTCCTAGGCTATTGATTGCTTTCCTGTTGCTTGTAATAAATGAGAAGAGGTCTTAAGTACTACTGTCAGAATAGGTAGACCCTTGAATTCTGTATCTGGTGTCTGTTCATTTTGTTGAAATGTAGCTATCGCTACTAAAAGTTTAAAAACATTTTACTGCTTCCTGTGACAGTGTGCCAAGAATAGTTACCTGTCGACTGGAAGTGCATGGACTGTGATCCACCGCCTTTCAATCCCTGGAATAACATCCTTGACTTCAGTTTTGGATCCATTCCCTCCTTCCTACTTCTGCACAGCTGGATGATGTGGGAGGATGCCAGAAGCATTCACGCCAGTGTTTCATGCAGAAAATTAGTGTTTCTACAGTTTTACTGAACAAAATTAATGTGCAGAAAATTGCTCATTTGCAAAGGTACCATGAATCAATGAAGTGCTACATCTACATCATTTCTTTCTTTTCAGATGGTTAACTAGATAATTGGCTGAAACAGGTTTTCAGAGGCTAGATTCAGACAGTATAAAAGCAAGCCTTCTTACAGTGCTGACATTGTTTGCACTGGAGTGCTACTTTGGGTTGCAGTCGAGTGCTTAAATTGGAGTTTTGTGACTGAAGGAGTTTGGTGAGGTGGGAGTGAAGTGCTCCTTTCACTTTCTGAATTTCCTCAGAAAGCGACAGCCTTGCAGCGAGAACCATCGGCCCACCAACAGCAGCTTTCAGAAATTACATCATTGTTCAGAAAATGACATGGGACCAATGGGAGCAGCTGGTTGGTGGGTAAGTCGTGGGATGTTGTGTAGCCACTCTGGTGCCAGGATGCAGTATGTCACTGAACAGCTGCAGGGCATCCTGAGGGGAAGGGTGATAAGGCAATGGCAAGACCAGCAGCCCATGTTCGTACCTCTGCATGTCCTACCTCCTTTCTCTCCCTCATCGGCCATGGCGTCTATACCCGATTTTTGAAACCACAAGTGAAACTCTACATAGATAATTCTCCCTGGCCAAGGCGGAGAATCGCAGGAGGCCCCAGAGAATGCAGAGTCAGGCCCGCTAATGATATGCAGACCCTTGGGTGGGATCTGCGGTCGGCTGACGCTGGAATTTGGAAAGGCGAATGGGCGGAGAATTGTCGGGCGCCTGCCAGAATGCCATGCTCTAGCGCATATAAGTAGAATGCATTCATAGAATTTACAGTGCATAAGGAGGCCATTCAGCCCATTGTATGGACATTGTTACTGCATCCTGGGACCAGGGTGGCAACACAGCATCCTGGAGTCATGTTGACAGCTACAGTAGCACCTATCTATTCCCCTTACTATAGAATCTCCTATTACTATTGATTTTCCTCTCTTCCTACCCTCCTGTATGGACACGCTGCTTGTGGTGCCTGAAGCTTGGCTCCATCTGCACTGGCTCTTGAAAGGAGCATCCCACTTAAGCCGATACCTCCACCCTATACTGGTAAACCAGTAACCCCACTTAACCTAAGGGCAATGTAGCATGGCCAATCCACCTAACCTGCACATCTTTGGACTGTGGGAAGAAACCGGAGCACCCGGAGGAAACCCACGCAGACAAAGGGAGAACGTGCAGACTCCACACAGACAGTGACCCAGCAGGCAATCAAACCTTGGACCCTGGAGCTGTGAAGCAACTATGCTAACCACTGTGCTACCATGCTGCCCCATTGATGCCACTGTCGAGGCATTGGAGCATGGCATTCTGGCGGGCGCCCGGCAGCTCTCCGCCCATTCGCCTTATCAGATTCCGACATCGGCCGATGGAGAATTCCATCCAAGGTGCTTAACCCACAATGTGTGAGTCGCAAATTCATCTCTTTATGATTTCCGCAAGCTGTACTTATCTCAATGTGAGGGAGGGGAAGGAGGGGGTGGAGATCTGGAAGTTGAAAATGAGGGGTCAATTGAAAATACCAAAATTGAGATGATAAATATTTGTTGGATGAGGCATTTAGCGCCAAGGCAGGTAGATGAAGTTAAGATATAAATTAACCATGATCTAATTGAACAGTGGAATAGATATGAGGGGATAAATGGTCTACTCCTGTTCATATATCCTGGAATGTCTCTGATACTGTACTAGATAGGGGAAGTTATGAGAGGCTGTGATTCCCAATGTAGACATCCACTTGTCAGAAATATTTACCAGAGAATCAGGAAAATACAGAACTGCACAAATTTGGCTTAATCTTGTAATCCCAACTCTTGGCAGCCTGGACCCCATATTAGGAGGACAGCCTTGCAGATCACTCATCTTCATAAATACATTGCAATAGCACAATAATCACATCTACCCTGAGCTAAGGTGCAGGATATGAATAAACATTCCACAAACATTCAAACCCTCCACCACCGACGAACAATGGCAGCCGTGTGTACCATCTACAAGAAGCACTGCAGTAACTCACCAAGGTTCTTTCGACAGCACCTTCCAAACCCATGACCTCTACCATCTGGAAGGACAAGAGCAGCAGACACATTGGAACCCCACCGCCTGGAGACCTCATGATATTCCAAGGTTCTCCGGACCCAATATGCTACTTGCACAGTGTAGTCACTGTTGAAACGTAGGAAATCCATTTACCAATGTGTCAAGGCAAAATCTCATAAATAACATTGAAATATTTTGCCAGGTAATCCCTTTTATTGATGTTGCTTGTGGGGATAAAGAATGGCCTGGACACTGGAATGAATGTCGTTGCTTTTCATGGGATATTTTATGCCCAGCGGGATAAATGATCTCGTAATTAGAGCCAGACCGTTTTGAAGTTTGTTCAGAAAGCACCTTTTCAGGCAGGAGGTCAACAAAATCCCAAAATGGCCATGATTGCTGAGGGACAATTGGAGCTAGAGGCCTAAAACTTGATAAAACAACTGGGATAGAAGACTGAGGTGGACCTTTTAACCAACCCCATTTAATACTCGGCTGTTCCGGAGGATGTGCCTGATCTGCTTCTGGGGACAGCTGGCCTGACTGATTTAACGGCCTCGCCCCGGCACCAAGTCAGGCACATCATATTTATATCATGTTGATTACAAGATAAATATTGGAGGGGACACCAGGGATAACTCCTCTGCTCTTCTTCAAAACAGTGGCATGGGTTCTTTTAGATCCATCTGAAAGGGCAAAAACAGCCTCAGTTTAATATCTCATCTGGCACCTCCAGCAGTGTAACACTCCCTTAGCACTGCACAGCCTTGATTTCTATGCTGCAGGTCCAGGAGTGGGATTGGAGGACAGAACATTCTGACTCAGATGGAAATGCTACTTGTTATGTTCTTGTACAGACACAATTACTGAGTCGGCGTACTAAAGAACATCTAGGCACCTCGGAGGTATGAGGGAGGACACCCACTCCTGGTGACTGTCAAGGTGACAGTCGCCTTCAACTTTTATGCTACGAGTTCCTTCCAGTCGCTAAGTGGGGACCTCTCCGAGATCTCGGCGCACATATTTACAGATACACTTGTTTATGCATATCACTACCCTGCTAACTGAGACACAATGTTATGCTTTCTAAAGCTCTACAAATTGTAGCAGATCCCTCAATTTCTTCCAGCATTGTTTTGCACTCCATGGCACAGTGCCATTTTATTTTATCACCTATCTGCTGATTGCTCAGATGAGCTTGACCAGGTTCATCTTTAGAGTTTGGAACATAATTAGATTGAACCACGAAGTACTAAATGTTCGGAACAGAGCATATAATAATGACATTAAGATAATTGATGAGTCTCATGGTGAAAAAGAATCCTTAGCCTCATACATGGAGAAACATTCCAGGAGACACATTTATAAACCTAACACTAAACCACTGTGAAAGGTAGATTGCGATTTTTTTTAAAAGTTAGTTTCTCACTTCACCTCAGTTTAAACTGACAGCGTAATAACTTACTTTTACAACTTTTCCATTTGCATTGACTCTGATTCAACATCTTGGCGGTTTTGATCTGGGTTTTAGTTTCATGGTCTGAAGCCAGTTTAGGTCGAATTATTTTGAGTACTTAACCTTGTGCAATAGTGTAAAATGGGTGATAGCAAATTGGCAGCTGGTCTTTCCAATTTTTATTTTTATTGCTGCTACTGACAAATCCCATTCTTTCTCTGAACTGCACACTGGAAAAAAATAAGGATTATTATTGTAAGCCCTTGATCCCACTTATTAAACATTTTTATGTGAGAAAGACAAACTGAGACTGCCCCGATTCACCTCCATTTGCCAAGTGAAAAAGGATTTCAAAATTTAACTATTTCTGTTGTCGAGCACATTTTGTGCATTTCCAGGCCCCTGGAACAAAGGTTTTCTATTTGGACAACCCTGATGCTTGCAGGTAGTTAACATAAAACCCATAAATGGTACTTCAGACCAACATAGAACCCAAAATATTACAAGTCTCATGTTGCTGAAACTGACAGCAGTTTCTGGAAGTCCACATGTGCACAATGACATGGAGATGCCCAAGGATGATTCTGCAATTCTTCTACAGGGTACATGTTTAACTCTCTAATGTCAAACTTAACACAGGACAAAGGCAGTTTCTCTCTCCCCCAGGAAAGCACAAAATAATTAGGATTGAAAATGCAACCAGAGAACTGGGGCAATAAGGATGGTTCACCAGAGCCCAAGATTAACCTCCTTTATCCTGATCGATAGCATCCTACACCCGCCTTACAGAAAAGGAGATTGCAGGTTCAAGGCCAATAGAGTGACCAGGGATAGTATCTAACAATTATATCATAGGCATCTTCACGCAATGTTTCACATAGCTTTTTCTAAAAATTCATTTTCGAGATTTGGGCATCGCTTGTTAGGCCAACACTTATCAAGTTTTGATTCAGTTCTTATTCAAGTGTATTCAAGTGAATAATTAGCAATAAAATTGTATTTTTGATACCTCCAATCAACCAGACTATCGACTCACATTAGAAGGTCAAACAAGAGTCCCAACAGCCACTCAACTTCCCTGCCCTTGTTAGATTATTGAACCTCTTAGAGCATGTATCGTGTTTCAGGAGACCACACTCCTGCTGCTCGCTCCCTCGGTCACTTCTGTTCTGTGATGGCCCTTCTGATCTGTATACTCTTTGCAAGGTACTTGATTGCTAGACAGACAGCAGTCGTACTCTAGTGCTTTAACACTTGTTTATCTGCACTACTTTGACACATGTTACAGAGAATGCATGTTGCTCCTGGGCATAATGTTCCAATATCTCTCTCTCTCGAATTTTATATACTGGCAGAGTATTTCTCGATAGCCACGTTGGCAAGATCGCAGCCTGTATTCAATGGAACTTAGTGCCAAACCTGAGCCCCCATGTTAATCTTACCATTCCTGGCTCCCTTGTACCTCAGCTGCTCACTGCTAACCAGGGAGAGCTGCTTTTAAGCGCTCCTTCAGGACTCATTCCCAGTCAACGCACAAACATGGAAGCGCGCAGACCTGTTCCTCGCTATGGCGATGCCGACCCGGCCAGACTTCTAGATACCGTCAATGGGAAGTGGGGCACCCTGACCCCTAAGGGAGTTGGAGAACCAGCAGCTGGGTCAGCAATGCCGCCTGGGAGGCAATGGCAGCTGCATTGTGTGTGGGTAGCATGACCAGGAGAACCGCCATCCAATGACGGAAGAAGAGAAATAACCTCCAACAAGCTGCAAGTAGATGTTTCCATCCCTCACCTGGTATCAGTTCCACCTGCCACCCTTCATATTCCCAAACCACCCCCTCCTCCCCCAATCAACTGGCTGGCACCCTGACTCATCAAGCGTATGGGTCACAATATTCTTTCTTTGTCCCTGCAGGAGATCAGCCCATGATAAGAGGGAAAGAGTGAAAATGATGGGAAGTGTCCCAGAGATCTGAGTCTTCACCCCCCATGAGGAATGGGCCCTGGCGATTGCTTGGTTGCCCGAGGAGAGATCAGTGACCAACAGCGAGGTTGGCTTCCACAAGAGAGCTGTGGATCCACTGCTCCTTCACCCAGATGATCTGTCTCAAATGAGTTCATGTCCTAGAAAATTAACCTTTTCCTTTCACCGACCACACATGTCCATTGTCTGATGAGGCCGGCATATCCAGAGTCGTGCCCCCACCCACCTCAACTAACCCCCCCCCCCCTCCCCCACCCCCTCCCCACCACCACCACCCAGGTAACCACCTCAGAGAACACCGGCGATGCGTCACAGCTATCACTCCCACCTTCCACCACCACAGAGACACACACCTTGGTGGGTGACATTAGTGGACAGGCTTCAGGGGGCACCATCTGGTGAACACTACACAGATGCTGAGGCACATCAGGTGGAGGCAGCAACTTCCAAGGGAAACAGCAGTCAGAGGTCTGCTGGATCCCAGGACCCAGCTGAGTCCCAGCCAGAGGCCGAACCTCTGGAAAAGGTTCTCCCTGAGTTGATGCAGATGATAGGCCAGTGCCGTAAGATTCAGGAGGGTGCGTAGCGACATTCAAGTGACTGCAAGGCCGATTTAGAAGTCCCAAAGCCTCAGGCGGAGGAGATGATGCTGGCAATGCATACCACCGAGGCCAACACTGCAAGGGTGGCGACCGCAGTAGAAAATCAAGAGCACAACGTCAGCATCTTGGGTGGTGGTGTCCAAGGCATGGCTCAGTCTGTAACAACCACTACTGAGGGCCTCAACATAATAATTATTAAATTTATTAGTGTCACAAATAATGTCACATTAACACTGTAATCAAGTTACTGTGAAAAGCCCCTAGATTCCACACTCTGGCACTTGTTCCCATACACTGAGGGAGAACTGATCATGTCGCAGTCAATGAGGGCCGTGTCCCAGACATTGGTGGACATTGCGGGGTTGCCCGCAATGTCCTGAGGCAGTCCAGAGCATGGCCTAGTCACTGAGGACCATGGCTGAAGGCATTGACTACATGGTGCAGACAATAAGGAGCTTCCAGACTTTTTCCCAGGGGAGAGGGGTCAGTTACTAGGAGTCATAGGTTTATGGTGCAAGGGGCAAGGTTTAGAAGAGATGTACAAGGCAAGTTTTTTACACAGAGGGTAGTGGGTGCCTGGAACATGCTGCCGGAGGAGGTGGTGGAAGCAGGGACGATAGTGACGTTTAAAGGGCATCTTGACAAATACATGAATAGGATGGGAATAGAGGGACACAGACCCGGAAGTGTAGAAGATTTTAGTTTAGATGGGCAGCATGGTTAGCGCAGGCATGGAGGGCCGAAGGGCCTGTTCCTGTGCTGTACTTTTCTTTGTTTTTTGTTCTTTGATGGCAGAAGCAGATGACTCAGAGGCTTTTGGATCTCGTCCCAGCTACCCCTCCATCCCATGGTGTCCCGCAGGACCGCACGGGCATCCACAAGAAGGAGGAATCACTGGAGGTAAACCCCGGCCTGCCACCAAGGAGACTACAGCTGTTTTCAGTTCTTCTGATTACCTCCTTCTGAAGCCGATGCATCTCAAGGAGAGCAAGAAGAACAGGTAACACCTGTGACACCGATAAGTCGGTTGGAGCCCTCTGGCTCCAGGCTCTCCTGAGGACATCTGCAAAGGGCATCAAAGGTCACAGGAAACGGAAAGCAGCAGGCTGACTGCACCTCGGATGTGCATCGTAGGGATGCAACTAAACATAGCACAAGACCACGAAGGATCAAGTAGAGTGAGGAGCAATGAGTGGGCACTGGTGAGATCAGTATCCATCACGTGTCACATTAAAATGTTCACCCTTAAACCATTTCACAGCTGAAAAATGTGAGACCTCTGTCATGTTAATCTTCACAGTATCACTACCCGCGCCCCTCCCACCCCATCACCCCCCCCTTTGCCCAGCGGTCCAAGATCAAAAGCCCCAATGCAGACTTCGTCATGAGGGTGGGTGTGAGTGCGCTGTCAGCAGAGAGACAGGAGGCAGACTTTATCAGATCCTGAGGAGCGTCTGAGCTTTCCTCACAGTGAGTGATCATCACCCTCCTGCCTGGAATAGTGACCCGCTGGCAGTGCCAACACAGGCCCATCACCCTGGAGTAATGTTACACAAACTCCCAAAGATCTCCAAGTGCCCCAGGTTCTAGCTGTCCTGCATGTTCCCAGGGTAGCAGGTACACACGTGCATGATCCTGAGGTGGTGGTTGCACACGATCTGAACATTCATGGAGTGGTTCCCCTTCTATACAGGCTGCAAGTTGCATCATAGATGAGCATATCCCACCTGTTTACCCTTTATACTGCAACTTCCATCCATGCCCGCTTGGCTTAAGAGGCTAACCTTTTCTTTCTGCTTACATGAAACTACATTTCACCAGTCTCACAGCCAGGCCTCCAGAGAAGAGCCAGAGAACCAGGGGTTGGTTTAGTGGGTGTGCAGCGGGCGGCCTATGTGCCATTTTCATTCCTGAAGTTGCTGAAGCCTCAGGAAGCAACATAGAATTCAACAGTTCTGTACCCTGTCACAGTTCCATTAACTTGCTGGTTGTCATCACACCTAAACTCTGTGATTGGTTGGGAAACCCAAAAGCATCAAAACTAAAAGGTTCCTGACCCCAACTTTAAAGAATTTAAATTGCTTAGGAAAAGAATAAGGAGTTTGTAAAATAATGCAACAGAAATAAGAGGAGAAAGGACTTACATGTCTATTAAGACGGAGAGCCCAAATCCAACTGCGGAGATTTTATTTCAGTAATATTTAGTCTATGGGCTCTGCTGCAAAGAAAGGAATTCAGTTCTCCTTCCTAATTGATATGCAAGTATGTTTTCTCTTATTTTGCTTGGAATAGTTTGTAAGTTCCTTTATTACTTTCTCGGTAATTTTTTCTGCTCCAAAGAATTATTAGATTTTTGCAGCAAAAGTCATTCTGTTCAGATTTACCAAACAAAATACAAAGCTTCTTAATGACCAGTGGAAAAGATATTACACTCGCTAGCAATTTCACAGGGTATATATGTATATATAAATATATCATAAACATAGCTGTCAAAGTAAGAAAGGATTTTAGGCACATTGCAGTGTAGTAACTCCATTTCAAATTATTTTTATGTTATTTTTTTTATTGATGTGCAAACCTTTCCTTCTCACGTTAGCTTTTCGAGATATTACCAACTTTCCAATTTAATAGCAAAAATCTTTTCTCTGCTCCATCAAGAACTCCATCAAAATTCTAGTTAAGTCGGCATAGCCGAGTAGATTCACCATCAATTCTATTCTAATTTTTCAGGCCCAATTGCCATACTTTGATTAATTTCTATAATTTTTATTAGATAAATAAAATTACTTTTGCCAATGAACAGACTGGTGCTGACATTAAGAATGATTCCACATGTCCAGATTGGTTTGTGCTCTTCAATATGATTTTGAAAATAAATGAGGGTGTTGAAAAAGTTGAATGCATTCTGGCATCCTGTCCATCCAAGGCAATGCATCTCAATCAATTAATTCACATTGGGCACTAATATTTCATCAACCCTGTCACCAGAGAGGCACTGTTCAGCATTAGTTATTGCTGGTCTCACGCATTAAAATGCATTTATTCCAAGTGTTTCTCTGCCCATCACCATTCTTTCAGATTGATTGCATTCATTATCATTTGGCATTTCATCCTTTGTCACAATCTGATCTCATTTTGAGTTGAGTCTCTTATACAGAAAATATTAAACCCATTTGCTTTGCCAGATGACATCTGGCTTTCTTGTGTATAATGACATTTGTAACTTGAGGCACCCTCATCTTCAGATCATTTAACGGTGACACAATGCCGCTGCAAAGACTCATTAAAATGTGATCACTTCTTCAAAATGTTGAGCATCTGGAATGATGACCTTCACGAACCCTTCTCCTCAAGCAGCCCAAACAGCTGCCTTTTGAGGAAAATGATCTTCCATATACAGCTGGCAACCCTCCTCCCTCACCTCCCTGAGCATAACCGTGGGGTCTCTATCGGAAAAGGCAGGAGTTCTCTTTTCTCCTTGGAGCCTTGGAGACTCCTCAGACATTCTTACAATACAGAAAATGTCAAGATATAAAGAGCCAAGTTTAATGTCACCTAAAAGGGGCGCCAGCAATTTTTGCACTCTGATTGTGAGCTACTTTTTCATGTTTCTGCCCCATCTATCCAGAATTTCTGCTGATGCAGGACGATGTCAACTTTAATCACTTTTATTCAGCTTTTGTTTCACAAGATGGTATCAGGTCAAAAAGTGCAAAACAACCTTTGCTGTTTGTTTAGCCGTTTAACTGGCTTCCTTTCTTATCATTCTATATGTCCTGAAGCAAAAGTGGAAGACAAAAAAAAATTGGTGTGGAAGATTGGTGTGGGTCAAGAGACAGTTATTTCAGATGAGGATCCTCAACACCCAGATCTCCCCATCTCCAACAGTGTGTTTTGGAAGCATCAAACATAGTATAGGCAGTGGAGATGTTGTCCCAGAACGTTACAGAATAAATGATTTGTTTGTTCTGACATGGTGCATCTATTTTTGAACAAAGTAGATCATTCCTGTGATGAGGAATAGAAGCATTTTAAGGGTCATACACTCGAGATGAAGGTCAGAATGTGAATGAGTGGATTAGGAGCACAGTGCTGATTAACTGACCTTGTCACGTCCCAAATCGGCCATTATTTATAAAACGTTCACATTTTTAATAAAAATGAGCTTGAACATTAATAATCTTTTGCTAGATCACTCATCTTTATTTCTGGTTTTCTACAACAGACTGCTGATTCTAGTGTGCAGGCACTAACGGTTCAACAGGGTCACCGGCAGAGTTCCCAATAAACCAGGGTAACACAACTTAGGTTGAAAACAGTTGACCTTGCAGCCTACCCACGGTGTAGTACTTTAACTGTCTTTGAAAACAGATCATCATAGCAGCACCACAGATGATAATCTTAAAGTTTATGAATTGATGATTAAGGATTTCTAATTCTTTGTCATATGAATTGCAAACATTTCAATCAAAATATCTGCAACAGAATATTTGTACCGTATAGATTAATTTGTTTATTATCAGAGATCAGTAGCTCTTATTTCAGTACCTATATTTTTCGTGGTTTATGAGCAACATCAACAAAGTATTTCAAAGGAACGTACTTAAAATGAACAGTCAGCCCAGAATACCATCCTTCAGTGATAAGTGTCTGTCGTACTTGTTTTTTCGTTTGTTCATGGGATTTGGACATTTTTTTAGCATTTTTTTACTCATCCCCAATTGTCTTTGTGGACCACCGTAGTCCATGTGATGCAGGCATGCCCCGTTTTGCTATCCAGGAGAGTGTGCAGAATGTTGTCCCAGTGAAGGTGAAGGGACGATGTGTCAACGGTATACCAATTACGTTATTGAGATACACAGCTGAAGGGTACGCTATCAACAGAAAATGCTGGAAAAACTCAGCAGGTTTGTCAGCATCTGTGGAGAAAAAGAGTGGTCAGAGCCAGGAACCTCCAGCACCCCTCCAGGTGTATTTGGGGTCAAAATAGAGGACAGAGACTTCCAGTTGCGGCTATGCGGAGCTAAGCCACACATTCGGCAGCTCCTGCTATTTAGGGACTTTTGGGCCGTTTCGAGGGCCCCAAACGGAGCTGTTTCTACGCATCCCGGTGGGGGAAGGTGCCTGGAAGAACTTGCCCCACACTATATGGTGCTCACCTGGAGTGGGAAGAAGAAAAAGGCTGCAGTAACTCCCCCAAAAAAACGGGGGAAGAAAAACAAAATGGCGGCCGGCACTCCTGCTATTTAGGGACTTTTGGGCCGTTTTGAGGGCCCCAAACGGCGCTGTTTCTACACATCCTAGTGGGGGAAGGTGCCTGGAAGAACTTGCCCCACATTATCTGGTGAAAAAGGCTGCAGTAACGCCCCCCAAAAAACGGGTGAAAAAAAACAAAATGGCGGCCGGCGCTCCCGCTATTTAAGGGCTTTTGGGCCGTTTTGAGGGCCCCAAACAGTGCTGTTGCTACATATCCCGGTGGGGGAAGGTGCCTGGAAGAACTTGCCCCACACTATATGGTGAAAAAGGCTGCAGAAACGCCCCAAAAAAAAACGTGGGAAGAAAAACAAAATGGCGGCCGGCGCAACACCCGAGGACTGGTGGAAGTGGGCGCAGGAGCAACAGGCCTCGCTCCTACGTTGTTTTGCTGAGCTGAAGGCTGAGCTGCTGGACTCCATGAATGCAACTGCGACCAAGCTGCTTGGGACCCAGGCGGCACAGGAGGAGTCTATTCGGGAGTTGCAGCGGCAGGCCGTTGAAAGAGAGGAGGAGGCCGTGGTCCTCGTTGGGAAAGTGGAGTTGCACGAGGCACTTCATAAAAAGTGGCAGGACCGCTTGGAGGAGCTGGACGTTCGCACGAGGCGAAAGAATCTGAGGATCCTGGGCCTGGCGGAGGGGCTGGAGGGGTCGGATCTCCCGGCGTATGTGACCACGTTGTTGAGCTCGTTGATGGGAGCAGGGTCCTTCCATTTGCCCCTGGAGCTCGAGGGAGCTCACAGAGTGCTGGCCAGGAGGCCCAAGGCAGATGAGCCCCCGAGGGCGGTGCTGGTGCGGTTCCACCGATTCAGTGACCGGGAGTGTGTGCTGCGCTGGGCCAAGAAAGAGAGGAGCAGTAAATGGGAGAATTCGGTAGTGAGGATCTACCAGGACTGGAGTGCGGAAGTGGCTAAGCGGCGGGCCAGGTTCAACCGGACGAAGGCGGTGCTTCATGCTAAGCAGGTCAGGTTTGGAATGCTGCAGCCTGCGCGCCTGTGGGTGACATACAAGGACCGGCACCATTACTTCGAGTTCCCGGAGGAGGCGTGGGCCTTTGTACAGGCGGAGAAGCTGGACTTGAACTAGGGCCTGGGAACATACTTTGGCCGGCGTTGTTTCCGCTGTGGCTGTTTTGTTCCAACTGTTTCAACTTTTTCAACTTCGAAATGTGTGTTATGTATGCTGGTTTTCTTTTTGCTCTGTTTACGGGTGGGTTTGTCTGTTGGGGATGGTTGTGGGGTAGGTGGGGAGTGTTGGGGGTTTGTGTTCTATATGTTCTCTTCTGTACGGGGCTGGGGATTGAGGGGAAACTGGATTTTGGGGAACTGCGCCAGAAGGATGGGGTGTGGCATTGTGAAAGCGCGGGCTTTCCTCTGGTTTCCCGCGCTGCGGGGCAGGGGGGTGGAGCTTGCGATGGGGGAAGGGCCTCTACGGGTCTTTTTTCCCGCGCTGCAATAATGCCAAGGAGGTGTGGCAAGAGGGGGATGACCCCAAGCCGGGAGGGGATAGGTTTTGGCGGGAGCTGCCGGGGTCAGCAGAAGTCAGCTGACTCACGGAAGTACCATGGAGGGTGCGTCGCGGCTAGGAGGGGTCCTAGCCTGGGGGGGGGAGGGGGGGTGGGGGGGGATACCGGGTTGCTGCTGGAACGACTAGGAAGGAGCCGATGAGGGCCGGGGGGGAAGAGGAGAGGCGCTATCGCCATGGGGAACGGGTCGAGCGGGGTATGCTGGCCTGGGGCGAACATCTGCCAAGCTATGGCTAGTCGGCAGGGGAGGGGGGCGGGTTGCCCTCTGATCCGGCTGATTACCTGGAACGTGAGGGGGCTGAACGGGCCGGTTAAGAGAACCAGGGTGGTCTCCCATCTAAGGGGGTTGAAGGCGGACGTGGCTATGCTCCAGGAGACCCACCTGAAGGTGGCGGACCAGGTCCGTCTGAGGAAGGGGTGGGTGGGGCAGGTTTATCATTCAGGATTGGACGCAAAGAACCGGGGGGTGGCGATTCTAGTGGGGAAGAGGGTGGCGTTTGAGGCGGCTGAGGCGGTGTCGGACAAGGAGGGCAGATATATCATGGTGAGGGGTAGGCTGCAGGGAGAGAAGGTGGTGCTGGTGAACGTATATGCCCCGAATTGGGATGATGCTGGCTTCATGAGGCGCTTGTTGGGCCGCGTCCCGGACCTGGAGGCAGGGGGCCTGATCATGGGGGGAGATTTTAACACAGTGCTGGATCCCACACTGGACCGGTCCAGTTCAAGGACGGGTAGGAGACCGGCGGCGGCCAAAGTGCTGAGGGGATACATGGACCAGATGGGAGGGGTGGATCCCTGGAGGTTTGGGAGACCGAGAGCGCGGGAGTATTCCTTTTTCTCTCACGTCCATAGGGTTTATTCCCGGATAGACTTTTTTGTCCTGAGCAGGGGGTTGATCCCGAGGGTGCAGGATGCCGAGTATTCGGCCATAGCGATTTCGGACCATGCCCCGCACTGGATTGATCTGGAGATGGGGGAGGCGCGGGACCAGCGCCCGCTCTGGCGCCTGGATGTGGGGATGCTGGCGGAGGAGGAGGTGTGTAAGAGGGTTCGGAGAAGCATTGAGGGGTATCTGGTTACCAATGATACGGGGGAGGTCCAGGTGGGGATGGTCTGGGAGGCTCTGAAAGCAGTGATCCGGGGGGAGCTGATCTCCATCCGGGCCCACAGGGAAAGGAAGGAGAGGAAGGAGAGGGAGAGACTGGTGGGAGAGCTTCTGGAGGTGGACAGGAGATATGCGGAGGCACCGGAGGAAGGGTTGCTGGGAGAACGGCGCAGGTTGCAGGCCAATTTTGACTTGCTGACCACCAGAAAGGCGGAGACACAGTGGAGGAGGGCGCAGGGTGCGGTATATGAGTATGGAGAGAAGGCGAGCAGGATGTTGGCGCATCAGCTCCGTAGGCGAGATGCGGCTAGGGAAATTGGGGGAGTGAAGGATGGGGGTGGAAATGTAGTGCAGAAGGGGACAGAAGTAAACGGGGTCTTTAGGGACTTTTACGAGGGATTGTACCGGTCGGAACCTCAGAGGGGGAGAGAGGGGATGGAGAGCTTCATGAACAGGCTATGTTTCCCAAGGGTTCAAGAGAGGCTGGTTGAGGGGCTGGGGGCGCCGATAGAGTTGGAGGAGCTAGTCAGGGGGATCGGGCAAATGCAGTCAGGTAAGGCCCCGGGGCCGGACGGGTTCCCGGCAGAATTTTACAAAAAATATGCGGACCTGGTGGGTCCCCTGCTGGTGCGAACTTTCAATGAGGCGTGGGAGGGGGGGGCTTTGCCCCCGACGTTTTCGCGGGCACTGATCTCTTTGATCCTAAAACGGGATAAGGACCCCTTGCAGTGCGGATCATATAGGCCTATTTCACTCCTTAACGTAGACGCTAAGTTGCTGGCGAAGATCCTGGCTACCAGGATAGAGGATTGTGTGCCAGAGGTAATTCATGAAGATCAGACAGGGTTTGTCAAGGGGCGGCAGCTCAACACGAATGTGCGGAGACTGCTCAATGTTATCATGATGCCGGCAGTGGAGGGGGAGGCGGAGATAGTGGTGGCGCTGGATGCAGAGAAGGCGTTTGATAGAGTTGAATGGGGGTACCTATGGGAGGTGCTGGAGAGGTTTGGATTTGGGGAGGGATTCATCAAATGGGTGAGGCTGCTTTACGCGGCGCCGATGGCGAGTGTAGTCACAAATGGAAGGAGATCGGAGTATTTTAGGCTTTATCGTGGGACCAGGCAGGGGTGTCCCCTGTCCCCCCTGCTCTTTGCACTGGCGATTGAACCGCTGGCCATGGCGTTGAGGGAGTCAGGGAAGTGGAGGGGTCTGGTGCGGGGGGGGGAGGAGCACCGGGTATCGCTGTATGCAGACGACCTGCTGTTATATGTGGCGGACCCAGAGGGGGGAATGCCGGGGGTGATGGAACTGTTAGCGGAATTTGGGGGCTTCTCGGGCTATAAGCTGAACTTAGGAAAGAGCGAGGTATTTGTAGTGCACCCGGGAGATCAGGAGGAGGGAATTGGGAGGCTCCCCTTCAGGAGGGCAGTGAAGAGTTTCAGGTACCTGGGGGTGCAGGTGGCCAGGAGTTGGGGGGCTCTTCATAAGCTTAACTTCACCAGACTAGTGGAACAGATGGAGGAGGAATTTAAAAGGTGGGACATGGTGCCGCTATCGCTGGCGGGCAGAGTGCAATCCGTCAAAATGACGGTTCTCCCGAGGTTCTTGTTCCTCTTCCAGTGCTTGCCCATCTTTATCCCTAGGGCCTTTTTTAAAAGAGTGACCAGCAGCATCATGGGATTTGTTTGGGCGCATGGCACCCCAAGGGTGAAGAGGGTCTTCTTGGAGCGGAGTAGGGATGGGGGGGGGCTGGCGTTGCCCAACCTCTCGGGGTATTACTGGGCGGCCAACGTGTCGATGGTGCGTAAGTGGGTGATGGAGGGGGAGGGGGCAGCATGGAAACGGATGGAGAGAGCGTCCTGTGGGGATACAAGCCTGGGGGCCCTGGTAACGGCGCCGTGGCCGCTCCCTCCCACGAGGTATACCACGAGTCCGGTGGTGGCGGCTACCCTCAAGATTTGGGGGCAGTGGAGGCGACATAGGGGAGAAGTGGGGGGCTCGATGGAGGCTCCGTTAAGGGGGAACCATAGGTTCGTCCCGGGGAACATGGATGGGGGATTTCGGGGATGGTATAGAGCGGGCATTAGACAGCTGAAGGACCTGTTTATCGACGGAAGGTTTGCGAGCCTGGGGGAGTTGGAAGAGAAATTTGGGCTCCCGCCGGGAAACATGTTTAGATATCTGCAGGTAAAGGCATTTGCTAGACGGCAGGTGGAGGGATTCCCTGCGCTCCCCGCGAAGGGGGTGAGTGACAGGGTGCTCTCGGGGGTCTGGGTCGGGGAGGGGAAGATATCCGATATCTACAAGCTTATGCAGGAGAAGGAAGAGGCGTCAGTAGAGGAGCTGAAAACGAAGTGGGAGGGGGAACTGGGGGAACAGATCGAAGACGGGACATGGGCTGATGCCCTGGAGAGGGTAAATTCTTCCTCCTCGTGTGCGCGGCTTAGCCTCATCCAATTCAAGGTGCTGCATAGGGCCCACATGACTGGGACGAGGATGAATAGGTTCTTTGGGGGTGAAGATAGGTGTGCCAGGTGCTCGGGGAGTCCAGCGAACCATGCCCATATGTTCTGGGCATGCCCGGCATTGGAGGAGTTCTGGAAGGGGGTGGCGAGGACGGTGTCAAGGGTGGTGGGATCCAGGGTCAAGCCAGGATGGGGACTCGCGATCTTTGGGGTTGGGGTAGAGCCGGGAGTGCAGGAGGCGAAAGAGGCCGGTGTGCTGGCCTTTGCGTCCCTAGTAGCCCGGCGAAGGATTTTGCTACAGTGGAAGGACGCGAGGCCCCCAAGCGTGGAGACCTGGATCAATGACATGGCGGGCTTTATTAAGCTTGAGAAGGTTAAATTCGCCCTGAGAGGATCGGTGCAAGGGTTCTTTAAACGGTGGCAACCTTTCCTCGACTTTCTGGCTCAACGATAGGGTACTGGGACAGTAGCAGCAGCAACCCGGGGGGGGGGGGGGGGGGGGGGGGGGGGGGGCGTTGATTATGTTAGCTTATTTTATTTAAATTTGATTTATCTAATTTTAATTTATGGTTAAGTTCTCTTGTTTGGGGGGGGGGGGGGGTGGGGGAATGTGATACATGGGATGTTACGGTATGGGGGGAATTGTGGGTGTTATGGGGCTGTTAGTTGCATATTACTGCTTTTTGCTATACTTTTTGTTATATTTTCTGCAAAAAATTCCAATAAAAAAAAAAAAAAAAAAAAAATAGAGGACAGAGGTCATGATCTGAAATTATTGAACTCAATGTTAAGTCCAAAAGGCTGCAAAGAGCCTAATGCGAAGGTGAGGTGCTGTTCCTCTAGTTTGCATCAGGCTTCATTGGAACATTGCAGCAGGCCAAGGACAGAAATGTGGGCCTGAGAGCAAGATGGTGAATTGAAATGGCAAGCGTTGAGAAAAGGGCATTGTTTAATTAAGTACCTCGAGTGATTACAAAGGGAAACTGCAGGAACACGGGTACAGGCCGGGTATCCTTTATTCAAAACCCTTGGGGGCAATTACATTTTGGTGTTCAAATATTAATATTTTTTTGCTTTACTGTATATCCGGTAGGCCTCTGGCTTTTAACATTACAATAGCATTAGCGTCAGCTAGTTATAGTCTACAAATACTGGTTTGTTTCTCCATTTGCTAACCCTCACATATCCTACATCTTACCTGTTCTCACTTATTACACCTGTAATATGATATTACATTGATTTAACATAATAAACTGCACATCCATTCAAAAAAAACATTCTATTTTTGGACATCGGGGGCTATGTACCCACGCCGGCGTAAAAACGCTGGAGTTTTACCCTAGAGATTCCTGCAAAAAAGTACAGCTAATTCAGTGCCCTGCAGGGGGCTAGCAGGGACCCGGAGTAATTCACGCAGCTTTAGCTGTGGATGCGGGCCCCCGCACTTCCGGTTTTGATGTCAGCGCATGCGTACGGCGGTGGCCTCCAGCGGCCGTGCTGAGCTCCATGGCAGACTCGGACCACGGAGGCAGACGTAAAAATTAGACCCTCCGATCGGCTGCGCACCCGAGCATCTGACCGCACGGATCTAACCCCCGGCCGCCTATAAGGGCCTCCCCGGTGTCCGATCCCCCCCGCCCCCCGCCCACCAAGGCGGCTGCGGACTGCGTCTGCACGCCAGCATCCCGACCGGCAATATGTGGTTAGCTCCACACCATTGGGAACTCGGCCGGTCGGGAGCAGAGGATTGCTGGGCGGGCCTCTGTCAATGGGCCCCCAGCCGCGCGGCATACTCCCCGATCACGGCAATTCTCTGAGAATCGTAAGACCGGCGGCGGGCCCAATTCCGGCGTGAAATTGGATTCTCCACCCCCGCACCAAACGCAATTTTGGCGCAGAGCTGAGGAGAATCCAGCCTGTGAAGTTTTCGGATGTACAGATGAAAGGTATTCAATCTGTAGTAGGTAGGAAGTGGAGATATGTAATGCTGCAATCTCTAAATAAACCTGTTATCAAGAAAAGTACTAGTGTCTTGTTCCATGTTTTCCCAACTGGTTTGTGATCTAATTAATGCAATGATATATTTTCAAGTCAGGATGTTGTTTGAGAGAGGACTTTTAATTAATAGTGTTCCCAATGAACTGCTGCCTTCGTTCCTCTGAGAGGCAGAGGTTGCGAGTTTGGAAGGTGCTGTCAAAGAAGCCCTGGCAAGATGCTGGACTGCACTTGTGGGTGATACACACCGCTACCATTATCAGGGACGTAGTGAATGCTTTTGGTATGGATGAAGTACCAATCAAACTGGCTGCTTTGTTCATCAAGGTGTCAAGCTTCCCGAGTGTTGTTATAGCTGCACCCATCCAGGCATGTGGAGAGTATTCCATTACAGTCCGGGGGCGGAATTCTCCGACCCCCCGCAGGGTCAGGGAATCGCCCGGGGCCGGCGTAAATCCCGCCCCCGCCATGGGCGGAATTCTCCGCCATCCGGGAATCGGCGGGAGCGGGAATCACTCCGCGCTGATCGGCGTGCCCCCCGCGGCAATTCTCCGGCCCGCGATGGGCCGAAGTCCCGCCGCTGACAGGCCTCTCCCGCCGGTGGGAATTGGAGCACCTCTGGTGCAGGCTGGAGTGGCGGCGCGAAAGGGACCCCGGGGTACTGGGGGGGGGGGGGGGGGGCGCGGGGCGATCGGACCCGGGGGGTGCCCCCACAGTGGCCTGGTCTGCGATCGGGGCCCACCGATCGCCGGATGGCCCCGTGCCGTGGGGGCACTCTTTTTCTTCCGCCGCCACCACGGTCTCCACCATGGTGGAGGCGAAGAGACCTCCCCTACCGCGCATGCGCCGGTGGTGACGTCAGCGACCGCTGACACACCGGCGCATGCGCGAACCGGCGAAGGCCTTACAGCCAGCCCCGACACCAGGCGGCGGGCGTCAAAGGCCGTTGGCACCAGTTTTGCCGCCAGTCGGCGTGGCACCAACCAAGGTGTGGAGAATTCCGCACCTTGGGGGAGGCCTGACGCCAGAGTGGTTGGCGCCACTCCGCTACGCCGGGACCCCCCACCCCGCCAGGTAGGGGAGCATCCTGGCCCTGATTTGTGTCTTGTAGAACAAGTTTTGAAAATTCAGCAGGTGACCTACTCATTATGGAATTCCCAAACACTATTCTGCTCTTTTAGCCACAGTATTGATATGGATGGTAAAATTACTTTTTGGTCAATGGTATCCCCATGGATGTTGATTGTGGGGGATTCAATGATGGCAATGCCATCATTGTCAAGAGGAGATGGTCAGATTCCCTCTTGTTGGGGATGGTCATTGCTGAGCACTTATCCTTTCGATGCTCTTGTTCCGCATATTGATCAGTTACAGTTTTCCTATCAACCTCATACATCAATGGGTGACACTGCTCTGACCTTAGTCATGGGAGTGTCCCTTTAAGAAATACTTTTGCCTTATCACATGGCTTCAGTGATGTCATTGTGTGAGTGGAGCTGGGCTGTGGCCCTGTGAGTTTTTACTTTCACTTTGAGTTTTGGAGCTGGGCTGTGGCTGTGTGGGTTTTATTTATGCTTTTCAGTTCAGACTGATTTGAACTGCACAGGTTGAAAGAAGTGTCTCTCCAGCTTCATTTAAAAAGCTGTTTCCAGACTGCTTGATAAGTTAAAAGAGTTCATTGCTTTCTGGAAGCAATTCAAATCTGCTGTTTTGAAAAGGGGAACAGAATATCAGTGACAATAGTCTTGTATAAGTAAAGAATGCCATGTGCTGGGCCACGCCTTTGAAAAAAGGTTTCTGGTTTTACTTGGATTTTTTTATTGAATTGGAACAGTTAAGGGGGTATTCATTAAGGGTTGTACATAGATTACTGTAGCTATGTGGGGTCTTTATCTTTGTTGTTGATAAAATTCTTACTGTGTGTGTTTATACAAATGTTAACGAAATTCATAGAATAAAGCTTGTTTGTTGATTAAAAGCGCCTAAGAACTCTGTTGAATAATACCTGAAAAGCGAGCTCTTGTGCTCATCGTAAACAAAATCAATAAACAGTTATAGGTCAGGTGATCTCCATAATATACCATGGTGTTTTCTAAATCCTAGCACCTTGGACTATTTGATCCAACAGCGTGCGGACAGAGTAGAATACTATGTCCACGCTGTCTTTGATGATTTCCCTTCAGCTTTTAACCTTTCAAATGTACTGAAAAATTGATGTAAATCCCATTCTCCTGCTCTGGATCCATGATTTCCATTGCAACAGCACCCAGCAAATGTTAGTTTCTGGGATCTACTTGGAGCTCATGTTAATGAATATTGGGTCTGCTTAGGGCTGTGTGCTGTCACCTTTACTTTTCAAACTCTATACAATCATTGTTGATCAGAGTATGATAATAATGATCCTGAAGTATGCTGGTGATACCATACCTGTGGATCTCATCAGGAGTAATTAAGTAAACCATAGAAACTCGGTGGATATATTTACAAAATAGTGAGGTAACACTTCTCTTCAACTGAATGAAAACAAAATTAAAGGCTTTAGGAAAAAAACAGTTAATGATACTGCTCGTGGGAAGATTCATGATGTGGTCATTGAAATAGTTATCGAAAATCCATTGTAAATTGATACATTGAAACAAGTGTCTAGGTGTCAAAGTAGATGATAATTTGAATTGGAGGGAACAGTGTACTAATGTAATGGCCATGGGATGTAAACAATTATACGACCTCAGATCCTTTTACATTAAAATTATTTTGAAAATATCCTCCAGTCATGAAACTCTTCAATATGGCTATGGTAGAGAGTGTTATCCTCTTTCAATTTCTCTCCTGGTACTGTTGTCTTAGGAAAACAGACTCTATAAGGATACAGAGACCATTGAACCAGACAGGAAGGGTATTTGAACAGCAGATTTTTCTTGACAAAATCTGATCTCAAAGAATTTTGAACAATGAGAATCACCCCTTGTCTCTGTTTTACTACTGGAGGAGTATTACCAAATTATTCTGTATACCATAAAAGAGAAGTATGATTCTGGCAAAAGGGTTTTGTGAAGAATTTCCAGCATGGATATCAAACATTCTCGAGGTAAAAATAAATCAAACTTTGTGGCAGAATCTCTGCTATAAACTTGCCTAATTTAGGTTCTTTGGAGTTAAAACAGTGAATAGAGGTAGATAACCCAGATCGCTACATGATGGATGGTGTCATTATTTTTGCTGACTGTTTAGCCAGTTCTAAATGGTTACCATGACCACAATCGTGAGAGATGTTGCCAGAATGTTAGTGCAATTAAACAGAATTTTCTCAGGTTCCTAATGCGAGTAGAAAAGGCAGTTTAAGCATTAAAAGGCAAAATAATTTTATACTCACACAGGCAGCGTTAACCTTCAGGAATGAAGAAAAGGGGCAGAGAAACTTTTTATCATTGCTACAGAATTATGAGGTTAACCCTGAGTAACAAAAGAGGGTCTGTGCTTGTGTTTATTGAAGGTCCAGTGTAGCTAGATCAATGAGATCGAAGAGAGCTTTCTTGGCCTCCCAATTCAGCTTTCTTTCATTTTAGTCCTTGTGTGCCCCAATAAGCTCACAGTCGGCTTTATAATGTTTCCTTCCTCAGTCTGTTACAGCAACTGGAAGGCCACAAGGCCAAAGGCAGGAGTGCATGTCTTCTAGTATCCCCATTTCTCAATGCAATTAGCTACCATATGGCAGCTTATTCTGTATTATTTGGATGCAGTATACCTGTCCAATACTGGTGCAGAGAAGGAGGAGGTCATGCAAGGCTCCGTTATCTTTTTCTCTCAGAGGAAAGTGTACACTGTTATCTCAAAATGGCAAAGGCCGGTAATATTGGAAGAACTGGCGCTTAATCTCCACTACAGTTCTGCTGGATCTCCGCCCAACACCAATGGCACCTGTGGTGTTCTTTGTGTTACTTATTTTAGGATGGTTGGCGTAGTGCTTACAAAGACCACAAAATAGCTTTAACTTAAACAAAGCTATGACTTTATTTACACTACTAACTTGGATTCGACACGTACTCCTTAAGAGTACACAAGTGATCAATAACATCTAACTACACTCATCTACTGCTAATCTCGCTACTGGTTTAAACTATGATCTAACCTTACTTGCACTATCTGCTCTTCTGACCTTCACTAGCTAACTCCTGCATACACTCCTCCCATGAGGTCCAGCATTACTGCCTTATATAGTTGTAACTGTACCTACGTCTAGTGGCTACTCACGACATTACATTAACCCTTGCAATGCTGATAGTTATGAGAATACCACAGCACCAAAATGGGCAGAACCTGGGTTTGGCTGTTCCTTTTGCTAAAAGCGCTTGATCCCTGCTTCAGACAAAGCCTGATGTAACATGGGAGGCTAACATGCTGAGAAAGCTGAAGTACACATGTCTGCAGAAGGATGCAAGTGGATGAGGAAGTTGAGGGGGTGATAGAAGTCTGGACCCCTAAAAATCAATTTACTTTTATTGAAACAGAATTTGGATGAGTTCCCTCGCCCTCTGTTAAATCTGGAAAGTGGTTTGGGGAGTAATGGTGATCAATGGTTAAGTATTGGGTTTTGCAGCTGTGTTGAAGGCAGCGATTCTCAGTGCCCCAGTTGTAGTACCAGCTCTCATCAACCTCATGAAAATGAAGTTCCTTCCCAGTGACACCATGAACATCTTTTCTGGGTTAAATGCTGAAGGGCACCAGTCATAACTGCTTCGATCAGAGACCATAGTTTTTCAAATCAATCATTGGGACTGAAGTGATGCTGGACAATTTTATTGTGATTTTGTTTAATTACAATAATGTTAAGTGTCATTGTCTGTCCTTTTACTAGAGGCATTAAAACTTCTACTTTAGTTTAAATGGATTATTGTATCCATTAAAAAGTGGACAAAACAAATTCAGTACAAGTGTGTTACATGTTTGCATGTTAACATTGGACAGCAAGATTTTTTTTAAAATAAAAAAATTTAGAGTATCCAATTCTTTTTTTTACAATTAAGGGGCAGTTTAGCGTGGCCAATCCATCTACCCTGCACATCTTTTGGGCTGTGGGGGTGAAACCCACACAGACACGGGGAGAATGTGCAAACTCCACATGGACAGTGAACTGAGGTTGGGATCGAGCCCGGGTCCTCAGCACCGTGAGGCAGCAGTGCTAGCCACTGCGCCACCGTGCCACCCTGGACAGCATAATTCTAAATTGAAATGTTTTTCTCAATTTTCTGCAGAATCATAAATAGCCAATGGCATCCATGATAAATAAATAATCTTTATTGTCACAAGTAGGTTTATATTAACACTGCAATGAAGTCAGTGTGAAAATCCCCTAGTCACCACACTCCGTCGCCTGTTCGGGTACACGGAGGGAGAATTCAGAATGTCCAAATTTGAGGGAGGAAACCGGAGCACCCAGGGGTAACTCATGCAGACAGTGGGAGAATGTACAGACTCCCTACAGACAGTGACCCAAGCCGGGAATCGAACCTGGGACCTTGGCGCTGTGAAGCCACAGTGCTTGCCGCTGTGCTCCCATGACGCTCAATGAATGTAAGGCCTTCATGGTGACAACCAGTTAGTCATTGTTGCAGCCCCAACACTTAAAGGATTCTCTATCTGTTATAACCCACAAATATCTTACGGGGCGGGAACAATTAACTTCCCCGTAAACATTGCAGAATACGAGCTCCCCATTAAGGGTGCGGGGTACCTCTAAATAATGTCTTGTTGTATGGCATATAAAGTCAGTAACTGCACCAGTGATGGCAGACCCAGCAGGGATCTACTGTGTGATGTATATAATCATTATTGTAAATAAACTAAGTTTCTTTGAACAACTCAGTGTGGACTCCTTCGCGGACGGTCAAATTGGGTAGCTATCGATTGACAATCAGATAAGCCGACTCCCGTTCCCTGTTGGATAAAGGTTGGAATTTTCTCTTCATTATGCCTCTGTTCGGACGGTTAGATGTCTTTGACGACAGCTTGGAAGAATGGAATCAATGGGCCCGATTCTCCCAAAATATTTCTACGTTCATTTGTGGCGGGTTCAGGGAGTTTCCCGCTGACCCTACCGACGGGATCCCACCGCTATTCAATGACACTTAGTCACTTTTTTGGGCCCTGAGGAGTTTCTCGCCGGTTTAGGCCACATCTAGAAATTTTTTTAGCACTAGGGACCTGAACTCAGAGATTGGGCCACCATTTTGAAAGTGAGCTTGTGGGTCCCCCATATACCCCATCCATGGGCAATGTCACCCCCACACACATGGACACTATCCCACACCCCCCAAGTGAGGACACCCCGCTATGGGGCCCCTGGGGATCCCCCCTCTTGAGGGCCCCCAATCTCGCTTACAGCACCTCCTCCTTTACAAGACCATCACCCAACACCCCCCACAACTTCCCTGAGGTCTCTACTTACCTGTCCTGCACTCTCCCACCCTTCAAACACCTCCTCCACCCTCATTTTATGGGCAAGGACCCCCAATCCCCTGGCCCTTGGCAGTGCCACCCTGGCATTCGGGCACCCTTGCGCTGCCACCCTGGAACACAGGTAGTGCTCCTGCTAGCTTGGCAATGCCAGCCAGACACCTGCACTTACCCTGACCACTCAAGGGTCTCCGGTGGCCCATGAGACCCCCCAGGTGCCGTTCTGCCTGGTCCACATTTGTGTAGACCAGCACTGATTGGCGCCTGGCTGCAGCATCCCTGGGGAGGCTGAAGAATTTAGGTTTACGACCAACTTCCGTGAGTCTCATTCAGTCCTGCCCATTTGGGCCTGTTTCCGACTCCGACGTCTCGCAGGTCTTCAAAGAATCCCGGGAGGTGCAGAGGCTATTGGGAGGCTCGTTGGAGGGCTCTCCTGGCATTCTCCAGCTGTGTAG
This sequence comes from Scyliorhinus canicula, assembly GCF_902713615.1. Taxonomy (NCBI): domain Eukaryota; kingdom Metazoa; phylum Chordata; class Chondrichthyes; order Carcharhiniformes; family Scyliorhinidae; genus Scyliorhinus; species Scyliorhinus canicula. The sequence continues at coordinate 167,664,649 of NC_052152.1, read as the reverse complement.
CGCTCAAGCAAGAGCCCAACACGGCCGGAGATTCACGCCCAACATGTACAGCGAATACACTATTTTTCCAGGGCAAACATTATCATGAGAATGATCACCAGACAATCATCTTGCTGACTGTTTGTGGTGCACATATGTTCAGAGAGATACGAAGCCTTACATACCCAGCGGCATCTGACATGCAAACCTTCAACCAACTAGTAACTCTAGTGGGGCAGCACTTCAACCCAAATTCGTCTGTTATTGTACAGCGATACTATTTTAATACCGCAGAGAGGATCCCGGTGAGTCCATCACCAAGTATTTGTCAAGGTTGTGGAAGATTTCCGAGTTCTGTGAATAGAGCAGTTCCTTGCAGGAAATGCTGTGCGATTGTTTATTTTATGGCATTAACAATGCAGCCACCCGAAAGAAACTATTGGCCAAATCTTCTCTGAATCTACTGCAGATCATGTAAATCTCACTGTCCCAGGAAAGCCCAGAGCGAGGGGTCCAGGAAATGCAAGGCATGGGAGTAAATGCTTTTTATTTCTCTCCAGACTGCTACCCTGTCCTGGACTGAGTGCCATAAAGGCCTAGGCAATTGGCCAAAGGGAGACTTCACCGGAATCTGCTGAGGGATAGTCGGGTTGTTGCAGAGTGGTGGTCACCGGCCCAGTTGAGAGCGCAGACCAACCAGAGATCCAAGTGACCCGGTAGAGGTAGGCGTCAGCCAAGAGCTCGTACCTCCACCTGGATGAGCCCGAAGAAGATGACTGCATGCAGTTAAATTACGTGGCGGGATCCCGGGTGGCTCCCCTAAGGATTACGGTGCAGGTGAACGGACGTTTGTTGGACATGGAACTGGTGCAGCGGTTTCAGTTGTAGTGCATTTGACCGCATTAAATGGGGAATACAGGATTTTGACCTGACAGATACCAAGGCTAGGTTGGCCACCTACACCGAGCCATTGAACATTGCAGAGTCATACAATTTACAGAATCATAGAATTTACAGTGCAGAAGGACGCCATTCGGCCCACTGAGTCTGCACCGGCCCTTGGAAAGAGCACCCTACTTAAGCCCACACCTCCACCATATTCCTGTAACCCAGCAACCCCACCTAACTAACTACCACCTAATACTATACACATCAGCTATAATGGTGCAGACACACACTGACTGACACACTGCAAGACCAATCAACACACACAACACAGCAGTCAATCACCAGTTAGAGCACACTCACTATAAAGCCAGAGGGCACTAGTTTTCCCGCTCATTCAGGATGCAGCCTCTGAGAAGGACAGAGCTCGCAGTTTGTAGCACCGATTTTTACCACGTGCTGATAGTCTAGACTGGTCAGGATAGGCATAGGTCTTCAGTTTAATCGAACATAGTGTCGACCCACAGTGAAAGTATGTTCAACAGTTCCTAGCTTAATAAAATTGTATTGTACTATTTCAAATGTTGGTGGCCTGTATGTGTTACTGCTCCGGTAAACGCAGTCTCCACAGATCCAGAGTACCCAACACATCAAACACTAAGGGTAATTTAACATGGCCAATCCACCTAACCGGCCCATCTTTGCACTGTGGGAGAAACCATAGCACCCCGAGGAAACCCACACATTCACAGGGAGAGCGTGCAGACTCCACACAGACAGTGACCCAAGCCAGGAATTGAACCTCCGACCCTGGAGCTGTGAAGCAACAGAGCTAACCACTGTGCTACCACCATGACCCCAGGTGGTTTATCGTCACCAATCAGTGTTCCCCTGCTTATTGTGGTCAGGGAACAAGGCCTAGCTCGTTGGGCCTTGATTAGTTGAGCCATCTGCAGCTAAATTGGCAACGCATCTTCCAAGCGTCCGGGAGCCGAAGCGAAGTGCTGGGCAAGTACCCTGCAGTATTTCATCAAGGACTGGGAAAGGTAAAAGAGGGCTGCAGCTCGCATTCATGTCGACTCGGGAGCCCAACCTCACTATTGCTGGGAACAGCCAGTCCCCTATGCATTAGAGCCGGAGAGTCAGGGTACCCGTACGTTTCGTGGATTGGGCGCGCCGGTGGTGCTGGTGCAAAAATCGGACAAGACAGTCCAGTAATGCGGGGACTGTAAGCTGACAGTAAATACAGCTTCAAGGTTGGATCGCTACCCCATCCCCACATTGAAGATCTTTACGTGAAGTTGGTAGGTGGAAGATCATTCACTAAACCAAATATGAGCCACGCAGGTGCCTTTAGGTGTGTCCTTTGCCGGTGTTATATTTTAACGAGCAATGGAGAACATCCTGAAAGGGTTGCCATGCATGGCAGTCTACTCAGGTGATGTGCTGGTCACAGGAGCGACTGAACAAGAGCATCTAAAAAACTTTGAGGCAGTGCAGAAACGGTTCTCTGAGTCTGGTGTCCACTTGCTGCGGGCAAAATGTGTCTTCCATGCAAGGGAGGTGGTCTACTTTGGTTACTGGATGGACCGCAAAGGCTGAGACCCCTCGCAGAAAAGGTTTCCATTCAGCAGGCCCCCACCCCGAAGGGCGCTACAGAGATTTGCTCATTTTTAGGACATGTTAACTATTACGGCAAGTTTATCCCTAACCTTGCGATCATGCTGGTCCCCCTACATCTCCCTTTAAAGAAGTGGGCATGGAGAAAACCGCAGGATGTGGCTTTTCTGCAGGTGAAGAAACTGTTATAGTCTAATGGGTTACTGAACCACTACAATCACGTCGAACCCTTACTCGTCACTGCAATGCGTCTCCTTGTGGTATTGGGGCCATCCTGTCACATCGGATGGAGAGTGGCGGGGAATGGCTGATCGCTTTCACCTCCAGACGCTGGCGACGGCAGAACCAAACTATGTGTAGATCAAGAGGAGGGTCTGGTGTGGTCTATGCCAGTCTTTTCAAACTCAGGGCCTTGACCCACAGTTGGGTCGCAGGCGAGTGTCTGGTGGTAGGACTCGGACGTGGACATTGAAAGGATGGCCCAGCAATGCTCCATCTGTCAGGAGCACCAGAAGCTCTCACCGGCTGTGCCCCTTCACCCTTGGGAATGGCCAGGACGGCTGTGGGCATGATTAAATGCCGACGTTGCCAGGATTCAATTGATCTCCGGGACTATACTCTGCCAGGCATGGCCTGTTTCCTATCAAGTTCCAGTCCAAATTTGGATCATGCGAAAGCACCTTGAGCAAATTCGGTTCAGGTGGCCAATTCTTCGAAAATTTCCTCTTAAGCATAAAGTTTTCATCCTGCTGACTCTGATGCCACAGCTGCCATAGCGGAGTCCCAAGGGGTTCAAGAGAGCGGCCGTGGACATAGACTCGGAAATGGGATCTCAAGTATCGGAAATCTCCGATGGGGAATCAACAGCACAGCAGCCGCTGGCAGAGCATCCGCCATGACGTTCCAGTCGAAAGTAGCGTTCGCTTTTCAGATTCCAGCCGCCCATCCGGCACCTCAGGTGCGTGAAACCCAGCCTGACACAAAGAGTCCGGCGCCCTCCTTCCCTGCACACATCGGTGGACTCTTCAGACTTCGGAGGGGAGGGATGTTATAACCCCCAAAGGTCTTTGGGAACAATTAACCTCCCCATTGTTATGACCCCCCTTGGGGGCCAAGGACTGTGCTTCATTCGATTCCCCCTTACACAGCTGAATATGAAGTCCACCGTAATTGGGGGTGGGATTTCCACTTAACAAGAGGAAACTACTCGGTATAAAAACCTGAGAAAGTACTCGGTATAAAGATCACAGTGCAGGTCAGGGAAGTGGAGTAGTAGTTTTTGTAATTCTGTGTATACTGCAATAAACCACTAATTAATTTCTACCCTTCCGTGTGTTCCTGTCATCTCTCCCGTTTGGGTCCTTCACCCCAATATGAGCTCCCCCATTAAGGGGAGGGCACCTCTAAACAATGTATAGTTGTATGGCATAGAAAGCTGGTCAGTTTCACACTGGCAAAGGATGACCCAGTTGGGATTGACCGTGTGATATATAAAATAGTGATTGTAAATAAACTACGTTTTTTTGAACGGCTCCGTGTGAACTCGCTCATGGCCTTCACAAACTACCTTTGAGCATTGTCAGAACCCAGGTTTCCTTGTCAATAAATATACCTTATAGCTGCTGAGAACTACATCTACAAAAAAAACATTCACGTTAAGTCTACCGTGCTCTGATCACAGTCACATTAGTACAGCTCATGCTTGTCTTCAAATGGGGATATATTTAATAAAATATTAGATCAGTAAATCATGCATTTCCCAATTACATTCTTTCCTCATACTTTCTGTTGTGCTAGCAGACAGTGCCTTACAATAAATTCAGTGATGTACTAGTCAAGCTGAAACTCATCTTCAATATTTAACTCTTGTTACCTTGAACTGTCAGCTTTTTATTTCACCAGCCATCTTCTTGACACTGTTCCTTATATCCATTTTATGTTGCCATCTCGAAAAGATCTATTACAGACAAATAATTTTTGTGGTGACGTATGGTATTTTTTTTTGTTCTGTGTGTATCGTGGGTGCACGTTGGTCACACAAATGTAGAGAGAGGGCAGAAAAAAGTCACACATAATCAGGCCTCACTTTGAATTATTAAATGTGTTTTTTTTATCAAATTGCCCTGAAAGTAAAATAGAGGTCATCTTGTTCCATTCACACATCACAGATTGTTCAGTCTCCATGGTCTCCAGTGACTCAGATCATCAAAAGGAAATATGGGTTGCATTTCACTGCAACAAAGCACTGTTCTGACTCTGACTCAATCAATTGCATTGTCAAGACAATGTGCAGGATTCTCCATCCAGCGACGCCGCAATCGGCTGCCACCAGCGATCGGCAAGCCCTGCCTGACCACTGCGCCCCTGCCGCCATCCATCCTGCCCCAGACAAGTAGGCTCAACCAGTGCGCCGCACAAAGAACCCACAGAACACCGCAGCTACATTAACAACAGGTGCCCACCCCCTGGCCGGGCACCACCAATGGGCATTGCCCGCATGTATGCCACCATGCATGATGCTGGTCGGTGATGCACTGAGCCCACCCCCCGAACAACCTGGCGCTCCCCCTGCTGGCGGGATATCACATGGTCCACCCAAGGACGACCTCCACAGTAGACAACACAGGGCGGCGCAGGACAAGGGCCCCAAAGCATACTGCTGGCATGAGTAGCGCCAGCCATCGTTACCATTGTCTGCAGGCACGTGTGGCAGAGGGTTAGAGGTCCCCCAGTAGCCGGGGTGCGGTGCAAAGGTCAAAATATCGAGTGGAATGGGTGTGGGTGGGAATGAGGGGTGGGGGGAAGGGTGGAGACATGCAAGGGCTGTACACCCAGGACCATCATGCAGCCCATTGGACCTGGTTGGGCACGGGAGTACTAACCATGCTCACATCTCTGCCCTTTACGCACTGCAGAAATGGATTTCAGTATTGAACCAGGAGTAGTTGGTATCTGCCTAGCCACTGCAGCCCTACCAGATGCACCACGGCTGCAGAAGTAGGAGCTGATCGGGGAGGGCCAAGCAAAACAGGAACTTTCCCCAGAGGAGCAGGGGCCAGCAGGTGATGATGGACAGCTGGATTCTGAACATGCCGCGGAGGAGGTAGGGCGGAGGCGTGGCCTAAAGCCTCTTGTGTATCAGCTGCGCCTGTCATACGGGGACCTGCTGACCGAGCGTGTCGCCGAAGACTCCGGCTGGCCAGGGAGACTGTATGTCATATATACAGCATTATGGCGCATCTGGAGCCGTGAGGTATGGGGTGGACACCCGCTCCCGGTGGCCGTCAATGTGATGGTCACCCTGAACATTTTTGCCACAGGGTCCTTCCAGGCGCCGAATGGGGATCTGTCTTGGATCTCTCAGACCCCCACGCATAGGAGTATCTGTGTCATAACGGAGGCCCTGTCTACGTGGATGGCACAATGTATTCACCTGAATATGGACCAAGCCCACCAGGTTGCCCGGGTAGTGCAATTTGCCACCATTGCTAGGATGCCCCAAGTCCAGGGGGTGATTGATGGGACTCATATCCCACTACGAGTACCGTCGTATGAGTGGGTGCCCTTCACAAACAGAAAGGGATTCCACTCTCTCATATGCAGTTTGTGTGTGACTATCAGCTTCACATCTGCGCCCGATACCCAGGCAGCGTGCACGGCGCCTTCATCCTAGGAAACTCAATGGTACCCGACTCTTTCGAGGCGCTCCCCCGGGTGAAGGGTTGGCTTCTGGGAAACAGTTTCTATCCTCTGCGGTCGTAACTAATGATGCCTACAGAACAAAGAATAAAGAAAAGTACAGCACAGGAACAGGCCCTTCAGCCCTCCAAGCCTGTGCTGACCATGCTGCCCGTCTAAACTAAACTCCTCTGCACTTCCAGGGTCCGTATCCTTCTATTCCCATCCTATTCCTGTATTTGTCAAGATGCCCCTTAAACGTCACTATCGTCCCTGCTTCCACCACCTCCTCCGGCAGCAAGTTCCTGGCACTCACTACCCTCTGTGTAAAAAACTTACCTCGTACGTCTCCTCTAAGCTTTGCCCCTCACACCTTAAACCTATGCCACCTAGTAATTGATCCCTCTCCCCTGGGAAAATGCCTCTGACTAACCACTCTGTCTATGCCTCTCATAATTTTGTAGATCTCTATCAGGTTGCCCCTCAACCTCAGTTGTTCCAGTGAGAACAAACCGGGTTTATTCAACTGCCATCTCTCCGCCCAAGTCTCCAAACAATCTAAATCCTGCTGTATCCTCTGACAGTCCTCATCGCTATCCGCAATTCCATCAACCGTCTGCAAACTTACTAATCAGACCAGTTACATTTTCCTTCAAATCATTTATATATACTACGAACAGCAAAGGTCCCAGCACTGATCCCTGTGGAACACCACTAGTCACAGCCCTCCAATCAGAAAGGCACCCTTCATTGCTCCTCTCTGCCTTCTATGACCGAGCCAGTTCTGTATCCATCTTGCCAGCTCACCCCTGATCCCATGTGACTTCACCTTTTGTACAAGTCTGCCATGTGGAAGGCCACCGATCAACACGGAGACACGTTATAACAATGCCCAAGCAGCGTAATCATCGGTATGCTGAAGATGTGACACAGGTGACTGGAACACTCTAGAGGAGCCCCCCATCACAGCTCTCGGAGGGTCACCCATATCATGATAGCCTCCTGCATCCTCCACAACATCGCACAGCAGAGGGGCGTTATGCTGGAGGAGGCGGATGAATGCCAGGCTTCATTCGGATGAGGAGGATGCAGAAGAGTGTCAGGATGGGCAGGGCATGGGGCCCGGGCAGCCCCAGATGGCTACGCAATGTGTGAATCAGGGCTGCGCAGGTACTGGGTTGTTAGTATCAGCGGGTCTGGTCCATGGGATGGAGGGTGATGGCGACACGCTCCGCGATGAGCTCTGGTACTCCGCATTAAAGTCTGACCCCTGCCCTCGGTAGCAAATTCCACCATCCACCCAGGTGATTCCTGCATGCATACCGGCCATTCCATCTCACGGTTCCATAGAACCCCTGGGGTTAGCGGAGGTGGAGACCGGGGTGTGGGGGAGAGGGAAGGGTGGGGCGGAGTTGGGTATCGGGGTGGTGTGCGGCGATGGGTCACTCTCTGAGTAGACCATACTACATTGCACCCCCACCTTTTTGGCCCTATCCCCTGCCGCCTCCGAGGGTAACCCCGGGGGTGGCCCCCGACTGCACTCAGAACTTCTGCCCAGGCCCGGTTAAAATCAGCGGATGGCAGCCTCCTTCCCGCATTGGGGAACAGGGTGCCTCGCCTCCATGGCATCCAGCAGTGTCGCGAGTGTCGTCGAACCTTGGTGCCGCTCTTCGGGGTGGCATCTTCGTGGCTGGAACGAGAGTGTGTGGGGTGTGTAGTGCTTATATGCAGCTGCAGTCTGTCAGTCTCTCGAGTGCCAATCTCGCCCACAGGCTGGCATGCATTGGAATAGCACTAGTTTCATGTGGCGCCGCTGCTGGCCCATTAGCATGTTCTGAATTGCTCCAGGACCGGCACTGCAATCGGAACTGTAGAACACCCACGGTTCAGTCCCGGCTTCAGCACTTAGTCTCTGAAATGGAAAATCCCGCCCACTTTGTTTTTTCTGCTTTGGACTCCCAGCAGCTTTGTGAAACCTGGAATCAGTATTGAAACACAGAGACAACTTTTTCTTTACTGTCTCTTTTAGATTTTGTATTATAGATAACACACGATTCATTCCGTGTGTTTGCCTGCCTATTTGCCTGTCTCATTTTAATCATGGGAACTCGCAATCTGTAGGTTTTCTAAACCTTGAACATTTGGAGTTCTGTACAAAAAATAATTTCTGTTAAATTATGTTAGATAGGAAGTTGTAATGAGGATTATTAGTTGCTTACATTTCCACTGGAAATTCCTAGCTGGTGTAATTTTACAATAACAATTTTCCCCTAACTACAATGTAAATGTGGGTGTAGGAATTTATAATTTAACTAATAATAGGAAGTGTATATTGACATGAGATTTTAATATGTATATCACACTCAACTGTAAATAAACTGGATTTTGCATGGCAGCTAAACATAGATGGTTCTTTTTATTGCAATAGTAAATTAAATCAATTTGTGCAAATTTTCCGCAGTAACCAGAAAGGAGGCACTTTCACTCTGAGCTGAAATCAATAACTCATCACACTCCGTCTGGGGGAAACAGATTGTAAATATTCATTAAGCAATTTGTTATACTGCAATATGTTTAGTCCATGTACTAAAATATCAGCAGTTCCTGATTTTTGCAATGCTTGAATTGACTAGGATAATCTAAAACATAAGGAACATAGGGACATCGGAACAGGAGCCCATCTTGCCTGCTCCGCCATTAATACGATGATGACTGATCAGACACTACAATGCCTTTTACCCACACTATCCCCTAAATCCTTTATATTATTGGCAATCTGAAATCTATCAATCTCTAACTTAAACATACACAAGATCTGAGCTTCCACAACCCTCTGTGGTAGAGAATTCCAAAGATTCGCAACCCTCTGTGGAAAGAAATTTCTCTTCATCCCCCTTATTTTTAAATTGTGCCCCTTGGTTCTAGATTCCCCAACCAAGGGAAGTTTTACCTGCATCTACCCTGCCTATTCCTTTACGTATTTTGAAGGTTTCAACAAGACCACCTCTCATTCTTCGAAACTCTAGAGGTTACAGGCCCAGTTTGCCCAAGCTCTCTTCATCAGACAATCCCACCATCCCCAGAACAAGTTTGGTGAACCTTCCTTTCACTCCTCTAATGGAAATTATATCCACTATAACTATAACTATAAGATGCACTAATGATGATTTACCAAAATTCACTAGACTCTGGGGTGGTCCCGGTGGATTGGAAATTAGCAAACGTGACACCACTGTTTAAAAAAGGAGGTAGGCAAAGAGCAGGAAATTATAGGCTAGTGAGCTTAACTTCGGTAGTAGGGAAGATGCTGGAATCTATCATCAAGGAAGAAATAGCGAGGCTTCTGGATAGAAATTGTCCCATTGGGCAGACGCAGCATGAGTTCATAAAGGGCAGGTCGTGCCTAACTAATTTAGTGGAATTTTTTGAGGACAATGCGCAGTGGGGGGGGGGGCACCTTCGCGTCAGCCATTGTGGAGGCTTACACGGCTGGCGCATAGGAAAAGAGTGCCCCCACGGCACAGGCCCGCCCGCGGATCGGTGGGCCCCGATTGCAGGCCAGGCCACCGTGGGGCACCCCTCCCCCGGGGCCAGATCACCCCGCACCCCACCTCTCCCAGGACCCCAGAGCCCGCCAGCGCCGCCAGGACCCGCCGGTAAGGGACCTAGTCCAATTTATGCCAGCGGGACCTGCATAGAACGAGCGGGACTTCGGCCTATCGTGGGTCGGAGAATCGCTGGGGGTGGGGGGGGGGGCGCTGTGAGCGGCTGCCGACCAACGCAGCGCGACTCCTGCCCCTGCCAAATCTCCGCCGCCGGCGGGATTCACGCGCCCCCCCGGTGATTCTCCGACCTGGCGGAGGGGGGGGGGGGGGTCGGAGAATCCCGCCCAAGAATAGAAGTGCCATGCTCTAGTTAGTCAAAACACAGCACCAGGTTTATTTACCCTACCTTACCTTACAATATGGAGAACTGAAAGCCTGCGTAAACACTCTACTAACTACAGATCATGTGACATTCCACCAGCAGGCTGCATTACTTGAATACATAACACTTTCTGCATCTACACTTCCTAATTTCATACCATTTAGGAAATACTCTGTAGCTTCTCATAATTGGAGGACTAAGTGAGCCCAAAATATAGCCGGATGAGCTGAAAACAATAGTTTTTTTTAAGAAGCCTCACACTGGTTTAGCTCAGTTGGCAGGTTCGTGATACAGAGCAAGGCCAACAGTGCAGGTTCAATTCCCGTAATGACCGAGGTTACCATGGAGGCCATGTCTTCTCAATCTTGCCTCTTGTCTGAGGTGTGGTGATCCACAGGTTAAATCACTACCAGTCAGCTCTCCCCTCAAGAGGGAAGCAGCCTATTGTCATCTGGGACTATGGCGATTTGAAATATTCTGATAAAGAATGAAACTATGGCCACCAAAAGAATAAACAACTGAAACCTTAATATTCAGTGTTGTGAGAGACTAGATCACATTTACTGACCTCTCAGGTAATGGAAAGTTAACTTCCTATCTTGTCTTACAAACATTTACCTATTTAAGGTAATGGAAAAATGCCTCTGCTGATACTGTATAAATTTCATTTCATTAATAAAAGGAATTTCAGGTGAACACCCCACAACATGATTTCAGGAGCTTTTTTTTTCAGATACTGCAAACAAAATAATTATTCCACCTTGCTCACAAATAGCTTTCACAAAATAGGTGTAATATAGAGGAAACATGTATGCTGAACCTTTGCTGCTGGAGAATGCTGCGCACCAATATCTTCAATAACTTTTTTTAGCGTTTGCATCTGATTACATGAGCAGAGGTCAGAGGAACAGAAATTCCGCAGTAATGAAAGTCAGAGAAGGCATAATTCAAACTTCGATAGGTTCATGGGCAGTCTGGGGACAACGTGTACTCAAAGTGTGCTTCTACTAATTCCACAGCTACCATTTAGGCACGGCCTTAAGAGACATGTTGGTTACCAAAATAGCTCTTTCGTTTTTCCCCATCAAATTTTTAAAAACTGGTTTTGTTGCTTCTGTATTTGTAGCAGAATGCTAGTATTTTTAATATGCTTAATGGTAGAGCCAGTGCTCAGTACTAGGGCAGCACGGTAGCATGGAGGGCAGCACGGTAGCATGGTGGTTAGCACAATTGCTTCATAGCTCCAGGGTCCCAGGTTCGATTCCCGGCTTGGTTCACTGTCTGTGCGGAGACTGCATGTTCTCCCCGTGTGTGCGTGGGTTTCCTCCGGGTGCTCCGGTTTCCTCCCACAATCCAAAGATGTGCAGGTTAGGTGGATTGGCCATGCTAAATTGCCCTTAGTGTCCAAAATTGCCCTTAGTGTTGGGTCGGGCTACTGGTTATGGGGATAGAGTGGAGGTGTGGGCTTGGGTAGAGTGCTCTTTCAAAGAGCCGGCGCAGGCTCGATCGGCTGAATGGCCTCCTGCACTGTAAATTCTATGACTCTATGAATTTATACTGTGCCATCTACTCTTTGAGATATACTTTGAGACACTCAAGGGAGATTAACCACTAGCCCTCATAAAACCTGTTAAATTGTTCAGCCCTTTTCCATGTCAGGAAACATGGTGCAATAGCTCAGGGTCGGAATTCCTACTTCTGCTGATGGGACAGCTGCGTAGGATAACAAAGAGACCCATTAGACATCCTCCTTCTATTTCTGAAGCATTATTCTTCATGACCTCGATTGATAATCTGATAGCCTTCCATCTATTGCTTGGCATGATGGTGTTAAATCCTATGCCAACTTTCTCCAGACATGGCTGGAAAGCTGTTGCCACCCAAGGTATCAGGATAGGAGGTGAGGAACTAGAGAAAAATGTAAGTTCAGTGTGGGGGCAAGGGAGTGTCATGTATGTTATAACTATATAAGAGCACCAATTACTCATAAGGGATTATGAAAACATGTCATGGGGTCATTCTTGGCACATGTGAACAGATATGCCAGGACAGAAAGCTTGAGGACATCAGAGCTGTAGAGAGCTGTGTGTATGTGTGTGTTCTGCTCCAAGCTGAAGTGAAACTGAGACTGGATCACATGATATACACTTCCCTTAAAGCGATGGCATGTTGCTATCACTTAAAGGTATATTAAAGCAACCCCCTTTCATATTAAATGTAATTTCTGTCCTTCATGAGAAATATTACTATTTACAATACATATTCCTGTTCAGTTGCCACTACATAATTATAAAGAACAGATGAATCATTGAGTCTCTAAAGCGTAAAGGTAATTTGCAAGTACATCCAGTTCTTGCAATGATAACCTGGTCTGGTCATTTTGTTTCAGTTGCTGACAGTGATCTGTGGGATTGCCATTCTTGGAAATTGTTCTTGATTACATTTGGGATCCCATCCTCGATGTTATAAGACTGCCCGTTGGCTGAGGACCTGAAATGGATCTGATTTGTCTTCGGTTATGCTTCACCATTGTGTATTTGCGTGTAATGACTTCACAGGACTTTTGTTCCGAATAAATCCTTGTCAGTTCAGCTGGTTTCCACGTATCTTCTGTGGAATCCCGGATGTGAACTTGTTGTACCAACTCTAAACTTGGCCATTCAGCACCCACATTTTTATCAGGCAATTGGTCATCTTCTCTTGCCATTTTGCAAGTTGCTATGCAGTTTCTGACAGAGTAAAACAAGTACAAGTAAGTAAATTGGTAGCACTGGTCTGCCAAATGTGGGCTTTGTCATTGATGGAATAGTCACATTTAAAGGTGTCACTCTCAGATGTAACTTTGCAATATATAGATCTTGCTTGGTCTGACTACATTTGAGAATTAGGAATGGCACCATACAAATTATTTGTTCAGCTAGGTTGTGAGATCTGGGTAATGAGGAGCAGAGGTAGCGTGATCAATATTCCACTTCTCACACATATCCTAAAATGATTTTCTAATAAATTGTGGACTGTTATCCATGATAAAGTAAGAGACAGAGTTAAGCAATTTCACAATCAAGCGATCAGACCTAAGCTCTGCAGTCCTGCAACATCCAATTATGAATGGTGGTGGACAATTGAAAAACTCATTGGAGGAGGAGGCTCCACCAATATCCCCATCCTCAATGATGGAGGAGTCCAGCACTTCAGCGCAAAAGGTAAGGCTGACACACTGGCAACAGCCTTCAGCCAAAAATGCCAAGTGGATGATCCATTTAAGCCTCCTCCAGAGGTCCACAGCATCATAGCTGTCAGTCTTCAGCCAATTTGACTCACACCACATGATAATAAGAGATGAATTAAGGTATTGGATACTGAAAAGGGTATAAGCCCAGAAAATATTTCAGCAGCAATACTGAAGACCTGTGCTGCAAAACGTGCTCTTCCCCTTGCCAAGCTGTTCCAGTACAGCTCCAACACTGGCATCTACCTGGCAATGTAGAAAATTGCCCAGGAATGTCCTGTAGGCAGGAAATAGGACAAATACAACACAGCCAATCACTGCTCCTCTCAATCATCACTTAAGAGATGGAAGGGGTCAGCAACAATGTAATCAAGTGGCACTTACTCAGCACGATGGCACAGTGGTTATCACTGCGGCTTCATAGTGCCATGGAACCGCATCCGATTCCAATTTTCTCCCTGTGTCTGCGTGGGTTTCCTTTGGTTGCTCTGGTTTCCTCTCAGTCCAAAGATGTCCAGGTTAGGTGGATTGGCCATGCTAAGTTGCCCTTTAGTATCCAAAGGTCAGGTGGGGTTACAAGGCTGTGGGAGTAGGGCGGGGGAGTGGGCCTAGGTTGCATGCTCTTTTGGAGGGTGGCTGCAGATTCGATGGGCCAAATGGTCTTCAATGATCTAATAACCTGCTCGCTGATGCTCAGTTTGGGTTCCAAAAGGGTCATTCAGCTCCTGACCTCATTACCGCCTTGGTTCAAACATTGTTGCCGATGTGTCAGCCTTACCTTTTGCACTGATGTTCTGGGCTCCTCCATCATTGAGGATGGGGATATTGTGGAGCCACCTCCTCCAATGAGCTGTTTAATTATCCACCACCATTCATAACTGGATGTTGCAGGACTGTAGATTTTCTTTCTGATCCCGTGATTGTGGAATTGCTTGGCTCTGTCTCTTCCTTCACCATGGATAATGGACAAAAGAGTTGAACTCCAGAGGTGCGATGGACTACCCTTGATATCAAGTAAGCATTTGACCCAGTGTGCCATCAAGGAGCCCCAGCAAAACTGGATTCAATGGGAATCAGGGGAAACCCTTCTCTTGTTGGAGCCATTCCTGGCTCACAGGAAGGTTGTTGGAAGTCAAATCTTCTCAGCTTCAGGATACCACTGCAGAAATTCTTCAGGGTAGTGTCCCAGGCCCAACAATTTTCAGCTGCGTCATCAGTGACCTTCCTTCCATAAGGTCAGAAGTGGGGATGTTCGCAGATGACCGAACAATTTTCAACATAATTTGTGACTCCTCAGATACTGAAGCAGAGCATGACCAAATGCAAAAAGACCTGGACAATATCCAAGCTTGGGCTAACAAGCGGTCAGTAATATTTGTGCATCATACGTGCCAGGCAATGACCATCTCAAACAAGAGAAGATCTAACCATTGAATATCGGCATTATCATCACTGAATCCCCCAAAATCAACATTCTGGGGGTTACCATTGACCAGAAACTGAACTGGACTCACCATGTACTGTGGCTACAAGAGCAGGTCAGAGGTCAGGAATCCTGTGGTGAGTAACTCACCTTCTGACTCCCCAAGGTCTGTCCACCATCCACAAGGCACCAATCAGGAGTACGATGGAGTACTCTCCACTTGCCTGGATGAGTGCAGCTTATACAACACTTAAGAAGCTCGACACAGTTCAGGGCAAAGCAGCCTATTTTATTGGCATCCCAGCCACAAACATTCACTCTCTCTTCCACCGATGAAAAGCAGCAGCAGTGTGTGCCATCTACAAGATGCACCGCATGAACTCACCAAGGATCCTTAGACAGCACTTTCCAAACCCAAGATTGCTACCATCTAGAAGGATAAGAGCAAAAGATAGCTGGGAACACTACCACCTGGCAGTTCCCCTCCCTGTCACTCACCACCTTGACTTGGAAATATATTGCTGTTCCATAACTGTTGCCGGTCAAAATCCTCAAATTCCCTCTTTAACACTGTGGGTTTATCTACACCTCAGGGACTGCATCAGTTCAAGAAAGCAGCTCACCACTACCTTCTCAGAGCAACTAGGGACAGGCAATAAATGCTGGCCAGTCAGCAATGTCCACATCCCGTAAATTAACTTTAAAAAGCTCTCTCAGCATGCCAAATAAACTGAAAATAGCACTTCATGTATTATGCAATAATGGGGACACTTAATAAAGTTGTCGCTGATGATGTGCAGTCAGTGCCATGCACATGAAAGAGATCGGATGCAATTTTGGACCAAGGATGGGGAGGCAATTCATATGGAATCAATGCTTCTTTGTGCTGATTTGACATATACTCTTGCACAAAGTGTACCTGATCAATTGATGGACTTGCATTCTCCTGCATGTGTAAAGTTACAGCTCTCTTCAAACTTCCAATTTTGTCAAAACATTCTGAATATTTTAATACTAAGGCATGAGTTGATGTGATCGGAGTAGTTTCTGAGGTCGATATGCCTTATAATGTCTGACTAACTCCAGGTATTGTCACTGGTGAGAAGTCACAACATGCCGGTAAGCCTGCGATCATCAGGCCTATAGCCTCCACGGTGTATAACTACTGTGGCATCCAGGATGATTTAGCTCCAGGACCAAAGATCCCCCCACGCCGGGTGGGAGAATAGCGGGAGCGCCACCCGACATTTTTCACGCCCTCCCACTATTCTCCCCCCCCCCACGCCCGACCCACGCCACGAATCGCCGCTCGCCGTTTTTTCACGCCCGTTTCAACACGGCAGCAAACACACCTGCTCGCTGCCTTCGTGAAACGGGCGCCAGATGCCCGTTTGGGGCATCTGGGGGCCCGATTGGCATGGCAGTACCACGGCCGTGCCAAGGGGGGCATAGGCCAGCGATCAGTGCCCACCGATCGCGGGCCGTGCGTCCGTAATGGACGCACTCTTTTCCCTCCGCTGCCCCGCAAGATCAAACCACTGAGGGAAAAGACGGCAACTGCGCATGCGCAGCCGACGTCATCGGCCGCGTCAGCCGGCGTGACGCTTGACATACGGCCTTGACGACCGGCGTCAAGGCCGCGCCGCCGTGACGCTCGGGGCCTCGCTCCTAGCCCCGCCCGGGGGGGAGAATCGGCCCCGGAAGTGGGCGTGAAGGCTGCCATGGGTCACCGCCTGTCCCACGGCAGCCTTTACGATTCTCCGCATTTGCGGAGAATCTCGCCCCCTGTGCATGGAATTAGAGAAACATTTTTTGCAGAGTAGTGCAGTAGTCGGTTTCAATACGGCCTTCCATGTCTGTGGATTTATCACTTTTAGAATTCACAGGTGTAGAATGCTGGAAATCCACCTCTCAAAACCATGTGGTGGAGCTTTCCCAGTCCAGGATCCCACTGTGTTCATGCTCGCACCCAAGCAGCTGTCACTGGCAAGGTATCCATAAAATTAAGGGTTTCTACCACTTCATCTGCCACTGGTGGGGAACTCATGGGCTATGATAGACGACTGCGAGATTTGGCAAGGGCAATCTGCGTACCCGGATGGTGTTGAAACAAATATTCATACATGGCGAGAAGAAACGCCCAAAGCTGAATCCTGGGTGATGCAATGAGCCGGATTTCCTTATCTTCCCTAATAAAGGCCGAGCAAGGGCTCGTGGTCAGTCACAATAGAGAAGTGCATTCCATAAACATATTGGTGGAATTTGTTGACTCCAAATATTGGAGTGCCCTGTCGCGAGTCCCCCTTTAAAGTGGGTCCTTGTGTGGGAGTCCCCCTATTACAGAAGTCTCTGGGGGTCCTCCTATTTCAAGGGTCCTTTTGGGGGTCTCCCTATTACTGCATTCCATGTGGGGGTCTCCCGATCACAGGAGTCCCTGTGGGCGTCCCCCTATTACAGGATTGCTGTGTGGGCCTCCCTATTACAAGGGTACCTGTGGGTGTCACCCTTACAGGGGCCCTTATGGAGTGTCTCCCTATTACCGGGCTGCTATTTGGGTATCCCTATTACAGGGGACCCTGTAGGAGTTTCCCTATTACAGGGGTTCCTGTGGGGATCTCCCTATTACAGGGACTCCTGGGGGGGGGGTCTCCCTATTACAGGGGCCCCTATGGAGTGTCTCCCTAATACAGGGCTGCTGTTTGGGTATCCCTATTATAGGGGACCCTGTAGGGGTTTCCCTATTACAGGGGTCCCGATGGGCCACTGTCAGAGGTTTCCATATTACAGGGGTCCACCTGGGGGTTGCCCGAATGTACGGGGTACCTGGGGCATGTGGGGTGGGTCAGCCCTGTATTTGGGTTGGGAGGATCACTCACGCAATCCGGAGGTGGGGGGTAGCTTTGCTGTGGGAAAGGGGGTTTGGAGTTGATTTATGGTGCGGGGTGGGGGGATTCAGAGCTGATTTGCCATGTGGGGGGTGGATGGCTGGCCCACGGGACCTCGCTATTGGGCCGCTTGCTCAATATGGCCCAATAGCTGGAATTCCTGGGAATCCCTCGTATTCCATGCCATGTATAAATTTGCATGTCATGAAACACTTAATTGAAATGAAATGAAATGAAAATCGCGTATTGTCACGAGTAGGCTTCAAATGAAGTTACTGTGAAAAACCCCTAGTCACCACATTCCGGCGCCTATTCGGGGAGGCTGTTACGGGAATCGAACCGTGCTGCTAGCCTGCTTGGTCTGCTTTAAAAGCCAGCGATTTAGCCCTGTGCTAAACAATTGCTCATCAGTTTGCGATCCCAGTGGGATCATAAACCAGTTGCAATTCAGTTCCAGTGGGAGAGTATACTCATTCAAATGGAGAATTTTGTCCTTTGTGCTGTCTAACTTTGTGGGAAGGAGTCTCCCTTGCCCGACGCTGATATTGTAATCGGTGATCGGGCGGAGAATCCCTTTTGACGCCAAAATTGGGGTCGGCACTTTTTTCGGATGCTCCGCCCCCTCCAAAAAGACATCATCGAGAAGTACACCTCACGCCATTAGGGCGGCCTCAGGATGTCACCTGAAGGCCCTCCTCCTGATGCTCCATCCCCGATGGGCCGACTTCCGGATGGCGCAGAACACGTGTGGTCTGAGTTTTCGTCAACCTCACATGGCTGCTGTGTCCAGTGCCGCCACAGTCGGGGAGGGGGTGCCGTGCTGCTGGCCGGGGTGGGCTTCAGCGGGAGCATAGGGGGCACTATCTGGCAGGTCGGATCCGCGCGCAGTCGGTGCCATGTTGTACGGTGCGCTCGATGCAGGTCATGGCCTTGTGTATGTGGAGCCACGAACTCTGTCTGTTTTTGGCACGGGAGCCAGGAGTTTACCCGCTGGGATCGGTGAGGGTTCGACACCGATTTTTAGCATCGCAAAACGCCACTGTTTCCACGCCGGCATCGGCCTATGCCCCCAAACCGGAGAAACCAGTCCTACATATGGCATCATGCAGTCTGCTATTCTGGCAGCACCATTTGGCCAACTCGTGGGAGGAAAATAGGTCCAAAGAAGTTCACTTTAGGCCAACCGCACGTAATTGAGTAACATTCGAAACAGATCCGATGAAATATTGGGCGCGATCTAACGGAAATGTTAGCACAGTGGGCTAAACAGCTGGCTTGTAATGCAGAACAAGGCCAGCAGCGCGGGTTCAATTCCTGTACCAGCCTCCCCGAACAGCAACCGGAATGTGGCGACTGGGGGCTTTTCACAGTAACTTCATTTGAAGCCTACTTGTGACAATAAGCGATTGTTATTATTATTAAGTATGGTAGCGAGAGAGAACTGCCACGAGCTTCACAACCACTATAAAACACTAATTGGTCCATTTAACAAGGCCCCAAGGGCTTCATGCAGTATATGACTGTCCAACTGACTTATTCACAGGGGCTGCGTTCGCCAGCCCCCTGCTAACAAGGGAGAGCAGCACATTCCTGCACAGCCAACCCTACACAATTCACAGCCATGCCACTGAGGATGCCAGCCCCACGATTCGGGGATACCGACCTGGCCAGACTGTTGGCCGTGGTCGAAATCAGACGGGATGCCCTGTTTCCCTAGGGGTCTCAGAGTGTCAGCCACTGAGCAGCCAGTGCTGCCTGCAAGGAAGCTGCCGTCAGCTCAGGGACCAGCACCAGGAGGACCGGCACACAGTGCCGTAAGGTCAATCACCTCCACTGGGTCGTACGGGTGAGTTGGCAAGGTCCCACCCGCCACCCCAACACCCCCCCCCCCCCGCCATCCCAACCCCCCCCCCCCACCGAGAATGTGCCAAGCACTGCCATCGTCCAGCACTGTTCTGTGCCCCATCCCATTCAGCAGTGCCGCCCACACCATGCTCAGCGATTATCACCCCTCCCCTGCCTTCGATAGTGACCCGCTGACAGCGGCAACACAGTGCTATTGGCTTGGAGTGATGTTACGCAGGCCTTGGGAGGATGGAACAGGGTGGTTGGGGGAGGAGGGGCAGGGTGAAGGGGCAGGCGGAAGGCTGAGGGATTGGGGGACGCCATGAGAAGGGTAAAAGGAGTGGGGGGGGAAAGAGGGGGAATGACGGATGAGGCCACGTCCTATGTGAAGTGGGTGAGGATTAGGGCCTCCCTGGCCCTCCCAGCTTACCGGACCCTCACCGCTGCTACCTGCCCTCCAGTGTCTGGCTTTTCCTGCAGGTCCTCCCTGGGCCTGTCCTCCAGCTCACCGGTGCCTCCTCGGAGGTGGCCACATGTTCCTCCTCCTCCAGTCCGTTGGCCTGCTGCTGTGCTAGGTTGTGGAGGGGACAGCAGACCACCACAAAGTGGGTGGCCCTCCGGGGAGTACTGCAGTGCACCACCAGAGCAGTCGAGGCACTGCAACTGCATTTTGAGGAGTCTGGTGCACCGTTTAATTACAGCCCAGGTGGCCACAAGTCGCTGCATCAGACACCAGCCTCCATAATGGCATTAGCCAGGTCTTCAGTGGATATCCTTTACCCCCCAAGAGCCAATTGGCCATCCTGGGGTGGTCCTCAAAGAGGCCGGGGATGTCTGACTGACCCAGGACTTAGCTGTCGTGCACACTCATTCGGAAGCCTGCACACATGTGCATGATCTTCATGTGGTGTTCACACTCAAGGTGGAAGTTCAGAGAGTGGAACCCCTTCCTGTTGATGTTAGGCGCTCCCTGACGGCCCAGTGAGTGCAAGGTGACATGCGGGCTATCCTCTACCCTCTGGACCAGGGGCATCCCGGCAATGGCAGAGATTTGTGCTGCTTGGGCATCCTGTTGGGTATAGTCCATGTCAAAGTTCATAGAGTTTATTGCCCAGGCAAACAGGGTATTCGTCACCTCACATCTGCACTTGCGGGCTGTAGCTTGAGAAGTGCAACACAAGTCCCCGCTCGAGCCTTGGAATGATCCCAAGATGTAGACGTTCAGATCTGATGTGACCATCGGTGGCCACAGAGAGGAGGTGTCCTTCTCCTTCACGTGGTGCCAAGTTGGCAAGTAAATGGTACAGATGTCACACCATCTCCTTGTTGAGACGGAGTCTCCTGCGGCACACGCTCTCCGTCATCTGTTCGAAAGATCAGCGCCGCCTGTACACCTTGGGCCATTGACGCCCCCCCCCCCCCCCCCTCTGGGTCCCTCCCTGGCCCATTGGGCAGCCGGGTCATCAGGATGTGGGGCTGGGTCCCGCACATGGGCCGCCTTGAGCCTCTGTCGACACTGCTGCCACCGCCATCTCCAGCGTCTGGCCGCCTGACCTCCCAGCAGCACCACGAGGGCGAGCGTCACGGGGTCCAAGATATTATTCATCCCGTGTAACATCTGTAAGGAATTGGAGAGAGATTGCGAGACTGACAACCAGCAGTGTCTTCCACCACGGGATCATCCATTCCCCCATTGCTTCTCCCCACCCCCTGCCATCTGACACTCATTGCCACATATCCCCAGCTGCAGTAGGGGCGCTTGCTCACCAGACACCACACCCTATGCCCTAGACACCCGCACATAACGTTACCTGGACCGGGTGCTGGTCTGCACCGTGGTACACACACCCACTCTCTGGTCACCAAAATGCCCCCGGTGCAGGAACCCATCCCCTAGGTGTTCGGATGTTGGCTGCTGCGCCCATGGTGATGCCTCCAGCAGTGTTCTGACATAGTGTTCAGGCATCACTGTCTGATTGGGATGCTGGGCAAGAACACCCACATGCTACATGTCACACCTACCCATGGGAATTCACTTGGGAGCTGTGAAGGGCTCACTTAATTATAATTGCCAATTCCCAATTAGCAATAGCCTTCAGCCACGCGACCAGAGGCCTATGTGGTCAGTGGGAGCTAAGGGTGGTGGCAAAGAGTGTCAGATGGCAGGGGGTGGGGAGGAGCAATGGGGGAATGGATGATCCCGTGGTGGAAGACACTGCTGGTTGTCAGTCTCGCAATCTCTCTCCAATTCCTTACAGATGTTACACGGGATGAATAATATCTTGGACCCCGTGACGCTCGCCCTCGTGGTGCTGCTGGGCGGTCAGGCGGCCAGACGCTGGAGATGGCGGTGGCAGCAGTGTCAACAGAGGCTCAAGGCGGCCCATGTGCGGATCCCAGCCCCACACCCTGATGACCCGGCTGCCCAATGGGACAGGGAGGGACCCAGAGGGGGAGGCCGTCAACGGCCCAAGGGGTAGACTGGCAGGGTCTGGGGTTGCCTTCGGAATGGGAACGCACGATCCAGACAGGCGCTGAGACACCCATCCTCCCCACCTTCCCAGGCCATGGGCGGGCACCTCCCCCAGCTCCACACATCCCCCACCACGGATGGCAAGACACCCCGACCCAGACCCCCTCTCCCCCTTCGAGCACCGAGGTAGCAATCCAAATTCCCCCTGGGCTCATTGCCTGGGAGCGAAGGTGGCTCCCAAGCTCCTCAGATCCCCACAGCAGCTCATCGACACAATACTGATGAAGCAAGTGGAATAATTTAACATACTCCTGCTGGCAGCCTTGTTAGCATCATTAGACATGTGCCGCACAATCTAATTTCCAGACTATAATTTCATTATGTAACCTTTACTTCATCAGTGGCTCAAACATCCAATTTTAATTGGTGAACATGATAATGGAAAAGTTAGCAAATAGCTCTTGTAAAAACCTGACCAAGAATTAAATGAGCTGTATTTTGATATACAATAATATTAAAAAGCATAATTGGAATTGATCTCAGCAAATTAAGGCTACGGTATTTCTTTTCGAACAATGTACCTATCAATTCCACGGCATTTTATTAATTGCTACTAACCTCCCAATGATTTCTCTATGCCTGGACTGATTTGAAAGTGAAAATGCTTTCATGGTACATTTAAAATTGCAATGCTTTTTAAATTAATTCATTTCGGAGTTTTTGTTTTTATCTTAAATTAATTCACAACACAGTAGGTAACATGTCCTGCCTAAGGGAAATCATTTTGCAACCATCTTAGTGCTATTCTAGAGATGGACTTTACAGTTACCCTGAATGCAACAAGTCAACCTGCCAGCTAATATTATCTTTGTCTTATCTGAAAAGGGTATCTCACCTTTCAGGGAATGACAATGAATCTACATTCCACTAAAATGTACAATCCAGATTTGTGTTAATTATTGTACACAGATTCTGAATTAGCTTGTGTCACCACAATTACGCACAGCCCAAGAGGGAATATTTACTAGACATATGTAAATCTACTGCAATTAGGGGCAAAAAAAAACAAATATGAGAAATGGGTCATTCATCAAGGCTGTCTTGCTTCATTAAACACCTTGGTCTATTCTCAGGTTTCAAACAGAACTTTGCCTTATCGATCCTCTCAATTTCTTTTGTGATCTTGCAAATTAAAATCTTGTCCTCCTTTTAGAGTCTTTTCAAATGTGAATGGACTAAGAACCATTAGTCCCTCACTGATGATAGATCTTGGACCATCATCAGTGTCATTTCTTGAACATTCTTTTTTGAAAAATGAATTTAGAGTACCCAATTATTTTTTCCAATTAAGGGGCAATTTGGCACAGCCGATCCACCTACTCTGCAAATCTATGGATTGTGGCGGTGAAACCCACGCAGACACAGGAAGCATGTGCAAACTCCACACAGACAGTGACCCGGGGCCGGGATTGAACCCGGGGCCGGGATTGAACCCGGATCCTCAGTGTCATAGGCAACAGTGCTAAACACTGGGCCACCGTGCCGCCTCTGCCTGAAACACTTTCCAATGATTCCACAGGTATAATGACAACAATTTAAACTGGCTCCCGTGTTTTCTACCCCTCAAAATGTTTATCAGCGCCTTAGGATTTTTTGAGTTTGTGAAAGGCCCTGGGCGGGATTCTCCGTTGCCCGATACCGATATCGTAATCGGCGATTGGGCGGAGAATTCCTGTTTACGGCCAAATCGGGGACACGCCTGTTTTCAGATGCTCAGCCCCCTCCAAAATGACGTCAGAGGAGTACATCGCACGCCCGTCGAGACCTCCTCAGGACATTACCTGATGGCCCTCCCCCGATGCTCCGCCCCCAATGGGCCGGGTTCCCGATGGTGCGGGGCACGAGTTATCTCAGTTTTCGTGAACCCGGCGTGGAGGCTGCAGCCTGTGTCCAGCGTCGTCAGTCGGGGGGGAAGCCGTGCCGCTAAGGGGGGGGGGGGGGGGGGGGAGGGGGGGGTGGCTTTGGAGTGGACTGGGGGACTGGTGGGGGGGGTGGCCCAGGGGACAATAGAGGGGGGGATGGCTTTGGAGTGGACTGGGGGACTGGTGGGGGGGGGTGGCCCAGGGGACAATATCTGGCAGGTCGGGTCCGCCCGCGGCCGGCGCCATGTTGTACAACACGACTGCTGCAGGTCGTCTCCGTGCGCTTGCGTGGCCACGGACCTGGCAATTCTCTGCCCGTTTATTTCGTGAATTCCGCGTGTTTTACGTAGCGCGGCTGCTCGCCCCTCACCGGCCGGAGGTCGGTGCTGTGGCCTCACCGAAGTTTTAGTCATAAAACTAGACACTTCCTCTGGACATAGCCTCAAAATCAGAGATTTCTGGCCATTATATAAATGCAAGTTCTTTCTTTTTAATTCAGGGAAGTGGACACGCAACAGAGAAACCCGGCCCATGTGTCTGCCCCCTATGATTCTTTGGACATTAAAATTAAAGGGCAGAATATTGTTGGCGGTGCACACATAATTTCCAGATCTGTGCATCAGCTGCACAAGGGCCGGAATTCTCCGAACCTCGGGATTCACTTTTCCCGCTGGCAGCGCACACCCACCAGTGGGTTTCGGGGTGGTGTGGGGTGGCTTCAATGGAAAATCCCACTGACAAGCGGCAGGAGGATAGAAATCCGCCCCCAGCAAATGACATGCCACCGAGAAACACACTGCTGCAGGACCAGAGAATGCCACCCCTAGGTTTCCCGCTGGTCAAACAGATTTGGAAAATCAGTCCTATGTTCCTGAGATTAACCCGTGCACACTAAGCTTTGATCTTTCTAATTGCCATCATATATTATACAACACAGCTTGCGCAATACATTTTTCACATTTCACTATCCAGCGCACATCTATTTCTTTCCTGAGGTACTTCATTTAGCACTATACCCTTTTATCGTGCAAGTATAATTGTTGTTAGCACTGAGGCATCACTTTACATTTCTCAATATGAAGCACCATTTTCTTTCCATCAGCTCAGTTGCTAAGTGACAGTTATGAGTGCAATGAACTATCTTCCCGTTGTAAAGCGCTATGTCAATCCTGCGTTTTGTTCATTGTATTGTGGATTCTAATTTCTCTCATTTTGTAGACAGCTGACCAACAGCATATGATCACAAAGAAAATGCTGGAAAATGCTGAATAAGTTTACAAGAAGAATAATTAAAAGTGAGACATGAAAAACCTGAAGAAATATTGCAGTGAGAAATGTTTGAGAACTCTACTATTTTTGCTTTCACGTTTCTAGTTTATTATTTTGTTCCTTTTTGGTGAATTGGTGCTTCATACTCAGGTGAAAGGTGACTAGACCTGGGCAGAGGACACTTTTCTTCTTAAACCCACGTTTGTTAGGGTTATTTCCGAAAGTCATATTCGCACTTCCCTGCAATTTCGGAACTTCATTTTTAATTTTTCGCAATGCCTTTGTCTTCTCGTAGCCGTGGTGATTAACAGAGAATAGACCACAGTTCATTTGCACGGTGAATGAACTGCGAACCATTTTGGACTGTGCACAATGCTGCATTTTCTGGAGTGTGAATCGGTTCTAAAGTCTGAACTGATTCCAAAGTGAATTATAGATTCACTACCTACAGGAGGAATGTCAATGCCATTCACCTCTACCTACAGGAGGAGTGTCAATGCCATTCACCTCTACCTACAGGAGGAGTGTCAATGCCATTCACCTCTACCTACAGGAGGAGTGTCAATGCCATTCACCTCTACCTACAGGAGGAGTGTCAATGCCATTCACCTCTACCTACAGGAGGAATGTCAATGCCATTCACCTCTACCTACAGGAGGAGTGTCAATGCCATTCACCTCTACCTACAGGAGGAATGTCAATGCCATTCACTTCTACCTACAGGAGGAGTGTCAATGCCATTCACCTCTACCTACAGGAGGAGTGTCAATGCCATTCACCTCTACCTACAGGAGGAGTGTCAATGCCATTCACCTCTACCTACAGGAGGAGTGTCAATGCCATTCACCTCTACCTACAGGAGGAATGTCAATGCCATTCACATCTACCTACAGGAGGAATGTCAATGCCATTCACCTCTGCTCCTCATTTTGGATTCAGGCTACAACAAAAGGCATCACGTGTCCAAATTACGGGCGGGATTCTCCGTTTCAGAGACTAAGGGCTGGTTTCACGTTTTTGTGAGCCTAAGTGCGGAGGATCTGTGGCATTTTATGTTAAAGAAAATCGGCACCGAACCCTCACCGATCTTGTGACCGGTGAGGGCCAAGCAGCTGCATCACGTAAAACTCCCGGCTCTCAAAATAAAAACGTCTGGAGAATGGGCCGGTCAATGGCCGTGCACACTCACGGCGAAGACCTGCAGCGGTCGCGCCGTAAGCCATGGTGCCGGCCATGCACGGACCCGACCTGCCAGATAGTGCCCTGCAACCACCCCCCCCCCCGCCCCCCCCGCCCCCGCCCCGCCCCCCCCCCCCCGCCCCACCCCCCCCCCCCCCGCCCCCCCCCCCCCCCCCCGCCCCGCCCCATTTTATTTTTTCAAATTATTTTCAAATTAGTGGCTTTGCCCAGAAAATTAACTTGAATTTTTTTGTTCAATAATTATTTTGAAAAGAACAATCAACCATTTTACTGGAAAAAGAACAATCATCAACCATTTTACTGTGAAAAAAAGACACTTGGGCCTTTATAATAAGTACATTGTAAAAAAAGTAATTAATAAAAGCTCCCTATTTCATCATAGGCTATATACATTGGCAGTACAACATCCTTGCTTTTAAAATATACATTTTTCAGTAATGCTGCATGGACCATCTGTCACAACATAGAGCAATCAAAAACTAAGTCTTGGAAGAGTGAGCAATCAGCCATGCAGACTTCAGCTGGTGTGCACGTTAAAGTTATCAACTCTGCAAACAAATCAGTAGATACCTCTTCAAATAATGAAATTAAAACTTATTTATATATCACTAACCGTTGAGAAGTTGGCAAAGAATTTGTTCCAAATGTTTACCTGATTTATATTGGCAGCTGAGCTTTGGATGATGTAAGCTAAATGTTAATCTTTAGAACAGATCATCATTGGAAAAATCCTACAACAGCCTATCAAGCAGTTGATCATGTAATGATGTGGGGTGAATGTTATGGCCAATCACAAACATATTTGAAGGTACGTGGGTGGGGCTCGGGGAAGCAAGTAAAATAAAGGGGGTTATATACCTGCTGTTTTCCGGCCCACTCCCAACCTGTCAGACAGCCTGCACACCCTCAGGCCTATTGAGGCCCGTAAGTGGACAATGAACTGTAACTCAAAGGTCTTATTCCACTTCAGCCACAATCTTTTGATCTGCGGGAAAAGGTGGAAAGAACTTATGCTCTTTTACCACTCTCGCAACCTGTGCTGACACCTTCATTGATTCATGCCCTTGTCCATCTGAGTCCCCTTTAGAACTGTACCCTCTTGTTATATATTGACCGGAATTCTCTGGCCATTGGGACTATTTGTTCCTGCCGGCAACGCACCCCCGTTGGTTTCCTGGCAGCGTGGGGTGGCTTCACCTTGGTTTGGTGATAGCAATCTCACCTCTGACTCAGCAGGTTCAGCCCAGAGGCTTGAGTTTTTAATTAGGCTCTCACCCCTGTGCAGTGTTGGGGGAGTGAATAAGGCTTTTGGATGAATGCCTGTCCACTCAGTTGGATGGAAATCATCGTGCGGAGCTGTTAGGAGAATTGGGGAGCTCTCCCTGGTCACCTAGTCAATATACACCTTCACACATTATCAAAAAGCAGGTTATGCAATTATGATTTTATTGCTGTGGGAATTGCTGTCCATAAATTAGCTGCTATATTTCCTATATCACATTGCTTCTCGGCCTTTTGGCTCAGATCTGGTATGTCTCTCTTGTGGGGACCATGAATTGGTTTCAATTTGAATTTGAATTGGTTTTTGGAGCAGGCAAGGAGCTGGATTAGGGGTTCGCCCCTGACCACACTCTGAGCCCTTCCTTTGTAACTCAGAAAAAGTAATTTTTAAAAAAAATTTCCTATATCACTGCAGTGATTACAAGCCAAGAGAAAAGCACTTCACTGTCTGTAAAACACTTTTGGATTTCACAAGGTCTGGGATTTCACAAGGTCATGAGATGTTAAATAAATATAGAACAATAAAGATACAGCACAGAAGATATGTCCAAATGATTTCTTTTTCATTCCGAAGCATTCTGTGTTGATAATAATTGAACAATGCAAAGCACACATTATGACTGCATCCATCAGTGCACACAGCATTATATAGTCACGGCAAGCATGTGTCAAATTTCCGAGAGGGTAAGACACTAATATCGAACACGGTGGCTTCATTACCACAAAGATTTTGGTGATGTAGGTAATGTTTAGGATTAACATTTGCATTCAAGGCTGCCTTTATACAGCAGCTTCCCAAAGGTTGCCTGAGCTTTGCCTTGGCTTCATACAAGAACCTTGGGTCAGTGTTTGCAACACAAGGTATGACTTATGATGAGAAAGTAAAATTGCTCAACACTGATGATTAACATTGTGCTGTAAATGCAGTGCATAAAAATGAGGGCTGTGTCTATGAGTTACAGAATGGGTGGTTAGATCAAGCAAGGTGAAGGAGAATTGTAAAGTTTTTGTGCTAATTGTAAAGTTTTTTAAATGCAACAAGTTGAGATAGTTTGGACCCAGTTTCTTGGGATGCATTTCAAAAGTGAGGAGGAGGTCACAAGGATGGTCAGTGTGGGAAATGGAATGATTACAATGCTGCTGCAGATGGTGTTTCGAGGATAGGTTTAATAAATATTATTGGGCATTAGAAAGAGCTTCAACTTTCCCGTGTCCTCCTGGTTGGGTTTGTGGCGATATAACCGCTGAGGGATTATTCTTCCAGATTGGCAGCTGTGTGGGAGCAGGCAAATCCACAGGGTCAGCACTGTGGCCGACTGTGAGGTTCTTGGGTGAGGACCCATGAGGTTGCATGGGAAGAGTGGGGTACTCTGAGAAGGAGTGTTTCCCAGCCTCGTGAGGCACTGAAGACCCTCACATGGGGACGACGACAGCAGTGAGACATAGTCCCAACAAAGGCAGCACTGTGAAGCCAGAGTGTATGAGATCTAGAAGTTCAAGGATACTGGCTATGGAGTCCAGGCTGTCAGGGATTAACGTTTGGATGGCTGGTTTTTCAAGGTGCCAGGCTTGTTTAATCCGTAGCCCTCGAGAGCTGGGGGGATGAGGGTGCCCTCTAAGGATGAAATTGACTTGCTAATTCCACTCTTCACATGCATACAGGTCTGCTTCAACACAAGGGGAAGCCAGATGCCTAATCAGGCCCGTGATCTTTCATTGACAAGTCAATTTAGTCATAACTAAATATAACTACAATGCTCGAGTGTGTCACTGATTGGAAACAATTTTGGGATCCCGGCCTTCGTAAAACGGGTCTTCCTCCTCAGCATTGGCTACAAATTCATTGCCAGGGCAATAGCCGGGATTCTCCGGTAGCCGGCGGGGCGGGTCATACCGGCGCCAAGAGTGGCGTGAACCACTCCGGCATTGAGGCGCCCGGCAGGTGCGAAATCCTCCACACCTTCGGGGGCTAGAGCGGCGCTGGAATGGTTGGCGCCGCGCCAACTGGCGCCGATGGTCCTCCGACGGCCGGCGTGAAATGGCACATGTGCAGGAGCGCCAGCACTGTCGTGTTTCCTGCGCATGCGCAGGGGGTTTCTTCTCGGCGCCGGCCATGGCAGAGCTTGACACAGGCTGGCGCGGACAGGCGGGCGGCCAGCAGCACAAGCCCGCCCGCAGATCGGTGGGCCCTGATCACGGGCCAGGCCACCGTGCCCCCTGCCCCCCAGTCCTCCCCTCCCCCCCAAACCGGGCCGGATCCCCCCGCGCCTCCCCGAGGACTCTGCAAGCTGCCTTCAGAGCCATTCCCGCCAGTACTGTCCTGGGCGGGACTGGCTGAAAACGGGCGGCCGCTCGGCCCATCAGGGACCGGAGAATCACCAGGGGGGCCACTGCCAACAGTCCCCGGCTGGTGCGGCGCGATCCCCATCCCACCAAAAAAATGCCGCCACAGAATTCGGCAGCCAGCGTCGGAGCGGCGGGGCGGGATTCACGCCGCGTCCCCGGCGTGTCTCCGACCTGGCAGGGGGTCGGAGAATCCCACCCCATGGGCGCGATTCTCCGCTCCCCACACTGGGTGGGAGAATCGCGGGAGGGCCGGGCGAATCACAACACGCCACCCTGGCACCACCCACGATTCTCCCACCCCCCCAAAATGGCGTGTCGCGGAATCGCCGATTCTCCGGCCCGGATGAGCCGAGCAGCCTGACGATCCCGACCGGTTCATGCCGGCGCCAACCACACTTGGTTGCTGCTGGCGTGAACATTGCGTGACAGGTATGTGTGGGGCCTGTGGAGGGCGGAGAGAAGAACGAGCACCACGGCCGTGCTCGGGAGGTGACTGGCCCGCGATCGGTGCCCACCGATCATCGAGCCGGCGTCACTAAGAGACACACTCTTGCCCCTCCGCCGCCCTGCAAGATCAAGCCTCCATGTCTTGCGGGGCAGCTGAGGGGAAGACGGCAACCGCTCAGGCGTGGGTTGGAGCCGGCCAACATGCGCATGCGCAGCTGACATCACTTAGGTGGGAGGGGGGTGAATAGGGTGAGAGGAGCGGCCTCCGACGCTGTCGTGAAACTCGGCCGAGTTCACGACGGCTTTCCCGATGCCACGCGGCATCGGAGAACCGCGCCCCATGTCTTTTCAACTTGGCTTTGTACTGATCGCATGATCTACCCTGACCAGTCCTACACGGTCCTGGGCCACACCGATTATGACAACATCCATCTGGTCCAGGACCTGATCCATCACTCTCAGAGTGCTGGTCTGTTGAACGGTATCCTATCTCTTGACAGGAGAAGGCGTTCGATTGGGTGGATCACGAATACTCATCCAGAACTCCACGGCATTTGGGTTTGGGACGCACTCCACCATCCAAATTCAACTTCTGTATGCTACTGCAAAATGTCTCATTAAGGTTACTGGGTCCCAGATGGCACCCTTCACTTTGAAAGAGGAGTGCGCTGGAGCTGTCCTTTGTCTGGCCAGCTGTATTCTATCTGTGTGGAGCCTTTCCTGTGCCTCTTACCGAGGTGGTTGCCAGGATTGGTTCTGCGCTGGCCAGCATCTGGATAGTCCTTTGGACCCATGCTGATGATGTGCTCCTCATGTTCACAGACCCTACTGGCCTGCGGAGGATGCGTAAGTGTCATGCTATCTACTCTGCCACATTCTTGCCAGGATCAACTGAGCCAAGTATTCCAGAACCCTGGTCGATCCTTGAAAGATGGACCACATCCCAGAGGAGATTAGGCCTTTCACCTGAAGCAGTACCAGCCTCCTCTACTTGGGAATCCGCCTTTGCCTGGCTGAAGAATCCCGACCGAAGAATTGGCAGGAGCCGAAAGCCAAGGTCACTGCCCGCCTGAAGTGCTGGACAGGACTGTTAGAGTTCTGTCCGACAGGGGTCGTGTTCTGGAAATAAACCAGCTGATTGCCTCCATGTTGTGGTACTGGCTGGTCACTGACCCCTTCCCTTGATTTTGTCACAAACATCCAGAGAATGCTCATAAATTCGTCTGGGCCAATAGACTGCACAGGGTCATTGCTGAGGATCTGAATCTCCCGCTTACGGTGGGCAGTCAGGTGTTGGTGTGCCTTGACACCAAGGTGGCGGCCTTCCACCTTCAAACCCTGCAGCGATACCTCGACGTCGAGCCCCCTCACAGATGGTGTGCCCTGGCGACATATTTTTTCCATCAGGTGCACAGCTTGATCTATGACCTTCAGCTCCTGTTCATAGACCTGAGCGGTGTTCGATACTCTATAGGTGCTGTCCGTCTTTTAGAAGGACCTACTCAAAGTTTGAAATATGGTACCCTCACACCGCAGCTCTCCCCGTCTGGAGAAACGGCTGACATCAGGGAGCTTCTTCTGAGGAATTTGTGACGAAAACCATACATGAACTCAAAATGGTCGTGCTCGGACCAGATGGCCCACGCGTGGCAGTTCAGATGTGCGGTGGACAGCTGTCTGAGTGTAGCTCTGCTTGGATGGAATTGTACATTGGCCCTGAACCCATGCTTGAGAGCCTGAGCCCCAAAACCCTGAGCTGCCTCGTGGAAATGCTCTCCGTGCTCTTTCATACTGCATGGATAGATTTCCTGTAAGGGCAGCTGCTGCACACCCTTCACTTCCCTGCCCTCACTGTCACCCTGACATGCGGAGGTCCCCAATGGATGTTCCCCTATGGAGGAGTCGTCCCTTTAACATCGGGACCTAGGGTGTTGCACACAGCAGTCCCATAGAATCATAGGATGCATAGGTTTACATACTCAAAAGATGCTTCCCCATTTTTGTGGCCTTGGAGTCCGTGGACCATGCCTCGGTAAATGTTTTAGACTGCACTCCCTTTTTCAGATGCTTAAAAAACTTTTTGTTGCCGTTTTGGCTGCACTATAGCCCCACGGTCCTGATCTACAGACGCCCGATGTGAAGATGGGTGTAGGAGGAGGATGACTTCCTTGTGAACCTACTCTGGAGCCTGGTCAAACTTGCCATTAATAGGTCCAGGCAGCGGGCGATCTAGGGGGTTGTGCAAACTGGCTGTCTGCCTCTCTGCCGTGGCAGAGACCCCAGAGGTGGACTTCCTGGGGAAGACAAATAGGCGGTCATGAGGTCTCGTTCGTGGCTGTGCAAAGGAGTGACCTAATGGAGTGAAGCACATCAGGGTGGACCTCCTGCTGGTGGTAAACTGAGAGTCTCCTAGACAGTACGGCCAGAAAGACGGCCTTCCATACCGTCACATTCTCCCTCTCCATCTGTCCGTTTCTCCGGGGGTTGTAGCTGGTAGTCCTGCTCGAAGCAATGCCCTTACCGAGCAGGTACTGACGCAGCTCGTGGTTCATAAACGAGGACGTAAGTGGGGAAACCGAACAAGGTGAAGATACGATGCAGGGCCTTAATGACAGTGGCCGCGGTCATGTCAGGGCATGGAATTGCAAAGGGGAAACGGGAATACTCGTCAACGACGTTAAGAAAATACGCATTGCGGTCAGTGGAGGGGAGGGGCCCTTTGAAATCCATTCTGAGGTGCTCAAAGGGCCAGGATGCCTTCACTAGGTGGGCCTTGTCTGGTCGATAGAAGTGCGGCTTACACTCCGCGCAGATTTGGCAGTCCCTGGTCATGGCCCTGACCTCCTCGGTGAAGTAGGGCAGTGTGGTGGTATGATTTGCATAGCTGTCTCCCATTGGTGCAGAGCACCGGCTTACCACTGGCCCTGGTCGGTCATGTGCCTCTCGACCGATTGGTTGAGACCAGTCATGTGACGGCTCTCTGATTGGTCAAGAGGCTGAGTTAACCACGCCTCTATACCGAGGTATAAATAGTCAGAATGCCCGGCGGTCGTCCATTTACTGTAGTCGACCGCAGGGCTAACTTCTAGCTGATTAAAGCCTAACTTTTGTACAGCAACTCGTCTCGCGTTCGATTGATGGCTCATCAGGCAGGTGGCGGGCCTTGATGAAGTGGAGAAGCCGGGTGACCCCCGGGTGACAGAGGTCATTGTGGATGGCCCGGAGTTGGTCATCTTGCGCACTGGCGCATGTGTCACGGGACAGGGCATCTGGGGGCTTGCTGAGTTTCCCTGGATGATATACAATATTGTAGTTATAGGTGGAGAGTTTGATTCTCCACCTCAAGATTTTATCACTCTTGACCTTGCCCTGCTTTGTATTGTTGAACATAAAGGCTACCGACCGTTGGTCGGTGACGCGGGTGAACGTCCTACCAGCCAGGTAGTGCCTCCAATGCTGCCCAGCTTCCACGATGGCTTGAGCTTCTTTTTCTCCAGAGAAGTGTCGAATCTCGGAGGCGTTGAGGGTACGGGAAAAAAAGGCCACGGGCCTGCCTGCCTGGTTAAGGGTAGTGGCGAGGGCGACATCTGACGCGTCGCTCTCCACCTGGAAGGGGATGGACTCGTCCACCGCGTGCATTGCGGCCTTGATGATGTCTGCCTTGATGAGGCTGAAGGCCAGGCGGGCCTCAGTCGTCAGAGGGAAGGTGGTGGCTTTGATAAGTGGGCGGGCTTTGTCCGCATAGTTGGGGACCCACTGGGCATAGTATGAACCCGAGGCTTCTTTTCAGGGCCGTGGGGCAGTGGTGGAGGGGGAGTTGCAGGAGGGGGCCCATGCGGACGGGATCGGGCCCTCGGACTCCGTTTTCCACGACATAGCCGAGGATGGCCCATCGGGTTGTGCGGAAAACGCATTTCTCCTTGTTATAGGTGAGGTTGAGGGCTTGGGCAGTTTGGAGAAACTGCTGAAGGTTGGCATTGTGGTCCTGCTGATCATGGCCACAGATGGTGACGTTGTCCAAGTACGGAAATGTGGCCCGCAGCCCGTACTGGTCCACTATTTGGTCCATTGTTCTTTGGAACACCGAGACCCCGTTGATGATGTGGAAGGGGGCCCGGAGGAAGTGGAAGATGCGGCCATCTGCCTCAAAGGCCGTGTACTGGCGATCCTCCGGGAGGATTGGAAGCTGGTGGTATGCGGACTTCAGATCTACCGTGGCGAAAACCCGATAGTGTGCAATCTGATTCACCATTTCCGCTATCCGGGGAATGGGGTAGCATCGAGTTGCGTGTACCAGTTTATGGTTTGGCTGTAATCTACAACCATCCGGTTCTTTTCCCCGGTCCTGACGACCACCACCTGAGCTCTCCAGGGGCTATTACTGGCCTCGATTACCCCCTCCCTCAGGAGCTGCTGGACCTCTGACTTGATAAATGTCCTATAATGGGCACTGTACCACCTGCTCCTGGTGGCGACGGGTTTACAGTCGGCGGTAAGGTTCGCGAAGAGCGAGGGAGTGGCGACCTTGAGGGTCGCGAGGCTACATACGGTGAGAGGGAGCAGGGGCCCGTCGAACTTCAGGGTCAGACTCCTGAGGTTACATTGGAAGTCCAGTCCTAACAGGAGAGGAGCGCAGAGATGGGGGAGGACATATAGTTTAAAATTGACGTACTTGGCGCCCTGTATCGCGAGGATTGCGACACAGTACCCCTGGATCTGGACTGAATGTGATCTGGAAGTGAGGGAGATTGTTTGGAATGCGGGGGAGATTTGGAGAGGACAGCGCCTTACCGTGTCTGGATGTATGAAGCTCTCCGTGCTCCCAGAGTCAAACAGGCAGGGCGTTTCATGCCCATTGACCCGGACGGTCATCATCAAGTTCCTGATGTGCTTGGGCAGTGACTGGTCGAGGGTGACAGCGCTGAGCTGCAGTTAGCCGGTGTGGTTGGAGATAGTGGGGTGGTCCCAAGATGGTGGCCCCCGTCAGTCGCACGTGTCGGGCGCCGTTGAAGATGGCGGCCAAGATGGCAGCCCCCACGGATAGCACGAAGCTGATGACATGTCCGAAGGGGGCGGTACCGGCACATACGCAGCTGAGGGACTGCGAGCCTGTGAATCTGTAAATCGGGCCTGCGATTTAGGAGTTTTGGATCTGGCCAGGCAGACTTTGGCAAAGTGTCCTTTCTTGACGCAGTCACGACAGGTCGCGTTCCGAGCCGGCCAATGCTGCCTAGGGTGCTGAGTCTGGCCACTGAAATAGCAGGGCAGCCCCCCCCCCCCCCCCCTCAGGTTGGTCGGGCAGCCGCACAGCACAGGCCTGGGACACCCTCTGGTCAGGTGTTCACAAGGGAACCGCGTGGTCGGAGGGGAAAGCATTGAGGCTCTGGAAAGCAACTTCTAAAGAGGTGAATAGTTTTACCGTCTCTTCTAGGTCGAGGGCGCCCTTTTTGGGCAGGCGCTGTCTGATATAATTGGACTGGACTCCAGCCACATAGGTGTCCCGGATGGCGAGTTCCATATGCTGCAAGGCCGTGATGTCCTTGTAGTTGCAGTTTCGAGCGAGTACCCTCAGGTCGCGTAGATGAGTGGTGAGGAGATGCCGCGCGAACACTTCGTTCACCTGCCTCACATAATATCTTTTCAGGATCGCGACCGCGTCTGCGTACGTGGTCGCTTCCTCGATCAGCACAGAGATTCTCTGGCTCACCCGGGCATGGAGGAGACTCAGTTTCTGTTCCTCGGTGACGGCGGGCAAAGAGGGGGCTGTGAGGTAGGCCTCAAAACAGTGAGCCAGTGCGAAAATATTCCTTTGGCTTCAGCTGCCTGTGGGTTGAGTTCCAGTCGATCAGGTTTGAGGGCTGCTTCCATAGCGATATTGTAGCTGATTAAATTGATGCGACCATCAATTCACACGAGATAGAGAGTTGAAGTGAACAGTGGTTTTAATCAGCTAGAACTATGCCTGCCTGTGACTGCTCTGTACTGAGTGCCGCCTACAGGCTGCAGATCTATATACCTCCCCCGAGGGGGCGGAGCCATAGGCAGAGCCCACAAGGGCATCAACATAATACAATGTAATGTAATGTAATACAATGGTGAATGGTAGCAGTAATACATTCACCACATTTACTTGGTTATTTACGGTCATCAAAATAGTTGGAGGTTTACCCCCAAGCCTTGAAGTCCAGGCCTCATACTCACAGCGACATAACAAAGGTAATACAGATGTGGTCCCCAATGCGAGACATCATGGTGAATTCGTTCAGTCACCCTGTTCAAGGAATGACAGGGCAGCATCTTATTCCCACGTGATGTTAGAACGCAGGTCCATTGAATACACTCAATTCCCCACTTCTCATGTGTGACAGGGAAGGGAGTGAGGCTCAATTGAAAAGAGCTCACATAGGGGGATGCACATGGGTAGGAGTCCCAAATCCTGACAGGACTGAGGGTCAGGGCATTGCCTGGAATCCTCATTGTTCTCTTCCTTTCAGTTTTTGATTCTGGAGAATAGTGGAGACAGTCGAGCTGGCCATTCTTTTGGCTACTATCAGCATGCCACTGTTCATTTTCAGGAACAGGGCTCTGCAAAGGAGAGAGAGAGACAAAGGGCCTGTTGATCTTCCAGGAGCAAGGCCACAGATGGTGGAGCCTTGGAGAAGACACTACCAGCCATGTGTTTTCCAATGCAAAACTTCCTACCTCTGGATGGCAGAGGTCCAGTGTCGGAGAAACTGTATTTGTTCCGGGGAGCTATTGACCACCTGTGCCAGGTGATGCAAGAGTTGGCACCACATGGACTGGGAAGTTACCCATTGCCTGTGGCCCTGAAAGTTATTGCTGCTCTGAACTTCGATGCCAATGGTTCATTTCAGGGCTGCACAGATGACCTCTGTGATATTTCCCAGTCAGCAGCACAAAGTGCATAAGGGAAGTCACAGATGCTCTATTCGTGTGGTCCCACATGTACATCAACAAGGCAAGGCAGGACACCAGGGCCATGGACATCACCCACAGAGCACAAATGCCCCAGGTGCAGAGTGTCATTGACTGGACGCACATGACTCTGCGTTTCCCATGGTGATTAGGGGTGCCAGTTTTGAACCATGAGGGATATTACTGCCTCCAATACAGCCGCCAGAGGGTGTCCCACATCACAGTGATCTGCTGTGCTCTGCACAATCTGGCACTGCAGCCAGGCGAGCACCTGGACCAGGAGGAGATGGAGAGGAGTGTGGTAACGGGAAACCCGCAGAGGAGGACGAGGATGAAGGACCTCAGGTGATGGCTAGTGAGCGCATAGTGTGCAGGGCTCGGGACACCCTCATTGACTCTCAGTTTAATGACAATCTCTCCTAACATGGGTCTCATATCTCACTACCCTGGGGCTTGCAGGAGGTCATCAACATGGTCGCTCCATTCATGGGCAGGGCTCTAAAGTGACTGACCGGATGCTGCAGGAGAATGATGGTGACTTACAGTGAGGACAGAGCAATATCCATCCAAACCTCCGCGAAATGTGTGTGTTTGCCACCTCATGAAGACGTGGGCAGACTCTCACATGCTTTAAGCCAATGGCATTTTCATAACTGGAGAATGATGGCACACATGAGAGGCCTGAGCATTGGTGTGGCGGGTGGTGGAGGAACATTGCATGGGGAGTGGGGAGGGGTCAGTACCAGGAAAGACACAGCATTACTATGTCTACTGTGCCATCGCCGTAGGAGGTGGGAGAGACATTGCATGGTCATTCTCACACTGCACAAGGAAGCGCCGGGTTTGTGCAGCGGTTTGCGGAGCATCACGCCATGACATAACATCATGGAGACTTTTATTGGTGATCAAAAAGTGAGTTTTAATTATAGTTAGTTATTAAAAGGTGCATTTTCACTAATAGTACCATGGTTCACCCGAGCCCACTAGGTGCCTATCATTTGTTAGTCTTTCTCACCCTACCGCTATGTCTAAGCGTATCCCCAGGATCCACATTCGAGGTTGAGGCAGCCTCACTTGATTGGGTTTTTGGTTTAATTCATCTGCAAAGAATTGAAGATGCATCTAATGTTTTGTTTGTGTCAGTGCAATGGCTCAACCAAAAGCTTAGAAGCACCTGCCTCAGGAAATCCCAAATCTGCTAGAATTACCAACAAAGAGTTGAATAGGATAGGTAATGGTGATATAAATTGAGCAAGCCCTGTTGAAAGGAATAGTTTGATGAGTTGTGCTTGTGCTAATATATGACAACTTGGAGCAGAAATTATATTAACAGTAAAGTTCAGTGCTTCATTTAAAAAATGCAGTTTCGATTTGCAATATAAATTAGTGTAAATTGCAACCTTCTGAATTGAGTTAGTGAACTATAATGAGCAAAATGGCTCTGAACTACATCAGCAAATAGGTGAAAATCCTCTGCTGATGTTCTGTTCAAAATAATGAACACTAGCAGAGTAGTATTCTAGTTGTGTAATGTTACGTGTATTAATGTTGCTAAAATGAATCCCGAATTCCCAAAAAGCATACAGAGGACAACACCAAAATAAACTAATTCAGTCCAACTAGTCCAAAAAGGAATTTACCATTCAAGCCAGCCAAAAGGTTATAATCACATTTGCTCATCTAGTCCCCATATGCCAACATATTTTTCTTCATCCAATCCAATATTGAATGCTGGCAGGATTCTGTCTCAACAACTTACCCCTGGAAATGAATTCCACTACCTCACAATTATTTGCGTAAAGCTATTTTCTCTGTCCTGAATTGCCTTCCGTTAATCTTTTCTCGTCTTAATCCCCTCAAATACCGGAAACAGTCTATTTCTCAAACTCCCGTCTCATTCTTTCATAGTTTTAAGTGCACCTATCATATAGCGCTAAAGTGTAGTTAACTAAACTAACAAAATTACAGTTTCACGTCTCTCGTTAAGCCAACAATAGCGTACATCTGCGTTGTACCCTCTTTAAAGATTCTTATAGTTTGGAATGAAATACTGCACATCTAGATGTTTAGTAAACTATAATATATAATAAAGAGTGGATGCACATTGGGTGTGAAATTAGGCTCAATTTATTGCCTGGTTGCTACGGGTACCCTCAAGATTCAGGAATGATTCCATGGCACACTCTTTTGACACAAAGCAGGGCTGATGTCATCAGGGTAAAGGTGTTAGCATGTGCATAGTTCATGTCCTCCATAACTATACAGAGCAGGCAGATGGTGATGTCAGTCAACATGCACTGTTGATTTGACACCAGCACTGTGTATTTGGAACTCAACGTTCCAGTCCATGCCCTCTCTTAAGCTCACACAGCTGGATACACATTAAGCAGCAGGAAGGACATCCCACCAGTGTTTTTTTAAATAAATCATCAACTACTTACAGATTAATTACTGTCAGATTTAGTCTGCTGTTGCTGCAAAGCTACATGAGCTTTTAGTTCCTTCTACAGTTATTTTAAGATGGAAAAGTCCACAGGGAATGGTATGGCAGATGCTGAAGAACATTTTGCTAAATGCAAATGCACAAACCAAATGCCCCCCCAGCTATAGGTACACTCGTACGTCTTCCCTTTGGAATACAGCAGGACTTGGAGAATGAGCATAAGTCACACAGAGCAGGGCAAGTTTCTCGAAGTGGGAGGAGGGGAAGAAGCATGCTTATAGCAAGAGCTCATATCTATAAAGGGTGTTGAGGGAGCAATTCACTTACCTGAACCTCCACAAGGAACAATGCATCAGACATCTGCGCTTGACGAAGAACATACCCATTGAAATCTTCCATTTGTTACAGCCGCAGCTAAATACTCAAAGCCGGGCACGAATTGCATTGCTACTGACTGTGAAGACGACCATGGGTATGAATTTTCATGTGTCTTCCAGGCTGGTACTTGAGACATTAGCAACATCTTACAGTTTGCTGTCCACTGTTGCATGAGAATGGTCACTAAGCTTTCTATTCAAAGAGAGATATCTATATTTCATTCCATCTTGCCAAAGCCAGAGTGAGCATGAGAGTTTGAACGATTTGCAAACTATCCATGGCCAAGGGTGCCATTGATCCTTTGCACATAGTGTGCATGTCAATTCTGTGATGTACTGGAAGCAAAAGAATTTCCACTTCCTCAATGTCCAGCTGGTGTGTGACCATTGGCAATGTATCATACAGGCCTATACCCAGTATCCTGATGCCTTCACTCTACGGTGGCCTAGCTGAATTTCAGCCACCACAGCAAACCGAAAACTGGCTAGCTGGGTGACGAGAGCTGTTCACAGATGATATGGTTCATTACTTGGGAGTTCAATCCAAGTACGTCTGCAGCACAGATACAATTAGATCCATGTTGCCACAAGGAATTTGATGGAGGAGATCATTGGTTAGCTGAAGCAATGATTCCATTGCCTGGGCCACAATTGGGAGGATTCTCGTGGTGGTGAGATGCTGCATGCTGTACACCTCATCATGATGAGGGGCAGCTCTTGCCACCAACCAACAAGCAAGAAGGTGAGGAGCACAAGTAGGAGGAGGAGGAGGAGAAAGAGGAGGAATTGAAAGGGGAGGAGTGTAATAGGAAAAAGGTGACAGTGAAGTGGTAACCGAGATGGCCTCTTTCTGCTCGTGTTGCACAGAAGAACTAAGTGCATAATCAGTAACTCCAACCCCCAAATCGCTAATGAGTAACACTCCCACACTTCTCACCTTCTCTGAGTCACTGGTCAGTTTGGCCAGAATGCAAAAGGAGAAGACAAAACAAACATTCCAAATAGGTTAAAAATGTATAAATGCTTACAAATTTAAGTTCATCGTCCTTGTGCGTTATCATGGTGTCTGTCGTCCAGGTGCTTTTGCCTGTCTTAGTGCTCCTCGCTTCAGCAAGGCTGGTGAAAGGCTGCTGATTTTTAGCAGAGGAGACTGAAAATGACATGAAAGGACAATCTTAAACAGTGTTGGGCTTCGAAGGACTGGTTTTAAACTGCACCACCTTAGTCTGAATGGTAGAAGTCTGGGCTGACTAGCTGACAGGTTCCATTGAGGGTACTTGCGTTGCACCAGGGTGGACTGTACCTCAGTAATCCTAGCAATCCGCTGGAGCAGTGGTTTCAACATTTCTGTGAACCTTGCAAGCTCCTTTGAACACCAGCATCCAAAGACATGAGGACACTTGCCTGAATGGGCATGACAGCAAGCTGACCTAGCATGACTTCAGCCTGAGCATCCAATACAACACTGCAATTTTGCTGGAACTGCTTGTGCTGTAATCGTAGCTGAGACATCAGCCGTCAGATGCTCCATCGTAGCTGGGTCCACAAGTTTGCTGACGGTGTTGGCCACCATTTCTATGTTGAAAAGGTTGAGCTCCAAGCGCTGCACAAAGCCCATTGCCAAATTGGTACTAGTTCCTGCATGCACTTTGATATTGACCATATGCTTTCTGTCAGATTTCCCAGGGAACTAAACATTTTGTTCCGTACACTTATCAGCGATCTGCTGTAGCATGTCCCAACAAAGTCCTCATCTGGCAGTAGCACACGTATGTGGCACTACCCTCCAGCACGCTGACCCGTATGTTATTATTACAACTTACTCTGGCTGCACAGTTGGAGGTCAGGAGCAGGGATCCCTTCATGACAGATAGGCTCAGTGGAATCTTCTTCTAGATCGCTTCCCATAATCCCATCTTATGTTAAGAAGGGGGGGCTAAGGAACTAGTTAATAGTTAACCAAGGTTATGTGCTGCCTAATTAATTATAATTAATAAAAATTAATTGTGCTTAAATTTCCAAACCTGGTGACTATAGTCATTGGGCAGCCAAAGATTTGGGGAATTCCAAGGAATCGATAGTTATTTTCAATTGTGTTGCAATTCCGGGTAAGTGGGGCTGGAATTGGCGGGGGGGGGGGGGGGGGGTGGGGGGGGGGGGGGGGGGGGGGAGAGGTGGAGGGGGATCTTACCCCTCTGAAATCTAGGCTTACAGGAGCTGCAGCTGGAGACTCATCCTGCACACATGCTAACCCTGTGCACTAGAAATGTTCCCACATGGAGCACAAGGAGGCTTTGAGCACTTCTACCATAACGTACCCCTTTAAGGTAAATGTTTGGAAGACATTTAATATCAGATAATATCAATTACTCTCGGGCCCTTCTTTCGTGGTCCTCATTGCTACAGAATCTAGCCCTTACAGACTGTAAACCACAAAAAGACCTTGCAAACTATAAAAGTAGTAAATATTTACCTGACCTTATCCACTACTTACCAAAGAGCTCTCTCCCTTGTAGCCTCCATTGCTGCAGCAGGAAAATACCACTCTCTGAAGATTTAAAAGTTAGAAAGCAAATAATAAAAAGCACCACTTTCAATTCCCACCGTATTCCAAATTCCAGATACCCATAGTCACCCTTGCTGTGTCTCACTCATGGTGTTCTCTCTCCCACAGTTCATGCACAAAGCTCACTGACAGTGCGATTCCTGTAGTCCCTTTCTTAAATCGAGCTGAGCTGAGTGGAGATGGTTCAGCTTCAATAGTAATCAACAGCGATTGAGGCCCTAATCAGGCTTCAGGTGATTGACAGTTAACTGTCACCCAGTCAGCGGGGTCAGCGACCTCATCAACCTTTTAATTAGACTACTGAATGACCAAATATTAAAAAGAAAAACTAACCCGTTCAATTACCACTGTGAGCCAAATTCCCGATAAAGGTCACCCCCATCCAAAGAAAAATCCATAACAACTTCAGCAAAAAACATTTCCAATTATATACCAATCAAACATCTAACTGAAGCATTCACTCTTGTGTGTTCTCTTAATGCCTGTCTTCCAGGTGCCATTGTTTGTCCTTGTGCTCCAGCGCAGTGATACCCCAGTGCTTGCAGCATGGCTCATGGAGGTCTGCTGACACTCAACAGGGAGACTGAAGCTGCTTTGCAAGAGTATTCTAAAATATGATTCTTTGATGTCTCTTCCCTTCATTTCTCCCTGAGAAGGTACAGCCCCTGGACTTTTCAGTGTAATAATTTATAACTGGATAATTTCTAACTGGAACAAAGTGTAAGAATGTCAGAAGTTGACCTACTCAAGAACCAAGGACATTGGGCAGGATTCTCTGATTTCTAGGCTAAGTCCGAAGCATGGGCGGGATTCTCCCCTACCCGGAGGGGCGGGGGTTCCTGGCGTAGCGGAGTGGCGCCAACCACTCCGGCGTCAGGCCTCCCAAGGTGCGGAATTCTCCGCACCTTTGGGGGACAAGCCCTCACATTGAGGGGCTAGGCTCGCGCCGGAGCGGTTGGCACCACGCCGACTGGCGCCAAAACCGGCACCAGCGGCGTTTGACGCCCGCGGCCCGGCGCCGGGGCTGGCCGAAAGGCCTTCGCCGGTTCGCGCATGCGCCGGTGGTGACGTCAGCTGCAGCTGCCGCTGAGGTCACCACCAGCGCATGCGCGCTGGGGGATTCTCTTCCGCGTCCATCATGGTAGAGGCCGTGGCGGCGGTGGAAGAAAAAGAGTGCCCCCACAGCACTGGCCCGCCCGCCAATCGGTGGGCCCCGATCGCGGGCCTGGCCACCGTGGGGGCACCCCCCAGGGTCCAATCGCCCCGCGC
The DNA here is from genome assembly GCF_902713615.1 of Scyliorhinus canicula. Lineage (NCBI taxonomy): Eukaryota > Metazoa > Chordata > Chondrichthyes > Carcharhiniformes > Scyliorhinidae > Scyliorhinus > Scyliorhinus canicula. The sequence continues at coordinate 167,620,649 of NC_052152.1, read as the reverse complement.
CCCACCCAGGATCCCGGGGGCCCGCTCGCGCCGCCACCAGAGGTGGTTCAAACCTCGGCGGCAGGAGAGGCCTCCCAGCGGCGGGACCTCGGCTCAGCGCGGGCCGGAGAATCGCCACAGGGGGCTTCGCGCTCGGTGCGGCGCGTTTCACGTCCCCGCCAATTCCCGGGTGGCGGAGAATTTCTGCCACGGCGGGGGCGGGATTTTTGGCGGCCCCAGGCGATTCTCCGACCCTGCTGGGGGTCGGAGAATTTCGCCCCTTGTGTCTAGTCTTATGACCAAACCGTCGGAGCCACACCCACACCGATGCTCCGCCCGTTGGGGGACTAGCAGCCATGCCACGTAAAGCCCCCGGCTTTACCTGCAAATTCGGACGGAGAATGGACGGGTCCATACAACATGGTTCCAGCCGTGCACAGACCCGGGCTGCCAGATATTGCCCCCCGTGTAACTGTCCTCACCATCCGCGGACCATCACCCACCAGCCAGTCCTCCCCAGCCCCCGCCGAAGCCCTCCCCCTGGCCAGCGGAATGGCTCCCCCACCGGATGGTGGCGCTGGACACAGTCCGCTGCCGCCACGTGAGGTCCCCGAAAACTGTGAGCACACCTGTCCAACGGCGTCGGGAAGTTGGCCCATCCGGGGGTGGGGGGTGGGGGGGAGCAACGGGGGAGGGCCTCAGGTGACGTCCTGAGGTTGTCCCAACGGCGTGCGGTGTACTCAACGATGACACCGTTTTTGAGGGGGGAGCACCCGAAAAATGGCTCGGGGATGTATGAATCCAGAAAGCAATCTGATTTGAAGCACGAAGACGCTGTGGGACCTGATGCATGACATTGTTCCAAATGGGCCAACTGCTAACGCCGTTGAAGAAATACTTTCGCAGATTACTGATGCTTTTGTTGCTGGTGAGATGAGTGCTGCATGTAACTGGCACATCACCGTGGGTTAAACACTCTGGAAGTTAAGGATGTTCAATTTCGCCTCGAGCACAAGTGGAATATGTGGATGCCAGGATATGGTTCCAGTGAGATTGGGCCATGTGGGAGGGCCGGCACAGCTGCGGCTCTTGGACAGAGAATGGCACTGATATGTGGAACAAGTAACACATTGATGGACAGATCATTTCTATGACAATGCTCTGGACATGATAACACATAGTCAGGCTTAGAACATAGTGCACAGTGCAGAAGGAGGCCATTCGGCCCATCGAGTCTGCACCGACCCACTTAAGCCCTCACTTCCACACTATCCCCGTAACCCAATAACCCCTCCTAACTTTGTTTTGGACACTAAAGGCAATTTAGCATGGCCAATCCACCTAACCTGCATGTCTTTGGACTGTGGGAGGAAACCGGAGTACCCGGAGGAAACCCACTCAGACATAGGGAGAACATGCAGACTCCTGACAGATGACCTAAGCTGGGAATCAAACCTGGGACCCTGGCGCTGTGAAGTAACAATGCTACCCACTGTGCTACCGTGCTGCCCCATGCTATCCATACTGTGCTTTCCAAATGAGCAACCTAATGAAGATGTTGAAGGAATGCTTTCGCAGATTGCTGATGCTTTGGTTGATGGTGTGGTGAGTGCTGCATGTAATTAGTACGTCACCGCAGGGTCAAAAATGCTGGAAGTCAGGATATTCAACCGGAACTTAAATGCCAGTAGAATATGTGGATGCCAGAATTTGGTTATGATGAGATTGGGCCATGTGGGAGGGCCTGCACAGCTGCGGCTCATGGATGGAAAATTGCACAGATAGGTGGAACAACAGTAGTAATGACCAGATAATTTCTACGGCCAAGTTCTGGACATGATAAAACATTCTCAGGCCTATCCTCCATTTCTGTTGAGGCAGCTGTGAGGGGTGAAAATGAGCTGATGTAACTTTGTATTGGTACCAATATGGAACGGTGACATTTCCTTTTTGTTTAATGGTTAATGTGATACGTGGAATGTTACATAGTTGAATTCAAATCTTTGTTAACGTTGACCATTTTTGCCAATAAAATGCCACTCAAGTGGCTTCTCGTGGGCACATGTGCCATGTCTCAGAGGATGATGAGTGCATCGCATTTCAACCAAACTTTAATGCCTGAACACTTTGCCTGAACTCTAGGAGCGTCAGCACCATAGAGGCAGCAGCTAACAATCAAACACTCAAGGACTGGTCTTCAGCACTGGGGATATTCTCACAACCAAAGGATAAGTGTGTGGATCAGGGGAGAGCACCTGAACACAGTCTCCCTCATGTTCCCGGCAGCGGTCTGAGGCCTGGGGTCTAGGGGCTCCCAACATAGCTAAGGGTGAGTCTGCAGAGCGAGGTTCTCCAGCACAACTGGCTCAGTAGATGGCACTCTGAGAGAAGGTGGGACAGGTAAGGTTGGGGAGCTTGAGGGATTTGAGGGTCCTGGGGTGGGAGCCCTAACTGAGTCAGTCTCTCTCCTTCTCCAGTTCCTGACAGATCACAATATGGATGGTCTTGTCGGTCCTGCAGACGTTGCCCTCGTGCTGCTGGTGCCAGACGTCAGAGAAGGCAGCAGCACCGACGTAGGCTGGAAGGGGCACCCCATGTGCAAGGGGCCGCCACACACCCTGAAGGCGAGGCCGCCCATTTCTTGAGTGGCACGTGTTTCAGAAATAGTTTCTAGACCTTGACTTCGATTAAAATTGTTGCATTTGCAGTGAGTCTTGAAATGTCCAGTTTTGTCACACTGGAAGCATTTTATTTGGCAGTCTTGATGTCTATCCTGGGCTTTCACACCACAGTGCAGTCATCTCAAAATGGTTCCTGCCATCCCCCCTGGTTTGCTGGGCTCCTTGTGGGTGGGGCGGCCACCCATGGGCCTACCCAATCTATAGAGTCATGTGAAATCTCAGTCACCTTGAAATAGAGCCCAATTAAATGCTCTCAACTCAGCCTGTCTCAATTCGTGGATCATTAGTTCAAAAATAAGATCATCTTTGGTCTGCAGGATGTCAGAGTTTTTCATCCTGGACACCCACAACTATGCAATCACGGGTTAACATGCCCTTCAGCTCCCCGTAGCTGCAGGAACTAGCTCGGCAATCTAGATCAGGTAGAAACAATTCAATCAATTCTCCAGGTCATTGCAAGCGCTCATTAAAGCGTATTCATTGAATTGCTAAATATTGCTCTGGTCTAAAATAGGTGTCAAAGGCTGCCTGGTATCTGATTGAAACTTGTTTACTGGTACTACATCAAAGGAGATTACATTGATCCTCGGCCTGGTTCCAACCTCTCTCTTGAGGGAGAGTCTAACACATGATTGACTAATGTCAGTAGTACATTATCATCAAAGTCATACATTAGCATACTATTAACCCTTTATGTTGTAGACTGGTCCCCAAAAGAAGCTGGATCCCAGCAGAGCCCAGCAGACAGGTGGAGCTGGTCCCCCAGAGGCAGGCTAGTGGCCCATTAATTTCACCTTCCCCTTCCAGAGCCACTGTGAGAATTCGGTCAGAGTCACAACCACAGGTCATCCTATGGAAAGGTTCTACCTGTATGATGATAACCTTGCAGCTGTGGACACGCCACGTAATTTCGGCATGTCTACATCGACTCTCACAAACTACAGATATGCCATAGAGAGCATCCTATCCAGCTGCATCACAGCTTGGTATGGCAACTGCGCGGACCAAGATCGCAAGAAACTGCAGAGTGTGGTGAACTCAGCCCAATGCATCACACAAGCTTGTCACCCCCACATTGATTCTGTCTACACCTCCCGCTGCCTCAGGAAGGCAGACAGCATTGTCAGACATCCCTCCCACCCAGGCATTTCCTTCTTCCAGACTCTTTCATTAGGCAGAAGATACAGAAGTCTGAAAACCCACACATCCAGGAACAGCTTCTTCCCCACAGCTACTAGACTCCTCAACGACTCTCCCTCGGAATGATCTGTTCCCTGTAAGAAGACTATTCATGACGCCCTATGCTGCTCTTGTTCATGTATTTGCTTTGTTTGGCCCCTTGTTCCGCACTGTAACCAATCACTGTTTGTTGATGTACCATTTGTCAATGTACTCTGTTGATTATTCTTTTTTTATCTACTATGTACGTACTGTGTACATTCCCTTGGCCGCAGAAAAATACTTTTCACTGTACTGCGGTACATGTGACAATAAATCAAATCAATCAATAATTGAAAACATTTTTGACTTCATCAGAGCGTGCCTCCATCTCGCTATTCGGGCAGCACGTTAGCACAAGTGGCTTCACAGCGCCACGGTCCCAGGTTCGATTCCCCGCTGGGTCACTGTCTGTGAGGAGTCTGCACATTCTCCCTGTGCCTGCGTGGGTTTCCTCCGGGTGCTCCGGTTTCCTCCCACAGTCCAAAGACGTGCAGGTTAGGTGGATTGGCCATGATAAATTGCCCTTGGTGACCAAAAAAGGTTAGGAGGGGTTATTGGGTTACGGGGATAGGGTGAAAGTGAGGGCTTAAGTGGGCCAGTGCAGACTTGATGGGCTGAACGGCCTCCTTCTGCACTGTATGTTCTATGCTCTATGCTATCCCCTGTCTGCCTCCGCACCACCCATCACACCCATCAATCCCAGTGGGATCCCTGTTGTGCTTGCCTAATTTCTCATCCAACCTCCCAGGTGCGGCTTCTTAATTGACCACTTAATTGATCTCAACACCATTCAGGCAGCCAATACCATTGGGCTTAGCATATACATTTGTCCCTGATGGGAGAAACACTTCAAAGGCAGTAATTTTCTTCACACAATAGCCCGCAGAAGTGGTTGGCTGTCTGCTTACTGTGAAAAGCCATTATATAACGTACTTGCATTATTAGAAACACGTGAAGTGTAGGTCTCATACTGCTTTGAAAGAGGTGGATGAAGAATCAATAGAACTGGATACTCAGATGCTGTAAATGCATGGTCTCTTTTTAATTGGGCTTTTTTGTGATTGCTCATAAATGGAGAGTTTTGTAAGAGCAGGGATTAGGATGCTAATAAAACTATGATTCAAAATGCACAATAGATTTGCTTTTAACCCCCTGAAGAAATGAACATTTCACAGTTGGAGAGAAAAAGGACAATCGTGATGTCTGGTTTCCAAACACACTCTCTTCATTCTTTCATTTATATATTCTGCAGGAAATGTTTGAATGCTTTGAATATGCAAACAAGTTAATTTTAACACTTTGTTTTTATATTTTACATTAAACCTTTTTAGGAAATAAACTGTTTTCATTGCTACCCAAACTAGATGAGTATTTACCTATTTTATCTCTGCCCAGAAAACAATTCAAACAGGTAACGCATCCATTATGAAGGGTTTATCTCAGGATTCATTGGCTTCTTACTCTAGAAGAGATCTCACTGGAGATAAGCGTCTTTACTACATTGTGAACTGGTTGCAAGTTAATAGAGCATCAGGAGGTAGCCACAGCTACTCCCTAAGGTGCTTCTCACTCCTCTTCCCTCAGCGAGTGACATCACTGTGACATAGCCTCTGATGCACATGCTTTTTTCAAATTCATTTCTGGAATGTGGGTGTCACTGGCTCGGCCAGCATTTATTGCCCATCCCGAGTTGCCCGAGAGAAGTCGATAGTGAGCTGCCACCTGGAACTACTGCAGTCCCTGAGGTGTAGGTACACCACAGTGCTATGCAGGAGGGAGTTCCAAGATTTTGACCCAGCAACAGTGAGGGAGCAGTGATGTATTTCCAAGTCAGGATGTTGAGTGACTAGATGGGAAGTTCCAGGCAGTGATGTTCCCAAGTATCTACTACCCATGCCCTTCTAGATGGTCACGGTCGTTGCTTTGGAAGATACTGCTTAAGGGGCCTTGGTGAGTTGCTGCAGTGCATCTTGTAGATGGTATGCAAGATGGCTCCTACTGTGCATTGGTGATGGAGGGGACGAATGTTTGTGGAAGAGGTGTCAATTAAGCGTGCTGCTTTGTCCTGGATGGTGTCAAGCTTCTTGAGTGTTGTTGGAGCTGCAATCATCCAGGCACTAGGAAATAATTCCATCACACTCCTGAATTGTGTCTTGTAGATAGTGGAAAAACTATGGGGAGTCAGGAAGTGAGTTACTTGGCGCAAAATTCCCAGCCTCTGACCTGCTCTGGTAGCCACAGTATTTATATGGCTGGTCCAGGTCAGTGGAGGTTTCAGGGATGGAAATGCAATTGAATGTCAAGGGAAATGTTCAGTAGCCACTAGAATTAACCCTTCACTTTAAATCTCACCCCCTTCTGGATCTTTATCCACATATTTGTCTGTAACTTCCACACGCGCTTCGGGATGATGAAGAAGTCCCAACACAGGGTCATGCGTGCTAGTGTGGTGTGGCGCTGGTCAGGGGCTGCTCTATCCACCCCACTCCACCCCCCGCCCGCCGATTCTCCGCGTGGGATGGGCTGAGTATACGCCAAGATCGGCCGAGTTCCACAGTCCAAAGATGTGCGGGTTAGGTGGATTGGCCATGCTAAATTGCCCGTAGTGTTCTAAAAAGTAAGGTTAGGGAGGGGAGGGGTTGGGTTACGGGTATAGGGTAGATACATGGGTTTGAGTAGGGTGATCATTGCTCGGCACAACATTGAGGGCCGAAGGGCCTGTTCTGTGCTGTACTGTTCTATGTTCTATGTTCCGCCGGCACCATTCACATGTGGTCTTACCCGGCGGGACCTCAGAGTCCATCCTGCGGGGGGGAGGCCTGGCGGGGGGAGGCCTGGTGGGGGGAGGGTTATCCAACCCCAGGGGGGGTCCTCCACCGTGGCCTGGCCCACGCTCGGGGCCTACCAATTGGCAGGCCGGCTTCTCCTGGTGGGGGTCTCTTTTAGTCCGCGCCAGGTTCCTGTACCTGTACGCTATGTTGGGCCAGGGCCGGTGTGGAAAAGAAAATTAGCATGCATGCCAATTTCCCGCCAGCCGCAGCGTGCATGCGCAGACCCAAGGTGCCCATTTGACGCTGGAGCTGCGTGGGTCACTCCAGTGCCGTGCTGGCCCCCTGTAGGTCTCACGATCGCTGCTCGTGGGGTCCTGTTGACGCCGTTATAAAATGTGACAGCGTTTACGATGGTGTCAACACTTAGCCTTAGGATCAGAGAATCCCGCCCATGATTTATGACACTATTCTGGAATGAAGCACAGGAACGATAACTGTGCACATGTCTCAACGCACGAGACAGTGGAGAGAACAATCGTTGGTTTGAAATCACATTTTCATTGTCTGGACAGATCAGGGGACACATTACCGTATGCACCAGAGATAGCGGCAGCAAAGTATGCATAACAAGTGGTAGAGAAAAACAAAACTTACTTTATTTAACATGTTAACTATTATGTACAGCTCCAATAGTCCCCTATTGGGTCTTCTCTAGTGGGTGCCTGACTGGCCAGCTCTGTTTCTACAAAGACACTTGAACCTTGTCCTCCTCCCACTCTCCCTTCCCCTTCCCTCTCTTCTTTCCCTTCTCCCTTCCCCCTCTTCCTTCCCTTTCCCTCCCCTATCTTCCCTCCCTTCTGCTTTACTCCCCATTACAAATAGACAGAACCATTCTGTTTATGTGGAAAAATATATTTTATTGACCATTGTGTTTCAGTGTTGAAGTTAAGGTCTAAGTGATAAAATATACTTTAATGCAAGAAATTTATAAAAGTTGAGGTAATTTGATGTCATTGTTCAGCTGATAAAGTTAAACGTTAAGTTAAGTGAGGTAGTGAGAAGGAACTGAGGAGGATTCTGGGAGAAGTCGGTTTGCTCACCACAGCTAAGAAAGGGATCATGGAAGACCCAGTGTCAAAGAACGGTTAAGCGCCAAGCATTACATTGCTGTATTGTTTCCATCCTTCCCTCCTCCTCAAACCAAAGAGAGAGAGAGGGAGAGAGAGAGGCTGTTAGATAATTGTTTGTGGCTTAGAAACAGCGGAGCCTCAGCAGTACGCATCATCTTGATCAGTAAAGACGGCAGTGTCTCTTGGAAAGCTAGTGATGTGTATGGCATCCAAGATGTGGAAGGTTTTGGATCCACAAGCCATCAGGGACAGTTATATCTGCAAGAAGTTCCAGAGGATAGCAGTCCTTGAGCAAGATGTGGCTCATTTGGATCAGCGACTTTCTTCACTGCGCTCCATAGTAGAGGGAGAGAGGTTTCCGGAACAGTCGTACCAGAGGGTGGTCACTCCACATCTTGATACGCAAGCGAGGAAGAGTGTAGGGATGGCAGGAGAGTGGGTGACCATTTGTTGAAAGGAAAAGAGATAGCAGATCCAGGAAACTCAGGAGTCCTTGGAGCTGTCTAACAGGTATGACATTTTAGCTGCCTATGAAGTTAGCGACACAATTGAATCAGACATAGATGACTCGAGGGAAAACCACAGTACCATGGTGCCTGAGGCTAATCTGAGAAAAGAGAGGGAGGCTGGTCAGCAGAGTAGAAAGGTAGTAGTTGTGGGTGAGTCAATAGTTTGAGGGATAGACAGTCTAGTTTGCAAATAAGATAGTGAGTCTCATATGGTCTGTTGCCTCCCGAGTGCAAGGATTCGGCACATAATGGATCGGCTGGGCAAACTTCTGGAAATTCATCTGGGAATCAAGTACATAGGGAGGGACAGTTTCGAGGTCTTGCAGGACCAGTTCAAGAGTTAGGGAGTAAGTTGAAACGTAGGACCTCCAGGGTAATATTCTCATAAATGCTACCTATGCCTCGAGCTTCATCATTTAGGCAAAGGCAGATCAGGGAGGTAAATGCGTTGCTTGAGGGATGGTATCAAAGGGATGGGTTTAGATTTTTGGGTCATTGGGATCAGTTTTGGGAACGGAGAAAGCTGTTTAGAAGAGATGGTCTTCACCTGAACCAAAATGGAACCAATCTCCTATCGGAGAGAGTAAATGGTGTAGTAGGGGTGGATTTAAACTTGTGAAGCAGGAGTGGTGGGTTGACTAATGGGCCTAGTTTTAGACGTACCAGTGAGGGCAAAAGGGAGAAGATGGGGAATAGGGAAAAGGAAGGGAGAGAAGGCTTGAGTGTTGACAGCAAACAAAGAAATGGTCGCCTCCCAAAGGGCAAGAAAGAGATAAGGGCAGGGTTAAATTGTATGTACGTAAATGCACAGAATATAGTGAACAAAATTGGGGAATTGGAAGCAGAAATTGCTCTTGGGGCACATGACATAGTAGCATTGACAGAAACATGGTTAAATGCAGAACAGGACTGGATACTTAACATCCCAGGTTATAAGGTTTTTAGTAGGAACAGGATGGGTAAAAAGGGAGGAGTCTTGGTCAAAGAAAGTATCATAGCTCTTGAATGAAATGCAATTTCTGAATGAGAATCTTTATTTTTGGAGGTGAGAAACAGGAAGGGAGCCGTGTCCTTGTTTGGTACTTACTATAGACCTCCAAATAATGGGCAGGGTGGAAGAGAGCATTTTTGGACAGATTATGGAAACCTGCATGGCAAGTAGAGTTGTAATAGTTGGGGATTTCAATTACCCTGAGGTAGATTGGGAAATGGGTAGAGTGTGGGGCACAGAAAGGGATAAATTCCTGCAGTGTGTGCAGGAGAACTTTCTGAAATGGTGCATTTCCAGTCCTACCAGGAAGCAAGCTGTGCTGGATCTGGTCCTATGGAATGAGGTAGAGCAGCTGGAGAACACCAGGATGAGGGAGCATTGGGAAGTAGCGATCATACAATTCAATATTAAGTTGGAAAAGGATAAAAATCAGTCCCAGACTGGAAAAGGACAAATTTTAAGGGTCTAAAAGTTGAACTGGAGCATGTAGATTAGAAACGTGTTTTGGTGGCTAAAACAGATGAAAAATGGCAGACTTTCAAAGGAGGGATAAATAGGATGCAAGCGAGGACAACATGCATGAGAAATATCCAAAGCTAGAGTACTTTGGATGACTAAGGATATTGATAAAATAAGGAAAAAAAAGAGGCATATGATGCATGCCGGAATAATAGCAATAGAAATCAGGAACAGTATCTCAATGCAGAAGAGAATGCAGAAGGCTGGAATAAGGAAGGCTAAGAGGAAACATGAGGAAAACATTGTAGGCTGTGCTAAATCAAATGGCAAAATGTTCTTCAAGCATATTAATGGAAAAATATTAGTGAAGGATAGAGCGGGACCCATTAGGGACAAGCAGGGTAAACTGCTCACTGAAGTGGAGGGTATGGCAGTGGTACTAAATGAGTACTTTGCTCTGTCTTTACCAAATTAGAAGATAGTGACAATGGCCCAGTTGAAAATGTGGGTGTTGAGCAACTGAGCAGTCGAGTGCTAGATAAAGAAAAGGTGCTAAAAAGACTGGCAGCACTCCAGGTAGAGAAGATGGGATGCATCCTAGATTGCTGAGAGAAGTAAAGGAGCCTTTTGCGGAGCTGTTGACATAATTTTCCAGGTCTCTCTGAACATAGGATTAGACCCGGGGGACTGGAGGATTGCAAATGTGATGCTGTTGTTCAATGAAGGGGCAAAGGATAACCCAGGAAACTACAGACCTGTCAGCTTGACATCAATAGTGGGAAAACTGATGGATACCAGAATACGGGATGTGATAATATACACATAGAGAAAAATAAGTTACTACTAGACAGTCAACATAGCTTTGTCAAGGGCAGATCATGTATGAGAAATTTATTTGAAGTCTTTGATGAGGTGACGCAGGCAGTGGGTGAAGGTTGTGCCGTGAATGTTGTATTTTGGACTTTCAGAAAGCATTTGATACAGTGCCACATGGCAGGTTGGTTAGCAAATTAAAAATGTTTGGGATTGATGACTCCTTGGCAGCATGGATTAGAAGTTGGCAAAGAGATAGGAAACAGAGGGTGCGTACAGAGGGACATTTCTCAGACTGGAGACAAGTTGAAAGTGGTGTTTCCAGGGCTCAGTGTTGGGACCCTTGCTTTTACTGATTTATATAAATGATTTAGAGGTGGGTGTTGAGGGCAAAATCTCTAAATTTACAAATGATAGTAAGCTAGTGAGAATAGTGAATTTCGACTTCAGAGGGACATTGACAAGTTGACCAAATGGGCTGACACCTGGCAGATGAACTTCAATGCAGCGAAATGTGAGGTAATGCATTTTAGTAGAAGAAACATGGGGAGACAATATTTATTGAAGGAAGGGTGTGAAAGCCCTGGAGAGAGTGCAGAGGAGATTTACTAGAATGATACTAGGAATGAGGAATTTTAGATACAAGGAAAGATTGGAAAAATTGGGCTTGTTCTCCCTGGAGCAGATAAGACTAAGAGGCGACCTTATTGAGGTGTTCAAAATTCTGAACAAATTTTGACAGGATAAAGAAGGATATTCTGTTTCCACTAGTTGGTATGTCAGTGACTAGGGGTCACAATTTCAAGATGGCCAGCAAAAGAGCTAGGAGTGAGATGAGGAGAAACTTCTTTACTCAGAGAGTTTTGGGGTTTGGAATGTGCTGCCAGGGAGAGTGGTGAAGGTGGATTCCTTCGGAGGTTTCAAAAGACAGCTGGGTATATATTTCAAAGTGATGAATTTAAATGGAGATAGGTGTGGAGAATGGGACTAGCTAGGTTGCTCTTTTGGGAGCTGGTGCAGATGCGATGGGCCAAATGGCCTCTTTCTGTGCTGTAAATAACAAACAAACAAACAAAATGTTAATGGGTTTCAGAGTTTGGTATTTATGAAATTATTTTTCTTAAATGTTTTCTATTAAACTTTACAAATTTCTACAAATGTTTTATTCAGACATCAAAGCACAGCATTGAAATATCAGACAATTTAAACTACGTAACACATTGAGGTAGACAAGGCAGAAAAGTCATAACGAAAAAAAACAAATCAAAATTTTTAAAAATCAAGGCCGTGATTCAGCCACCCCTTTGCTCCCAGCATGGTTCCGGGCACAATGGGTGAATCACGCACAAGTCCCAAAATCGGGCTCCGCACCAGGCCGATCACAAGTCACCCAACTCGCACCCGCCCAGCACAGGCACGTAAAATTCTTGCCTTGGTCTTTGCTATCTTACTTGTGAGATCTGAAGCCTTGCGATATTGGATAAAACATCTTCACTAGATTTGCCATTGCTCAGCCAGTCTGGGAACCTTTATATTTTGAAATGATTCTGGCAGGAGTGAGGTTATATCCATTTCTCACTCTGGATTGAGGTACTCTTTTCTCATGCTGCTCGTCTTGCTTGTTGCTGACCTGCCCTCATGTTTTTCCTCTCCAGTGTGGTGTCTGGGTTGGCGTCAAAGTCCTTCATCTGTAACTTTGCACTGCTAGGTTACTCTTCAGGCTTTTCCTGCTGTTTGCTACCATTCCTCTGTGGGTGCAGTCACTGCTGCCGCCATCTGTTTTTTGTGGGTTTGTCTCAGGCTCCTTCCTCTGGAAAAAAAATCTTGTTGGAGGCAATGGTTTTCAGTCCAAAACACATTTATTTACATCACTGCCTATTTACAAAGTTATAGAACATCAAGGCAGGCTCTAGCTAATCATTGCGATGCTTCTCACTCAACTTTTCTCATTAAGTGACCCTCATTATTGCATAGCTCCTAAAGCACAGGCTCAGTGACTATCATTAGAGTTAACTCTTTACAATGTAAAGTAATAATTATAAACAACATTGAATGTTATGGGGTGAAATTTCACTTCCAGTTCATTGATAAGATTGCCTGAATGACCAGGAAGTGACAACAAAGTGCGATACACAAGAGGGAGGGATATTCCACCCCTTCCGTAGCATGTTCTGCAGCGGCGGAGGGCGACTTGCAGTAGCTGGTGGCGGGATCCTCTGTTCCCGGCGTTGTCAATGGGGTTACCCACTGAAGGCACCCCTGGGTGTGCCTTTGGTGCGTCCGTTAGATACCACCAGCATGAATGGCCATAAAACCCTGCCCTGCTTCATAAATGGAACAAGAAACTATTTTCACAGGTGGACACTAAGAATTTGGTTTACTATAATTGGTGTCTTAGGTTTCAATGTTTAAAAATTGAGAAAACAAATCCTTCTTCAAGCAGAAATATATGAAATATGACAGCAATTATGACGTAATAACAATGAAAAAAAATCCCACAAAAATCAAGATACCAACCCACACATCTGTGATAAACCATTCTAGATAAATTGGATTTTTTATTGAGTAGAGGAAAATTGTTCGGACAAAATGTATTATATCTTCATTGTGTAACATTTCACTGTAACTATTTAAAGGAGGAGAAGTCACAGATAGATAATTCTTCGAGGAACAGGTCTGTCAGCTCCATCAATGGCTGCTAATCCCTCGAAGAAATTTCATAACAGGTGAAGAGAGCTTCACACCAGACACCATTGTGAGCTGATACTTGACTATTATCTCTTTCCTCAAGGATGAAGTATGCTGCAAATAGAAGTTACGCTCAATGCTTCAAACAGTATCTTGAGGATGGAATATTTTTATTGAGTTTTGTCTTTGGTTGATGGTTCCACAAAATATATGATAAAAATTGACAAGTACAGTCACTGTTGCCTTGCAAGCTATGCTTTGAAACCCCTTGCTCATTATCAGCCATGTAATTAGAGACTGGGTGACTGCATTTGTTTGGTTGGTTATTTAAGTTCCTGCAGTTAGTAGCAGTGCTGCAAGGATCCTTCCTGTTTATTCCTTATCTATTCCCTTATTTCCCCTTTATTTTATTTGCCGTTACGTTTTTGATCCACAGATGATTTATGGACATTCATCTTTAAGGCAGCCTGTATCTTTGATTCAAGCAGAAAAAAGCAGTGGCTTGTGCCTTTAATTCAAGCAGAAAGCTGTTCTAATTTAGACTGATGATTGCAGATTGGCGACCATCACTGATGACTCAGTTTAATTGATTTGGGTGATGGTCAATGAATTGGTCAAAAAGGATGTGCTCTGCCTGGTAACAGGTGATGATTGGCTCTGATCCCACTGGAATGTTTTAAGCGTCAGAAGGTTCCAGTTTGGTTTCAGTTTTTATACTTGGAGCCTGGATGAACAGATATAACGAACTTTCTCCAAAAAGAACCCACTAATCCTCTCCAGAAGGCAACTGTGGGGGCTGACTCTTGCTCAAGCCCCTTCCCCTCTCTTGTTTGCTTGTCTTGAGTGTGCGTGAGTAGAGGGAGGGACAATTAAAGTGGGTATTAGGTATTAGCTTGTCGTTAACCAGTTGTATTTAATGCATATTTTGTGATAGTTCTTGGTATGAATAAAGAGTAATTGCACTGCAGCTTACAAACTTGGTGACTGTAATTATTGGGCAGCCAAGGGCCAAAGGCTTTGGGAATTTTTGTAAGAATTCTAGGTTAATTCACTTGTGTTGCGACTCAGGGGCATGTGGGGCTGGAATTGAATGCCCAGGGTGGGGTAACAGTGCTGATACGGGATGGCGCTTTTCAACCTCAAATTGTGTCACCTACCTTTGGTACAACTCCTGCAGCAGAACCACCAGTCTTTCAACAAAAAGGAACAAAGTTGTCCAATTTTCTGCTGTGTCAGTCTGAGCAATGAACTAACTTTGCTGCTGCCACTCGATATTTTGCTTTCCCCTTTTATGTAGCCCTTGTGAAAATTGGTCCCTTGCCAGGTTTTGCGAATCTCAGTTAAACCTTTCTGACGTGTTTCCCAGTGTGTGTCGCCTGTTAAAAATAGGATAGATGGCGCATACGTTGAAAAATATTGTCCTGTCCTGTCCCCTTAGCTATAGGCAGAAATGTGGGTCAGTGGAAACCCATCTGAAACAGAACTACAAACCTCTGAGTTATGCATAATCTCTGTATTTGTAAACACTTCATATGTACATATGCATAGGGCCTGAGTTTTGCACACTTTGAGCATTCACAATCGGGGGGCTTCAAAGCGATTTCCTCTTCTAGATGTGAATGCAGCTGGCTGGTCAATTAATGGTCTCCCCGCGTGAATCACGCCCAGCATGAAACATGCCTGGTTATTGACACAGTGCTGCTGACAGGGGTGGGAGTTTAGCAGGCATAGGGTCCAATGGGGACACAGTGGGGGATTTAAATGCAGCAGAGGCAGCTCCCTGGAGGCTGCCAGGGGTTGGTCAGGAGCCTTGGGGAGCTGTCCAGGAGCGACTGTAAAATTTGGCACCAGTTGGCCTCAGCACACACTGGGCACACCAGGCAGGTGGTCAGAGCCATTGTGAGCTTTATTGGAGCCAGTGACTGCCAGGTGGGATATTGACACGCCAGAGGATGTCAAGAGGAGGCCACCATACTAGATAAAGAATGTCTGGTCAGAGGTGGAAGCCCAAGTCAGCAGGCATTACATTGTGCATCGACCCTGGATGCAGTGATGCAAAAGATTTCAAGATATTCTGCAGGGGTGAACTAACTTTCCTGCCGCCACTTGATTTTTTTGCTTTTGCCTTTTATGTAGCCCTTGTGAAAGTTGGTCCCTTACCAGATTTCCCCTTTTATGTAAAGAGATAGAAATAGATAGGTTCTTGATTAATAAGGGGATCAGGGGTTATAGGGAGAAGGCATAAGAATGGGGATGTGAAAATATCAGCCATGATTGAATGGTGGAGTAGACTCGATGGGCTGAGTGGCCTAATTCTGTTCCTATGTCATATGGTCTTATGGTCTAAGAGCAGCATAGGGCATCGAATAGTGTTCTTACGGGTAACAGATCAGTCCGAGAGGGAGTCATTGAGGAGTCTTGTAGCTGTGGGGAAGAAGCTGTTCCTATGTCTGGATGTGCAGGTCTTCAGACTTCTGTACCTTCTGCCTGATGGAAGGGTCTGAAATAAGGCAATGCCTGGGTGGGAGGTGTCTCTGATAATGCTGTCTGCCTACCTGAGGTGGCGGGAGGTGAATACAGAATCAATGTGTTGTCTGCCTGTGTGTGTGGATAGAGAGTGGGATAGTTGGGAAGGGGGGTTTAGGAAATAGGTATTGCATAGTCATTTATATTTTCTGTCCGTTTAATTATATACTGTACATAATAAAAGGTTACTTCTGTTTAGGTTACAAACCTAGGGCGGGATTCTCCCCTACCCGGCGGGGGAGGGGGGTCCCGGCGTAGGGGAGTGACGCCAACCACTCCGGCGTCGGGCGTCCCCAAAGGTGCGGAATTCTCCGCACCTTTCGGGGCTAGGCCCATGCCGAAGTGGTTGGCACCACATCGACTGGCGAGTAAGCCGGCACCAGCGGCCTTTCAGGCTCGCCACCCGGCGCCGGGGCTGGCCGGAAGACCTTCGCCGGTTCGCGCATGCGCCGGTGGTGACGTCAGCGGCAGCCACCGGCGCATGCGCGCTGGGGGATTCTCTTCTGCCTCCGCCATGGCGGAGGCCATGGCTGTGGCGGAAGATAAAGAGTGCCCCCACGGCACTGGCCTGCCCACCGATCGGTGGACCCCGATCACGGGCCTGGCCACCGTGGGGGCACCCCCCAGGGTCCGATCGCCTCGCGCCCCCCCCAGGACCCCGGGGGCCCGCTCGCGCCGCCAATCCCGCCGCCACCAGAGGTGGTTCAAACCTCGGCGGCGGGAGAGGCCTCCCAGCGGCGGGACTTCGGCCCATCGCGGGCCGGAGAATCGCCGCAGTGAGCTCGCCGCTCGACGTGGCGCGATTCCCGCCCCTGCCAATTCCTGGCCATGGTGGGGGCGGGATTTTCGGCGGCCCCGGGCGATTGTCCGACCCTGCATGGGGTCGGAGAATTTCGCCCCTGGTGACTGTAGTTTATTGGGCTCAGCCAAGAACCTCAGGTATTTTATCTAAAATCTTATTTTACCTGTGTTGAAACTCAAGTGGGGCTGAATTGCACCAGCCTAGAGTGCCGTGACACAGTGCCAGCCAAGGTTCAGACATCTGTCCATTAGCCTTGGGTACATAAGGGTGAGGTGTGCAAAGATGACGGGCACCTCAACCTGCTTCTCTGGGAGGGGTGTGCAAGGCTGATATGCTATTCGAGGTAGAGGATGGACTTCTGTCCATACTGAAGAAAAGAAGCCATGATACACATGAATGGGTCGTGGGGCCGCCAACCTATTCATACTCACCACGTTTGAGATGGATGTCCTTAATTGGAATGCGAGCATGGAACAAGGATCTCAAGTCATGGAGAAGCATGGGTTTCCAAGGAAGGTAAGAGTCCAGTGGACAGATGTGAGATAGGCAGAGAGTGCAAACAACTTGGGTTCATCTCATCATAAATTAGAGGTTCTCAACGAGATTTCCCAGTGAATTTGCAATCACAAGTCCACCATGATGCAGTTGTCAATAGGCTCATAAGTCCACCTAGCATGCACATTGGTCACTAACATATTGTTTTCTTCCCTCAGATGCGCCATTCTGTTGATATGCTGGATCTCGAGGACCCTCCCTCGACACCCAAGATGGGAGTGCACAGTGGGGAGGGCTCAATGCATTTGCATGAGGAACTGGCAGAGGCAGAGAGTTCACTGGGCATCAGCAGTCAGAGGACCTGAATGGATGCTGAAACTCTAGTTCGTAACATCACTGGGGCTGGTTTAGCACAGGGCTAAAGAACTGGCTTTTAAAGCAGACCAAGGCAGGCCAGCAGCACGGTTCAACTCCCGTACAAGCCTCCCTGAACAGGTGCCAGAATACTAGGGGCCTTTCACAGTAACTTCATTTGAAGCCTACTTGTGACAATAAGTGATTTTCATTTCATTTCATTTCATTTCACTGTGACTCCACAATCCACCTTTCAATCCATCTGCTACATATGAACATAGTATCCTCTTGGCTGAAGTCTTGAAACAAAAGCCATCCACAAAAAACGTTCCATAACAACTTTATCAACAACACGTCTATTAATATGTGCAAAACAAAACTATCCACCTTTGCGATTTTTTCAGCCACAATCTTGCAGGTGCATTTACTTGGCCAAGTGCTTCTATGTAGTGCAACCTCAGTGGTTCCGGATGGATGTTGACTTTCAATGGGGGCGATGGCAGATGGACCTTGTGCATCACCTGACTTTGGGCTGCATCACTTCAGCATGGGTGGCAGCTGCCTGGTCTACCAGAAACTGCAAGCATGCAGGCAGATGGTGGCAGTACAAATACAGTCACTCTGAAAGGGGATAGCAGGTTTGTGCTCTGCAGAGTCACTGACACTCGCCCAAAGTGGCACCTCAAGAATCCTAATTGGTGGACTGCAATGAAACTTTGAAAGCCCCTTTGTGGACTGGTATCCACCACCAGAGTGGTAGCAGTCCCAACCGGCATGGCAACAAGTCTGAGTATCATGTTTTCAAGCAGAGCTCATACTGCAGCACGGAAATGATGTGTGCCTTCTATCGACAACTGAAGCTTAAGCATTGGCTACCAGATGCAGCATCATGCTGGGTCTGCAAGCCAATTAGGGGAAGTGAATATCACAATGAGTGGTTGTTTCCACCTCGATTGTTTGTCCAGCAACAATCCCAATCTTTGTGTCTATGCCCAGGAGGAAAGATCCTTCTCTGTTTGTTACAGGCTTTAATCATAATTAATCTAAAGAATTAGTGTAATGTTCTGCAATGTCTGCCTGGAGCAAAGCTATAACCTCTTGTTCAACAGCAAGTTAATGCTTGATTTGGAATTTAAGGCAAAGGCGATAATGTAAAACACCCAATTACTTTGCAAGGTGCTTACATTTAGATCATGCGCTAGTCACTTGTTTGTCATTCAATTCAGTTTAAGCATTTTTGCTCACTTTCAGCTGGGAACACATGCAGCATACCAAGTCGTACTACCAGTTACATAGAACATAGAACAGTACAGCACAGTACAGACCCTTTGGTCCACGATGTTGTGCCGGCCACTTATCCTAATCTAAGATCATCTAACCTACACCCCTTCAATTTACTGCTGTCCATGTGCCTGTCCAAGAGTCGCTTAAATGTCCCTAATGACTCTGACTCCACCACCTCTGCTGGCAGTGCATTCCACGCACCCACCACTCTCTGTGTAAAGAACCAATCTCTGACATCTCCCCTATACCTTCTTCAAATCACCTTAAAATTATGTTCCCTTCGGACAGCCATTTCTGCCCTGGGGAAAAGTCTCTGGCTATCCACTCTATCCATGCCTCTCATCACCTTGTACACCTCTATCAAATCACCTCTCTTCCTTCTTCGCTCCAGTGAGAAAAGACCTAGCTCACGCAGCCTTTCTTCATAAGACATGCCCTCCAGTCCAGGCAGCATCCTGGTAAATCTCCTCTGCCCCCTGATGAATAATGTCAGTAAGTCTCTAAAGCATCGAAAGAAGGGCGATGAGAGATTGACAGGAGACTCAAGGAAAAGTCTCAGGTTAAGAGTCTGAAGGTGTTTTGTTTTAGCTTTATAAAGGAAGATTAAACACTATTAGTTACAAACTTAGAAATGCTGCAACTAAAGAGACAAAGGGAAAAAGCAAGCCAGTCAAAGTGAAACAAAGAAGTGAAGATTGCAGGAGGCTTTATTAGCATCTTGTAATTAACTCAATGCTGTATAACTTTCACTTCTGACACTGTTTCTTCCATCCACAGAGCTAGCTATTTGCATGATAGTAGGTGAATGAATAATTAATTGAAAGCTCCAGAAACAAAAATCCAATTACCTAAAAAAAACTAGAAAAACCCCGTAATTTCCATTCACTGCCAGGTTGAGTCACCAGAGCAAATTCACTTACCCTCTTATCCCAGCTGTCAAATAAAGACTACTTACGCAGGCATTATGGACATCTGTGGCAGCAATAGGAAATTTGGACAATGATACAAACTAACAGATAATGTTAAGTGTCACTAAGAATATCCCACATCTGCAAATACATATTGGGCTAGTTTATGGTAAGAAAATAATAGTGAGCCTAATGGAATTTATCATTTCTTCTGAGTATATGGTGCATCAAACCAGGGTGAGGTATAGATCTGTGATTAAGCTCAAATATCTAAAAGTTGTTTGGCTCATCACTGAGGCGCATTGTACGGCGTGAAGTCGCTGCATTAGAGTGAAAAACAGAAATTAATGCCACAGAAAGAGGCAGCACAGTGATTGGCACTACTGCCTCACAGTGCCAGGGACCAGGGTTCAATTCCGACCTTGGGTGACTGTCTGTGTGGAGTTTGCTGCCTGTGTGGAGTTTGCCCTTTCTCCCAGTGTGTGCATGGGTTGGTTAGGTGAGGTTACATGGATGGGGCAGGCCAGTGGGCCTGAGTCGGATGCGCTTTCAGAAGGTCAGTGCAGACTCTATGGGCCGAATGGCTTCCTTCTGCACTGCAGAAATTCTATGGCTCTATGGTGGGTGCACTTTTACCAATGTGATAAGTGATACTAACTGTCAAGTAATCTATCTGGCATTGATAATTACTATTACTGGTGCGGTGTCGCACCCCTTCACGTATTAATTGTTGTCAGGAATGTTTTTCAAATTGCTTCTTTGTCTCTTTTTTTTCTCTCTCTAAGTCTAATCTTTTCCTCCTCTTTTCCCTTTTCCATACCTGATTCAATATTGAATTCACTACAGTGCCTTCTCTGCTCTGTCTCTTACTTATTCCTTCATACTTCAATTTGATTGGTTCAGGAGAAATAGTTTATTTCCCTGTCCACTAAGGTCCCAGCTGACAGTTTCCTTCACTGTCATGTTATCACTTTCTAGACTAGAGGCAACACTAAACAACGATGTTGAAAATTGGTCAACTACTGTAAGAGATGGGGCTGAATTCTCGCCGTCGGGATGTTCCATTTTGCCAGCAGCCCAGGGGTTTTCCAATGATGTGGTGCTGCCCCACAATGGGAAACCCCATTGACCAGCCGGCAAAATGGAGAATCCCAACGTTGCGTTGAACCAGAAATCTGGTGAAGCGGGACGGAAAAACCCGCCCACAGTGCCTTCAGTCCAGCAATGACAAAGTAGTCTCAAATATATTCCACCTCCACAATCCCAGCTCCAAGAGGGAATTCAACAAGCATGATTCAGCAGATTAGTTAATGTCTGCTGAACATCGCGTTTAGCGATGTGTTTCTCAGCCCCTGTGGCACAATGGTTAGCACTGCTGCCTCACAGAACCAGGGACTCGGCTTCGATTCCAACCTTGGGTCACTGTCTGTGTGGAGTTTGCACGTTCTCCCTATGTCTCCATGGGTTTCTTCCAGGAGCTCCGGTTTCCTCCCACAGTCCAAAGAAATGCAGGTTAGATGTTAGCCATGTTACATTGCCCAATAGTGTCCCAAAGGTCAGGTGGGATTACGGAGATAGGGTGGGGGCATGGATCGTGTAAGGTGCTCTTTCGGAGGTTCGGTGCAGACTCAATGGGCTGAATGGCCTCCTTCTACACTGTAGTGATTCTATTCAATGACATTTTGCCGTTTGGTTTGTCTTCGAGGAGAATTTCTCTGACAAGGTTGCACTTAGAGAGGTTTCTTGCTGGCAAGCTGATACCCAGCAGGAAAGACTGCTCGCAGACTGGGGTGGCATTTTGTACGTCAGCCCCAACCTACCCCACCCCACCTTATTTCTGTGACCCTCCCCTCATCCTCCAATCTTAGGGAGTCCCCCAGGAACACCCCCTCAATCTGGCAAGGCCCCCCAGGCCTGATCCCTGGCAGTGCCAACCTGGCACCTAGGCTCCCTGAGAGTGCCTCTGGCATCCTGACAGTGCCACTCTGGCACGCTGGAAGTGCAAGTGTTGGTGCCCAGATCCCAGATGGAGTGTCAGGGTGCCACCCTGCCCTGTCCCTGACTACACGCGGGTCCCCAATGGCCTGGAAGACATTCCCCCCTCCCAGGTTCACATTTGCGTGGACCAACACTAAACAGCGCTCTGGTGAGGTTTCCCTCCCAATGGCTCATTTAAATATGCTGATCTGGATTACGCCAAGTGGGGGCATCACAAATCTCAACAGGCCTCTTATGAGATTTAGCGGCCTCGTCCCGACACCAAGTTGGGCTCGACAAGGCCACTGAATCGCGCCCAACATCTCCTTGACTGTCAAGGGGCGATATCACAAACAACTTCTCATTTATCTTGGTGTTACAATTGACCAAAACATGGCATACAAAAAATATCTGAGAAAGACAACAGCAGAGAACAATATTTAAACAAACTCCTCTGTAAACATTGCTGGCTCTTCATGGGGTGCAGAGAATTGCACGTTTGTTCAATCTTTCCTTTCTTCTTCAAACTTTAAGGACTTCAACTCTTGCCATCATCTATTTGACATCAAAAACTCGATCAGTACAAGGGTTCTTTAGGCGGTGGCAGCCTTTCCTGGACTTCCTGGCGGAACGGTAAGGAAATAGGCCGGCAGCAGCAGCAACCCGGGGGGGAGGGGGGGGGAGGGAGGGAGGGAGGGAGGGGGGGGTTTGGATCGGTGGGAGGGAGAACTGTGTACATGGGTTTGTGGGATGTGGCGGGTGTTATCTCTTTCCCTTTTGTTGTTTGGGTGTTCTTTTGTTTTTTTCTTTTGTTTGTAGTTGCTTTTGAAGTTGGGTGGGTGTTGTTCTTGGGGTGTTACCGCGGTTGTTTTATTAATAGAGTTGAGATGTTTATATTTTGTAAAAATTTCAATAAAAAAATTTTTTTTTTTTAAACTCGATTGCAGAGTATATTTTGTGTGCAGAGTGCAGATTGTGCAACAGTATGGTACAACTCATCCCAAACCAGTCTCGTACATATCCAGCTTAACACAACAATGCTTATCATCTCGGGCACCCTCCAAATAACTCAACTCTTCTGGCTCTCAATCCTGAACATCATCCAGAACCCACAATAAGGAGGAAAGTTGGAAAAAGAAAGCTTCTGGAGAAGGTTTACATCAACCCAAACCTGCTGCTACACAAGGACCTTACCAATCCACCTGCTGCTTGCTTCGCTTGTACAAGCTATACGGCTAAAACCACTGTCCAAAGGAATAACAGCAGAGGCCCTGTGGGAGCAGGAATGGAACCAACATGCCTCCATTAAAAAACACTTCCTCAGTACAGATCCCACAATCTCCCCACTCAGCTTCAACCTGCCATTCCAACACTGGGCATTCCTCAGCCATTTAACTGGCTAAGGCCTTTGTACAGCAAATAAGCACAAATTGGGCCTTGCGGGGAACCCAGACTGCAGCTGTGGTGCATCCGAATCAATAACTCACATCACTGAAGACTGCCCCTTCATAAAATTCAGCGGAGGGCTCAGTGAGCTCCATTTAAACATTATGGAGGCTACTGTTTGGATTGATAATTGTTGCACACGCTAAAAAAATGTTACCTTCTCGTATTTTTCAGTATGTTGCATTGCCAAAAATTTGAAAACTTAAATGTGCAAGAATAAATCTGATTAATGATAGATGTAGCTAGATGCCCTGCAATAGTAAAATCTAAGTGCTTGTAGTTATGCATATGTACTGAATTCTCTTGAATAGCTTCAACCCAGAGACAGGATAATTGGCTGCCAAATGTTCCTACACTACAGCATTGACTTCATTTCAATACCTTCATTGGTTGGTGCACTTATAGAATGAGTTGTTGAAACATGTTGTATAATTGCACGTTTGTTAAATCTTTTCTTTCTTCCTAGCTACTTTTGGTCTGTCTTTGATATTTCAGATCCTTATTTTTTAAAGGAAATCTGCATTATTTACTAAATATGCCAATAAAGCTATTTGCCCATGAACAAATACCAAATGTGTGTTCCTTAAGTTCCCTTCACATTCATGCCAACATCTCAAACTCAACCTTCAAGTTTAATTGAAATTAGAAGAACATAAAATGAATTATTGATACTTAATTTTACAAAGGATGAGGCCTAGTTTACAGCAAGATTATATTTCAGCTTTGAAAACTACTTTGGGCATTCATTTTCTTTGCGCTTCAAGTCTTTTAAAATCTAGTCACTCTTTCGGTCAGCACTTTCTAACAGAAAATGATTTCCTCCAGCTCATTGGTTTCTCACCTGACTTGGTTTGAGCTAGCCTGGTGCAGACACCTCTTCATGCTTCATCTGGCCCCTCATTCTCCCGTGCTGGAGAAGTGTTTAGTTCCAAGCAAATAAAAGAATGGAGCACATCTTTCACAAATGATTGCAGAGTGCTACTTTTCTGGACTTGTTCCTAGCTCTCAATAGTTTGTTACCCAGTCACAATCTGATGACAATTAATTGCAAGGATACTGGGAAAAGGCCAGGATTATAATTACCACTACTCAAAAGGCTTGTTGTTCTTTGAGCATTGTGTGAAACAAGCTGTTGCTAAATAATCTGCAGGCAGTCCATACTGCTTGCGTGATAGCAGATTGCCATTACTTACGACAATCTTTGTAATATATGCCCGGCGAAAGAGCATATCTGTAATAGCTGGATTAAACTGATAGTCGAATGTACTGCTCGCCCAGGTTTCACCAGCTATTTGCTTTAGAATATGGTCAATAAGATACACGCCATTGTTTAAAAAGGATGTCTCCTGATCAGAAATCCTGGTAATATTAGCATTAAAATATATTTATTCTGCTGTCTTGTTCTTGGTTTATTTTAAAGTAGTTGTGGATAACACTATTGGCATAGCTGGTGTGGATGTGTTGCTGAGCATAACAAGGTGAAAAGGCAAACACCACTAAAACAACAGAGATAAATGAGCACAAAGGTTTATGGCTATAAAATGGATTAATTGGTGGCATTCCCTGATCAATGGGATTTCAGCATTTAACAGGAACGGTTGTTTAGATACATCTGCAGAATAGCCCAATAAACTGTCGGATTTGTATTTTTTTGCCACTTTCAAAATAGTTTAAAATTTCTTGGGAATTATAGATTACACGCCTTCTCGGAGAATCTCATTGATAATCTTAGAGCGATAATCTTTGTCATTTCCTTCAGAATAAAGAGTCTGAGTGAGCGAAGGAACGGACTGGAAAACTCACTGAGAGCAAACTCAGATAGAAAACATAAGTTAGATGTGGAACAAAATCATCCAGAACTGATATTATGCTTCTTTTAATTGTAAATATAAAAACAATGTCCTTAATGCCTACAGAACAATGATTTTAATACACCCGCTGTGCCACAAACTTCGATCGAATAAGGTAAAGTAATTGCAGCTTCCTGTTGCTTCTGCTTTACAACAGTAAGAAATTTCACATCATGCCAACTGAAATTGCATTATAAAATTCACTGATGATAGTATACATGAAAACCTACAGGAAAAATATCTCGAAACCAGGAGCAAGGATGGAAAGATGCACTGCTGACAGGAAATCTTATGGGAGCACCACAACAATATTATGGTCCATGCTCAAAGCTTTCTTCCTTTAAACACTGCTTGTATTTTACCGAGGAGGGTGCTATTTCACAGAATTATAGGAAGTCCCAGCTTCGAGAACACAGTGCAATATTTTTCCACATGAGCCACTTACATTAATTCCACTCACCCACTTACTTCCCACACTTTTTAATGGTCTTCAGTGATGAAATTCGAATCTGCTGGAGCAGCAAAAGGAGCAGGCATGGATCGATGTTCCCTTCATATAGCCTGTCCGATTTACCTTCCATCAACTTCACTGGAAACCTGGATGAGGTGTATAACATGTGACAGGTTGTCAATGTTGTGCCCAAGCTTCTGTTTTAAACAACTATCCAGTTCCTCTAATTAATGCCCTTCTTTACTCCGTTAAATATTATTTGCAAATGCTGTGTATGGCAACCTTGCTACTTCTTTTAGAAGTGTCATATCCAGCCATACAAAAAGGCCACAAAAGAAGTCTCAGCTGGACATAAATGAATACACACAGGCCTGAAAGACTTGCAGATTGTGCCCCAGTGAGACAAGATACCCCGCTCAGGACCGGTAACCAATGACAGTGACAAGGAGCACAACTCTGGTGCAAAATCATCGGGTTGGGGGAGGGGGGCTTTTGGCAGGTCTTGGGGGTAGGGGCTGGTGCAAAGATAGCTTATTACTGTGGCTTTCAAGCGTAAAATGACAGGAAATGTTTGGAGGTAAACCCAAAAAACGAGTGTGTAGTATTTGCTTTTATCTCCAGCTTTTGTAAGTGTTTAACTATAGTCATTTTCAAATAAAGGATCCATCATGCTTTCTCTCGATCTTGTCTTATATTCAGGTAACTCACAGCGATTATGTCAGGCAAGTGGTGATTAAAGGAGGTGAGAGAGGAATATTAACAATGTTGATCTGTGGGTTTTCTGTGATGTCATCAGGCAAAGGAAGGTCTGCTCTCTGCGCTCACAGGGTTGGAGGCCACCCAAAGCTATGGGCAAGGAAGTACTGTGCTGTCAATACCTGTCTATCATCCCTGGGACATCAGACTAGGGCAGTGGACAAAGGAAGAAAATGATCACCTTTAGCTTTTCGCATGACACCATGCAATCACTTCAGCGATTACGCTCTCACAAAACGGGATACAAGATTTCATTTGCATTGCACTGTGCGCCAATGGGCCTGGAACTATTGATCTGGAACCACTAAATTCCACCGATAAACCATTTTTACATAAGGCTCCTTTTGCCACTCCCAACTTCTCATGTTAAGCAGACTGATGTTAATATCGCTCCTGGAAAAAATGGCCAAATGTATCCAGGAAAGACTGAAGATATGCAAAGGACTTTCTGTACGTGAGTGAACTGACAATATCAAGGGCCAAGCCAATGAGCATAAGGCAAACCAAGCCGCTGTGGAAGTTATGGGAGGAGCAGTGAGTTCCAAGAGAGTGGTAGGGTGTAGTTTCTCTTGTAGCAGCATTTTGCATCCACAATGTTCACACATTATAAAAGTAGGTATCTAGGATGGAAACCATCTGGTCCTGGGGTTTTGACATTCTTTAATTTCTCCATTACTGTTATTTTTGCTTGCTGTTAATAATCGGGGATACATGCTTGATGGCTCTGCGACGCATGATTTGAGCAAAGTTTTTGTGCGGGCTTTAAGCAGATCACCACCTTGATTGTATTGAGTAACACTCTTAATAAACCTCTCATTTTGTTTTACAAGAACCCAGATGTGAGCACCTCCATACCTTTTCTCTCTATGGCAACAGAGAAACATAACATAGGACAAAACTGGTGATGAGGACCAACAGTTGGGGAAACCTTGCCTGCGTTGAAGTGAGTGGAGTCTATGCTGCGGGGTACAAGACCTCAAAGCCTGCCAACTCTGCACAGTCCAATACTTAGGCAAAAAGGGAAGACTTTTTAGTTCCTTGTTCAAGGGATTGTCTGTGCAATACTTTCCAACATGGTTGCAAGGGAGGAAGTGTTAGACCACAGGAATCAGGATCCAAAACTGATTGGAAAAAAGGGAGCTTTGGGCGCGTTTGATGAGGATTATGAAACTAAGGGCTTGATTCAACTAAATGGGTGCAAAGTCCCAGAGCAAGCGCAGTGTCGAGAAATGCAGGGCTATTCAACGCGACTCGTACTGTGTAAGAGGCCTCAGCGGGGAACGCGCAGCCAAGGCCACACAGAGCCCCTTTTTGTGCACTGGCGTACTCCACTCCTGGAACTCCCCAGTGTAGTGAGAGATTCGGAGGCCATTTTTAAATGGTGTCCTGATCTCCGAGGCCCCCGAAGCAATCCATAACCACGCCCATCCAAGCCCAAATGCACTATGGGAGAGTCCCCTTCTGTATTTATTCTTTCAGATAACTAAAAATTGCCAAATAACTGGGCAATGTAAGCTCAAATGAACAGCAGGAGCAAGTGCATATGTTTTATGAAGAAGAACAACCACTTGATGTCACAATTGCAGCCACCAGTTCAGATGGTGGCACTGTATGTACTTTATAAAGAGCAGCAAATGGCCGGATCAACGCATGGTCAGTCACCGGCCAACACTGAGTTACAGTCTGACGGGGGTTAATCACCCTGGTGAGCAAAGATGCAGATGAGTTCTGTTGGGGAGAACTCAGATGAGGAACTTGATGTACACAGAAATGCTTGGTGCAATGGCAGCCCTGTCACAGATCCTCCTGTCACTGTTAAGGAAAAGTGAATTGGATAAGAACCTGAAAAGAAAAACAAATTGTGGGGTTATGGGGAATTGCGGGGGACAAGCTAAGTTGCTCCTGCAAAAGGGCAGTACTAACGTGATGGGCCAAATGGCTTCCTTCTGTGCTGTAACCATTCTATATAACGTCATTTGAACCACGGCTGTGTGAAAGGCGTAGCTAAGGTTTATTCTATAAGGTCACTATTTTCAATCAAATCTCAACACTTACATTTACATTGTCTGTGCCCGAAAACACTTGCATTTAATATTAAAATGTGGACAGTTATGTGTAAGTAAATAGGAACACCATAGGCATTCGAAGAGCCCTACAGAGCAAATAAAGGCCTGTTTTATTTCATTTAATCCTGAAGAGGAACATGAAAGTGGTAATCTGTTGACGTGCCATTATGTTCAGATAGCGTTGAGTTGAGAAATGTAATTTGCATTGGCTCCCCGATTGATTTTCACTGGGGCATTAGTTGTGATCTTGAGGCCTAATAGATATTTTCTGCATAATACATGACTGAAATGGGCACCTTCACCAGCAAGGACCAATTTGCAGTCACCTGAAGTCTCATTCCATCAGCCTGTTAATAGGCATTCTCAGTTCTGAATGTAAAAGGCTGGTGTCCTCGGTTTGTACTGGGCTGCCCAGCTGAAATAATCGAGTCATTTTTTTTTCCCATTTCATCAAATCATTGTGCCACATTCTTCCTTGTTTGCCTCATGGTTAATTAACAATTTTTCCAAACACTCGTCAGGCCCCACATTATATAATTTTTCTCATCATAATCAGCCGCATCGCTTTCAAAAACTCCAAATTTGCCATCCTGCTTGTCCAACAAATTTTCGACCAACATCACTCAAATTCCTTCCGTCTTCATCTTACTTCAACTTTTAATATCCAGTTTGGGTATTGATGTGATACTGTAGCAATTTTTGATATATTTGAGCTGGGATTCACGGAGTTCACTTGTTTGCAACAGTCCCCTAATTGTAAATTACACCAGATTCGAGAGACTTAACCACACGATGAGAAAGAACACTTTAAATGGTGAAGTGCATTTGGAAAGTCGGAAAGATAGCTGCCAAAGTACCAATTAAGTGTAATTAAGAGTAATTAGCAGTAACAGAAGAACGCTAAACTTTAACACTTTTCACCACTGTTCTCAGACCAGGACGTGACATGATAGCTCCAAAAACGTGGATTACATGTAAAACCAATACCTTTCAACATGGCTCTGTAAACATCCCTCTCTCCACCAAAATGGTTTCTCGAGACCTAGTCAATTGTTGGAAAATAGTCAACTGGTCTATAACTTATAAAGGGTAGGGTGGAGGTGTGGGCTTAAGTGGGGTGCTCTTTCCAAGGGCCAGCGCAGACTCGATGGGCCGAATGGCCTCCTTCTGTACTGTAAAATCTATGATTCTATGAACTTGTCAAGAATGATATCTGTGGAATTCGCTACCCCAGAGTGCAGAGGTTTCTGGGACAGTAAGCAAATTTAAAACGGAGTGAGTCAGATTTTAAATTGGTAATGGGTTGGCGGATTATGGAGAATGGGCAGGACGGTGGAGTTAAGGCCAGGCTGAGATCAGCCATGATTGAATGCGGAGCAGACATGATGGGCCTAATTCTGCTCCAATATCTTATGAAAAGCCCATTGGCTTTGAACTAATTACAGACCTTGTCTCAGCTTTAGGACAGTGGGGTGTGGTTTCTCCACTCCGGGGAAGTACTGGACTAATCACTGAAATGACTACACAATGACATCAATAGGTTCCATCTCACCATCAGACTCACCATGGACTACTCTCCAAAATCAGTTGCATTCTTGGACACATTCATCTCCATCAAGGACGGTCACCTCAGCACTTTGCTTTACTGCAAGCCCATGGATAACCTCACGATGATCCACTACTCCAGCTTCCACCCTAAACACATTCAAGAAGCCATCCCCTATGGACAAGCCCTCCGTATACACAGGATCTGCTCAGACAAGAAGGAGCGTAACAGACATCAACAGATGCTGAAAGATGCCCTCGTGTGAACGGGATATGGCGCTCGACTCATCGATTGAGAGTTCCAACGCGCCACAGAAAAAACCACACCGACCTCCTCAGAAGACAAACACGGGACACAACTGACAGAGTACCCTTCGTCGTCCAGTACTTTCCTGGGGCAGAGAAACTACGACATCTTCTTCGCAGCCTTCAACACGTCATCGATGAAGATGAACATCTTGCCAAGGTCATCCCCACACCCCCAATACTTGCCTTCAAACAACCGCGCAACCTCAAACAAACCATTGTTTGCAGCAAACTACCCAGCCTTTAGAACAGCGACCACGACACCACACAACCCTGCCATGGCAATCTCTGCAAGACGTACCAGATCATCAACATGGGTACCACCATTACACGTGAAAACACCACCCACCAGGTACACGGTACATACACGTGCAACTCGGCCAACGTTGTCTACCTCATACGCTGCAGGAAAGGATGTCCCGAAGCGTGGCACATTGGCGAGACCATGCAGACGCTGCAACAACGGATGAACGGACGTCGCGCGACAATCGCCAGGCAGGAATGTTCCCTTCCAGTCGGGGAACACTTCACCAGTCAAGGGCATTCAGCCTCTGATCTCCGGGTAAGCATTCTCCAAGCTGGCCTTCAGGACGCCCGACAACACAAAATCGCCGAGCAGGAACTTATAGCCAAGTTCCGCAGACATGAGTATGGCCTCAACCGGGACCTTGGATTCATGTCGATTTACATTCATCCCCCACCATCTGGCCTGGGCTTGCAAAATCCTACCAACTGTCCTGGCTTGCGACAATTCACACCTCTTTTACCTGGGGTTACCCCTATCTCTGGATCTAAAAAGACTTGATTACCTGCAAATGCTCGCATTCTAAGCATTGTCTGGCATCTTTGAATTTGTGTATATATATGTTTCTGGAACATACCTCTTCATTCACCTGAGGAAGGAGCAGTGCTCCGAAAGCTAGTGATTTGAAATAAACCTGTTGGACTTTAACCTGGTGTTGTAAGACTTATTACTGTACAAAATGATAGTCACACTAAAACTATTGATTTTAAAACTATCAACAACATGCACGCAAAATATCTAAACTTTGCACTTGTTATCACAAGCTTGACTTTATAATTCCACAGAAACGCTTATGTTAAATATTTATTTTCCAATAGCCACCCCATGGCTCATACGCTGATGTCGCTGAGAGCAACAGGGAAAGAAATGGGAGTGTTACAGTAAGGTGCAGGAACAAATATCTCCAAGGTTAGAACATGAATTTTGAATAAATTTGGTGGAACTATAATTATTCTGATAAAGACTGGCTGAGATAATATTTGAAAAGTGTGTGGCATGAGGTGTGCGTTATGTGGAAATCAGATATTATTTGAATAGCTATATAAATGCAGAGAAACTGGAAGCTAAATGATCTACATGCATGCCATCTGGTGGACAATATTAAGAATTACACACGTGTCCAGGGTCATTGATTCCAATGAGAGTTATGTCGTATCTATTTAATACGGCTCCATTTTAATTTTCAGTAGTCAACTCTAGATCTGACAAGCAATTGACAAGTTAAGTCATATCCATATTACTGTACGTGCAAAGTCTAAAAGCATTATCGAACAGTGGAGTTAAATGTCATGATTTTGAATTGATGAGAGCATTAAATATCAGAAGCAAGTGAGTAATATCTGTCAGGATGTGGTGATATAGGTCAAAGTGGTTTCTTGAAGATCAGCAAAGGCTGAAGTTATCCAAAACTTTTTTGTTTAACTACTTTCTCCTTGGTATTTGCTTGACAAAGAATTATGGCTGTGCTTCAGAGACTTCAAGCTTAATACTTGTTATATTTTAGGGAGTTCCTTTTACACAATTAATTTGTAGATTTGAACAGAAATGATTGCAACATGGAATATCCTTATATATATATATGTTCTATATTTTAGGAGAAGATGATAAACAAGAGTAGCCACATGAATTGGTCACCATTTGTGAAGAAACAGGCTGTCATAACCCACCTCATGGGATATAAGGGGTGGAAATGATTGTCTTCTCCATATCATTTGCAGAGTATGAGCTCCCTCATTAAGGGGACAGGGGAAACTCCACCTATGTTGTACAGAAGGTCGGCCTTTTCGGCACCAATCATTAAGACAGTTTGAAACTACCCGGAGCTGTGTATTATAGCCTTGTAAATAAAATTACGTTTCTTTGATGCAACTCAGTGTGACTCTCCAAGACTTCATAAAAAAGACCCTAAGAGGTGCCCTGCAACAAGAGTCTCCTGACCTCGTTGCCCCTTTTCCAACATATTGGAATTCATCGTTGGAGTTTTTAGTTTACCCTTGAAGCCCTGAAGGAACTTTATTCCCTCCTACAAGATGAGCTGCAGACTATACCGAGGGTGCAGATGACCCTCATAGTGCAGGAGAAAATAACAACTGCCCCTATTGTTTTTACCACAATACCCCAGAGGGTCTGTGGCAATTTCCACCAAGTTAGTCAATTTGTTGCACATTACTTTGTGAGGCAGGTTACAAATAGCCTTTGTTCCAGAATAGTCTCAGCTCCATTTCTTCAGACAATGGAGACAAGCAGGTGGGTGAGTGGGCAGCCAGTTTTGCTCTTTAAAAGCCTTGACAAGCAGATGCTGAAGAGCAGGGATATGAAGAAAATTCTGCAGCTTCAGTCAGCTGTAGGTCAACATTTGCACACTTTATTTGCCTAGCCTTCAATCATGCATTGTGCATTTCTTGCCAGTACACCTCCGCATCCATGAGGCCACTCAAAACCTCAGGATCCTTTTGAAGTCTCCCCACTTCGACTGCCATATTTGCATAATTGAAAGAATCAAGTCAATAATAGCAACTGCAGTTGCCGTTCATATTGGAAAAAAGAAATGCATGACAAATTAAACATGATGTGGAGATGCCGGCGTTGGACTGGGGTGAGCACAGTAAGAAGTCTTACAACACCAGGTTAAAGTCCAACAGGTTTGTTTCAAACACGAGCTTTCGGAGCACGGCTCCTTCTTCACCTGAAGAAGGAGCCGTGCTCCGAAAGCTCGTGTTTGAAACAAACCTGTTGGACTTTAACCTGGTGTTGTAAGACTTCTTACTGTGACAAATTAAAGACACCCAACACATCATTATGTGTCCTGAATAAAATGCACAAAAAAAAACAAGACTCACAACCATGCTCATTACTTATAGAGTTATTATCTGACTCCTTGCATTTCTAAATGCTCTCCCAGATTAGGACTCTTGGGATGAAAGTGGTCTGACTTACAGGGCTACTAAACCCTGGGATTGACATGAGGCAGGTTGCGACTTTCAGTTTGTATATGCAACTACCTACATTTCCCATTTTGGATGGTATCTGAGGATACAGACCAGAGAATAGTCCTGCGTTTTCATCACAGTAGGTTTCTCAGAAAATTGTGCCTTTTCAGTTTTCATCTTTCTCCACTTAAATGCATACATGGGAGCCCTGCAAAACACGGGGCAAGATTCTCCAATAATGGGGCTATGTCCCCACTCCAGCGTCAAAAGGCGGGCGTTTCACTCTGGACTTTCCTGAAGAAAGTCCAGAGTGATTCTCCTACCTGAAGGAGGCTGGCAGGGCCCCGGAGCACTCATCGCAGCTCCGTCTGCCAATCCGGGGCCCTGCACTTCCGGTCGGGAGTCCACGCACATGCACGGTGGCGGCCTTCGGCGTCCGCCCCGTGCAACTTGGCAGACTCACACCGCGGACCGGCACCGAAAACATAGGCCCCTTCCCCCTGAGATTGCGCATGGCCGTGGATCGATGGCCCCGATCACTAGCCTTGCCGTCCATGAGGCCCACCCCCCCCCCCCCGGTGAAGGATCCCCCGCCCCCCAGCAGGGCGGTCGTGGACTGACTCTCCAGCCGGCACTAGCCGTTCCCGATCGGCAAAATGTGGTTAGAACCACGCTGTCGGGAATTCGGCCAGTTTTCGTCAGAGAATCGCCACGGGGGCCTCTGTCAATGGTCCCCTACCCGCGCCGCATAGACCGTGCACGCGCGATTCGTGGCGATTCTCCTGGCACCGGAGAATCGCGGGAACGGCATCGGACCGGATTTCGGGTTTGACGCCCATTTTCCGCCCACGCGCCGATCGCGATTTCGGCGCGGAGGCTGGGAGAATCCCTCCCAGGCTTTTTCAAGCATGGTGGTTATCTCAATGTTTGGCAAAGTTGTAAGTTGGCAGAATTTGGCTGAATGGTGCTTCATGAGTTTTATTTGGTGATCTTTGATGTTTGTCTTTCCTACTTCCTGATAATGCTTTGCTTCAGTATTCTTGGTGCTGCTGGTGCTCACACTAAATGGTACAAAGTGATAAGAATAGGAAGTTCCTTCTGTGCTACCTGGTTTAAATGTGGAATGGGGAGCTGATGAGGGCACAGCAATCCACGTCCAACAACATCGCGTGTATTTTACACTCTTTTCAGTTTACTGCACGTCAGGTTTTTTTTGTGAAATTTCCTCTCCGTTGACTTAATGTAATTGTTCTCTTTTGGTGATGTTGGTTGAGGAAGGGGCGTTGTTCAGCAAATAGTGCAAGGAATATTTTTTTAAAGGTAAAATTAGAACAAAATACCACGGATGCTGGAAATCTGAAATAAAAACAGAAAGTGTTGTAAACACTCAGCAGGTCTGGCAGCATCTATGGAGAGAAACAGTGTAACCCGGAAGAAGATTGGACTCAACTCGTTAACTTTGGCCCGGATTCTCCATTCGGAAGTCTGTGGGCGTGATTCAGCTGAATGGCACATTTAACGCCGAGAAACATCTTGCTACTCAATGCCGCTTTTTTGGGGGCTCAGGGAGATTATTCTCCCAAGGCCACACTCAGAGGGCAGGAAAGGCTCCTCGTAGATCTGGGCACCATTTTAGTAGGGTGCTCTGATCTCCCCCCCGCCCCTCCAAACCTCCAACCTTGGTGGAGGGGGGGGTGGGGGGGGGCTAGAACTCCCCATACCCCCTCTCGACCTGGTAAAATCCCCCCCAGTGTCAACCTGGCACCAGGGAACCCTGGCACTGCCAGCCTGACAGCGCCAAGGTGCCTCGATGCCAGAGGGAGAGCCAGGGTGCCACTACCTTGCCCCTAACCTCTCAGGGGCCTCCAATGGTTTGGGAAATTCCCCCAGGTGCCACTCCACGTTTGTGTGAACCAGTACTAAACGGCGCCCTGACAATGTTTCCCAAGTGCGGCCGTTGAGTCCCGGTGAATCCAGCAAAGATATATTTAAATGAGCCGTGTGGTTCACTTAAACACGCTGATCGGGATCGCACCCAGTGAGGGTGAGATCTAGGTTGTGATGTCTCGCGAGATTCAGTGGCCTTGTCCCGACACCAAGTCGGGCACGGCGAGGCTGCTGAACCGAGCCCCATGTTCTCCGGCTGGAGTTGAATCGCTACTGGTCTACGCTGGTGCTAGGAGCAACATCCAGTCGCAATTCACTCTCCTTTGCCATGCTAATCTATGCATAGCGGTGAGCTCCCAGGATTCTGTTCTGAATCCAGCTATCGGGCCATCATTTTGAGTAGGTAGACTAATACCGAGGTCCAGTGGCTGGTCCCCTCCACAATGAAAGTCTTTCCCCCCTCACCCCCAATCAGAGACTCCCCGATATCAGAATCCTCTGTATATCAGAGACCCCTAAATATCATATAGGGGTCTCTGATAGCGGGAGGTCTCTGATATGGGGATGTCACTGATGGGATCTCTGATGAGTGAGTTTCAGATATGGGGGGTCTTTAATATTGTGGGGGGGGGTCTCTCAAAGAAGCAGAGGTCTTTGATATGGGGGTCTCTAATAATCTCTGATATTCGGTTATCTGATGGGGATGGGGTGGGAAGAATTAGCATTTTGTGGGGAGGGGGCCTCTGGTGGAATTTGGGGGCATCTACATTACATTCTTACGCCCTTGACCCATCGCGAGGTTCACAACGTCAGGGCGACGCTTAAAAACACTTGCACCTATCCACGCCCACGTAAATCCCGGCCGAGAGGGCCAGAGTCACACAAAGGCGCGGATAATTGGGTTTCCAGCCTATTAATCGGATTTAAATGGTTTAAAATGAATAATTTTCATCTTCCCTGTCGGTGCAGGCATGTCACTCGCTGCCATTGTCAGTGGGGGAACCAGAGCATCGGATCAGAGTCAGCACCGATCCCGTTTTCGTCCAGCGCACAATTCTCCGATTCATTGTGAACTACCCTACCGGCGATGGATGGCAGAGAATCCACCCCTTTGTTTCACTACACAGATGCTTCCAGACTGCTGATTTTTTTCCCAGTAAATTTTTTTAAGTGTCAGCGTTAGTTCCGTAATAGCATTCATTCTTACCTGAAACAGAAAGCCACGTGTTCAAGTCCCGTTCCAAAGGGTTGGGCCTATAATCCAGATTGACATTCCAGTGCAGTATTGAGGTGCCACCTGTCTGCTGAAACATTAAAATGAAGCCATTATTGTCTGCCCTCTCGTACGTGAAAGATTCCACTGCAGTATTTTAAAGATGAACAGGAGAATTCTCTCTTAATGTTTATCGCTCATACAATTTTTCAAAAATCAGATTGTCTGGTTATTGATCTCCATGGTGTTTATGGGATATGAGCTGTGTATTTCCCATATCTGAGCAGCCAAAGGTCTCAAAAGGCCACCATTGATGAGGTGATCCAACGCCAGCTTGGCCACTCCAGTTCAGCCTTCAACAAACTGCGGCACCGAGTCTCTGACAACAAAGACCTCTGCAAGTCTCCAAAAATCCTCGTGTACAGAGTTGTCCCCACACTCCTCTACACAGTGAGACCTTGACTGTGTATCAGCGACACGTAAGAGCACTCGAGGAATTGCATTCACCGTTTTGGAGGCTAAGTGCCGACGCTGGCATGGGGACTGTGGCGTTTTACGCCGGCAAAATCGGCGGCAAACCCTCACCGATCCTGCATCCGGTGAGGGGTAACAGCCGCACCGAGTAAAACTCCTGGCTCCCACGATATAAACGCCTGGAGAATGGCTGGGTCCGTGGCCATGCATGCTGACAACGACGACCTGCAGCGGTCCCGCCGTAAACATGGCACCGGCAGTGCATGGACCGGACCTGCCAAATAGTGCCCCCCTGGTCACCGCTGGACAGTCCACAGCCACCAGGCCGGGTTCTCGACCACTGAGACCACATGTGTCCCGCGTAGTTGGTTACCCGGCCCATCGGGGGTGATGCACCGGGAGAAGTCCTTTAGGGGACGCGTCAATGCCATACCAACGGCGTGCGGCACACACCGCGATGATGGGGACGGGAAGATAAAAAACTGACGTCAAACCGGCGGCGCCCCCGATTTGGGCATCAGAAAGGATTCTCTGCCCGATTGCCAATTATGATACCGTCGTCGGGGAACAGTGAATCCCACCAATCTTTCTTCAGTCTTGCATTGATGTATTAGCTTAAAATATGGTAAATTTTCTGGAATAAGGGTCTTGACCAAAAACCTTCAGACTAACACATGAGAGCATTACGCACTGAACCAGGTGGTACAACTGTGCAGGTAAATCTATTGGCAAAAACAGATAAAATCAGAAAGCCATAAAGCTATCCACCAAAATCAGAGATTGGTGAAATCGGACATTTTATGCTTAAAATGGGATAACTAAGGGGTGTACAAGGCAGGGATCAATATAGAAAAGTAAAACTGGAAGAGTACTTAAAACTGAACCATGGCAGTAGGATAAGGTCACAAAGTAAAAGGGGAATTTAGTGATGACAAACAGAAGTTCTTCACTCGGAGAAGGATTAACTTATGGAATGGGTTCTTTCTGAACGATCAGGGAAAGTATCAGTGGAGTCATATGATGTGATTGGGGAATTGTGGTTTTTTTCTGTATGGATAAGCTGAGATGGACTGAATGGCCTTTCCCATTAACCCTGTTGTGCAACGCTGTGCAATCCTCCACTTGCCATCCCTGCATAGGGTTTCAGGACTTTATTTCATCCCGGCTTGTCAAGTTTCACAACTTGGGGGAAATGTTTAATCTTTAATAGAATCTTTCAGTAAACATGGCCCCAAACACCTGTCTTTTCTTCCTCCTTTTTCTAGAAATTTCTGTTCCTTTGCTCTCATGTAGTCTGGGTTCTGTGAGTGCCGGCCCATGGTGGCTCATCCAAGGCATCAGTCTCCATGTGTAAATCTAGATAATGAAGGTCACTCAACGGGAGGAAGTGTGCAATTCCAGCCCAACCTTACCTTCACTGATTGGCCATGCACATTATGTTTGCACACATTACTGGAGACAGATGGAATATGGACCTTAGCTGATTTCTTCCCACAATACAGGGGGTTTGAGGTTAATAGGTACCCCTGGCATCTACCCCCCCCCCCCCCCCCCCACTGTCAGTATTCATCAACAAACTTAGCAGAGACGAGGCATTGGTTTTGGAATGTACCAGTTCTCTGTGGGTAAGATATTCCGAACTTTAACCTGGTGCTCAGCAAATCTCGTAAGCATTGTCTTTAATTTCAAAACTGATATTGGACTGATGTTCAAAGTCTTTCGCCATTTGGTGCCATGGCTTTATTTTAGCTGTTAGTTTCCATCTAATTTATGCAATTCTCATACTTTGTATTGGCTCTGTATACAGAAACTTATGTTATAGCGCCATCATGAGCCCATGTTAGGTACAGCAGGATGTAAAGTGGTTCAGCATAAACTAAACGCAGACTGGGTGACCACTTTGCAGGACACCTCCGGTGCGTCCGCAAACAAGACCCAGATCTTCATGACCATCCTGTCGCTTGCCATTGAACTCATTGTCCTGCTCTCACATCCACATGTCCGTCCTTGACCTACTGTAATGTTGCAATGAAGCCCGGCGCAAACGGGAGGAACAGCGCCTCGGTCGGGATTCTCTCAGCCCAAGCCGGTTTGGAGAAGTGCCGGGCTGGGCGTGAATCGCGTGACGCCTCACCGACGCCGGTCCACCCATTCTCCGGTGAGAGGAGAATCGGCGCCATTGGTGCCGGTGCAGAGCCAATCGGGGGCCGCCCTACATGCCACCCCAGCGATTCTCCACCCGGGATGGGCTGAACGGCTGCAAAAAATGTCCAGTCCCACCAGCGCCATCCACGAGTGGTCTTACCCGGTGGGACCTCGGCATGTATCCATTCGGGGGCGACTTGGTGTGGGGGGGAACGGTGTTCGACCCCGGGAAGGGGTCTCCGCTGTGGCCTGGCCCAGGATCGGGGCTTACCGATCGGTGGCCCGGCCTCTCAGGCTGGGGGCCTTTTTTGCACCGTGCCAGCCCCTGTAGTCCTACGCCATGTTGCATCGGGGCTGGTGCGGACAAGGAAGCCATCGCGCATGCACGCAATCGCGCCGGTCGGGGTGCGCATTCGTGCCAGTGCGCAGCATGCATGCGCAGACCTGCGGTGCCCATTTGAGGCCGGTATCGGCAGCTGCAGCGGCGTGGGTCACTACAGTGCCATGCTGGGCTACTGAGGGGCTTGGAATCGCTGCTCCTGGGGGCCTGTTGACGCTGTCGTAAAACACAACGTGAACACTTAGCCTCAGGATCAGAGAATCCCGCCCCTCATCTTCCGATTGGGCATATTATAGCCTTCCGGACTTAACATTGAGTTCAACAACTTCAGACTGTGAACTCTCTCCTTCACCTTCCCTCCATTTTTATTTCTGTGAATTTATTTTCATTTCTTTCATTGATCTGTTTCTCCCTCACCATTATTTCCCCTCCCTCCACCCGACTTGGGCCATCTGTTTCCTGTTCCAAGTTGCCCTTTGACACACTGCTTACCTTTGTTCTGCCATTCACACATTCTAATCTCTTTATTAGCCACTATCAGCATCCTTCTTAGCCTTAATCATTTCCATTCCTTTGTTTCTGTCCACAACATCTTTGTCAATCTCCATCTATCGCTGGCCCCTATCCAGCCCGACCGCTCCACGCCCCACCACCCACTACAGTACAAATCTGACCCTATTTCCAGTTCTCCCCAGCTTTGCAGGAGTCATCCAGACTCAAAACATTAGCTCCCTTCTCTCTCCACAGATGTTGTCAGACCTGCTGAGCATGTCCAGCATTTTCTGTTTTTGTTTCGGATTCCAGCATCCGCAGTAATTCGTTTTTATAACTACATAATTGGGCAAATCAGGTGCTGACTCTCACAGGGTCTCACGACTGCTGCTTGTCCCTCTGGAGCTCACTGGAGTCTGAGCAACATCAAACTCCAAGTTTGAGAGGCACCAGCGTCAAGCCTAATTCTATCGTCTTTCTAACATCTGCACATATTCAGCTGCCAACCAGGTCATCGGAAAATGAGGAGCAGGAACTGGAGAATCAGGAGGAACATCGACTGACCATCTCTGTCACTGAAGGGTTTTGTAGAGCTCATCTCTGCAATGATGCCCTTTAGAAAACATGAGGTTCAGGCGATGTGAGCGCAGGAGCTGTTCCATTTTCATGAGCTCCGGCTCTGCTTGGCTTCTAATCCTTCATTTCGTCCTAGTGCACAGTTCATGGTTACTTTCTCTTGGGCTACATGTCTTGCGCTATGGCCCTGGAAGTTCCCAATCAGTTTTTTTGTGAGGAAGAGCCAAGATAAAATGCTAAATTCCTTGTTTGTTAGTGGCGGTCAGAGTGGGTTGGTTGGGCCCTGCTTGCAGAGGTGCCGTTGCTGCTAAGCGGGTTCCCACCTTTGCAGTGAGGTGTACATTAGATAATGGCCGCCATTGACGATGTTGTTTCGGCTGAGAATTGTGTCTGTGGTGCAAGTCGTTAGAGTTAACTTCAAAGGACTGCGGGGCACCTTTAGAAGAGCGGTGGAGGCATCTGAGAGGGTTCTTACACTCGAAAGAGCACTGTCCCTGATTAAGGGGCCACCTTCGTATCATCAAAATCCTGCTGCATGGTGCGTCGGTTATCCTGATGGGCACGCGAGAGGTGGGGGTGGCGCCTGGCAGAAATTCCCCTGGGGTTGGTGCCTAGCAAGGGATGGGAGAACTGTTTCTGATTGAGTTTGAGAATTGGCTGCCATGCTTTGACAAAGAAGATGTCTTAATGCAATTTACTCCGCGCTTCTTCTATAATCCTGAATGTTAGCCTGTTGATCATGTTGTTGACTGTTCATTACTGTCCTTTTTCCTGAGGGGAGTGCAAAATGTCAGTGTGGTGGCCTGTGCCGTTGATTTTCCGGGACGGGATTCTGTGATCCTGAGGCTAAGTGTTGATGCCATCGGAAACGCCGTTGCATTTCTCAACGGCGTCAACACGGCCCCAGGATCAGCAATTCTGCCCCCTACAGGGGGCCAGCACGGCACTGGAGCGGTTCACGCTGCTCCAGCTGCTGATCCCAGCGTCAAATGGGCGCCTCAGGATCTGCGGATGCGTAGTGGCACCAGCGCCAACGTGCACATGCGCAGTGGCTTCCTTCAACATGCCAGCCACGGTGCAACATGGCACAGGACTACAGAGGCCGGCGCGGAAGAAAGGAGGCCGCCAGCCAGAGAGACCGGCGCGCTGATCGGTGGGCCCCGATTGCAGGCCATGCCATAACTGAGGCCTATCCCAGGGTCGGACACCCCCCCCCCCGCAAAGGCCGCCCCCTGACCATTCCAGCCGAGTTCCCGCCGGCTGAGAGCAGGTGTGGACGGTGCAGGCGGGATTCGCCGTTTTTATGATGGCCGAGGCCGAGTTACGCGGAAGCAATAGTGCTCCTAAAAGAAAACTATGCGCAGAAAGCGAACACGATCTTCGCCAGGCACGTACTCGCCACTCGCTCTCAACTCCCTGGTGTGTCCATCGAAGACTTCTGGCAGGCCCTAATCCCACTCGTCCGGGACTGTGACTGTCAGGCCGTTACGGCCACCGAACATTCTCATCTCCTCATGCGCGATGCGTTCGTAACGGGGATTGCGTCGGACCCCAACCGACAATGACTGCTGGAAGGGACCACGCTCGACCTAGCGGAGACAAAATCTTTAGCTCTCTCCATGACGGCTGCATCCCGTAATGTTCAGGCCTACCCCTCTCGCCGCTCGGCCCACCCGTCCTACCCCTCCTGGGCCCCGCAAACAACCCTCCCAGCTGGGGCCCTGTCTAGTCAATACGCCTGCTCCACACGCCAATCGAGCACCTCAGGGGTCCTCGCTGCTACTTCTGCAGTCAACAGAAGCACCCCCGCCAACGCTACCCGGCCCGCGCTGCCACTTGCAAGTCCTGCAGTAAAAAGGGCCACTTCGCAGCTGTGTGCCAGGCCCGCGCAGTCGCCGCTATCGCATCCGATATCGCGCCCGCTATCGCACCCGCTATCGCCCCCTCCCCCCTGTCAAACGCACAATGGGCGCTGCCATCTTCTCCTTCCAGGGCAACATGCGGCCAGTGGGCGCTGCCATCTTCTCCTTCCGGGGCCACGTGCAGTCAGTGGCCACCATCTCCCCCCCCTCAATCCACGTGCGGCCCATGGGCGCCGCCATCTTGCCCAGAGCCACCAACGTGGGTCCCATGGGCACGCCATCTTGTCCCGCCCTGCAATGTGCACCCCATGAGTGCTGCCATTTTGTTCCCCACAGGACCTCCGGACGCCGCCATCTTGTCTTCCTCACGTGCTGGGACGCCAACTACATCCCACGATCTGGGTCGCCGACACTCTCCATCCGAAACCTCTGACGACCACCCGCAGCTTGCCTCGATGACGCTGGACCAGTCTCGTCCACACAACCTGGCCACCGCTTCGACAATGGTGAAAATCAACGGTCACGTGACCTCTTGCCTGCTGGACTCTGGGAACACCGAAAACTTCATACACCCGGATATACGGTAAGGCGCTGCTCCCTCGCGGTTCACCCCACCAATCAACGGATCTCCCTGGCCTCCGGATTCTATTCTGTCCCGATCCGAGGCATCTGTACGGTCACTCTCACTGTCCAGGGCGTAGAATTCAGCAGTTTCCATCTCTACGTTCTCCCCAATCTCTGCGCTGCACTATTACTGGACCTGGATTTTCAATGTAACCTCCAGAGTCTCACCCTCAAATTCGGCGGGCCCCTACCCCCACTCACCGTTTGCGGCCTCACGACCCTCAAGGTTGACCCCCCTCCCTCTTTGCGAATCCAACTGCGGATTGCAAACCCGTCGCCACCAGGAGCAGACAGTACAGTGCCCAGGACAAGGCCTTCATCAGTTCCAAGGTCCAGCGGCTGCTTCGGGAGGGTATCACTGAGGCCAGCAATAGCCCCTGGAGAGCCCAAGTGGTAATAGTAAAAACGCGTTAGAAACACAGAATGGTTGTGGACTGCAGCAAGACCATCAATCGGTACACGCAGCCAGACGCGTACCCCCGCCACCAGATTGCGCAGTCGCAGGTCTTCTCAACAATTGACCTGAAATCCGCCTACCACCAGCTCCCCATTCGTTACTCGGACCGTCCCTAAGCTGCCTTCGAGGTGGACGGTCGCCTCTATCACTTTTTTCGGGTTCCCTTCGGCGTCACTAACGGGGTCTCAGTCTTCCAAAGGGAGATGGATTGAATGGTCGACCAGAACGGTTTGCGGGCCACGTTTCCGTACTTACATAATGTCACCATCTGCGGCCATGATCAACAGGACCATGATGCTAACCTTGCTAAATTCCTCCGCACCGCCACTGTTCTCAACCTTACGTATAATAAAGAGAAGTGTGTGTTCAGCACGACCCGCTTAGCCATCCTGGCTATGTAGTCCAAAACGGACTTCTGGGGCCCGATCCCGACCGCATGCGCCCCCTCATTGAGCTCCCCCTTCCCCACTGCCACAAGGCCCTCAAAGGCTGTCTGGGGTTCTTCTCGTACTGTGCCCAGTGGGTCCCAAACTATGCGGACAAGGCCCGCCCACTCATACAGTCCACTCAATTTCCCCTCGCGGCCGAGGCACAACATGCCTTCGCCCGTATTAGAGCAGACATAGCCAAGGCCGGAATGCATGCAGTAGACGAATCACTGCCGTTTCAAGTAGAAAGCGACACTTCAGGTGTCGCCCTTGCCGCCACTCTAAACTAGGCAGGCAGACCCGTAGCATTCTTTTCCCGCACCCTTCATGCCTCTGAAATTCGGCACTCATCCGTCGAAAAAGAGGCCAAAGCCATAGTTGAAGCTGTGCAGCATTGGAGGCATTACCTGGCCGGCAGGAGATTCACTCTCCTCACTGACCAACGGTCAGTAGCCTTCATGTTCAATAACACACAGCGGGGCAAGATCAAAAATGATAAAATCTTGTGGTGGAGAATCGAACTCTCCACCTATAATTACGAAATTTTGTATCGCCCCGGCAAACTCAACAAGCCCCCCGTCGCCCTTTCCCGAGGTTGAATTGAGGATAGCTCAGTTAGAGCAAATCCGTTTCAAGTTATTTTTTTGGATTTGTGTCTCTTTTACGTTCTTTGAATCAAGAATCCCTGTCATTATCCTCCTGCGACCTGAATAGAGTTTGTAACCTGAGGAGGACAGAGTTCTTTCTGTCTCCTCGGGGTTGAGCTTTTCCTTTCCTCCATTTGGGTCTCTCTTTGTGTTCCTCTCCTGGGCTATTGTGGTGGTTGGGAAGGAAGGTAGCTCTGCATATCCTGGGCTG
The DNA here is from genome assembly GCF_902713615.1 of Scyliorhinus canicula. Taxonomy (NCBI): domain Eukaryota; kingdom Metazoa; phylum Chordata; class Chondrichthyes; order Carcharhiniformes; family Scyliorhinidae; genus Scyliorhinus; species Scyliorhinus canicula. The sequence goes on along the minus strand of NC_052152.1, from coordinate 167,576,051 downwards.
TATTCTCCACCCCCCTTCCCCGGACACCAAAATCATGTGCAGAATCAGTTTTGACACCTTGGGCTGGATTCTCCCCTACCCGGCGTGACGGAGGGTCCCGGCATAGGGGAGTGGCGCCAACCACTCAGGGGTTGGGGCTCCCCAAAGGTGGGGAGAATTCCACGCCGGAGCGGTTGGCACCAGAAGACTGGCGCAAAAAACCGGCGCCCCCGGCAGCGGGGCTGGCCGAAAGGCTTTCGCCGGTCGGCGCATGCGCTGGCGGACGTCACCACTGGCACATGCGCGATGTGGGTTTCTCTTCCGCTTCCACCATGGCGGGCCAGGCCATCGTGGGGGCACCCCCCGGGGTTCGATCACCCCCCGCCCCCCCCCCCCCCCACCCCCCACCCAGGGCCCCGGGGCCTGCTCGCGCCGCTGATCCCGCCGTTACAGAGGTGATTCAAACCTCGGCAGCGGGAGAGGCCTCCCAGCGGCGGGACTTCGACCCATCCGGGCTGGAGAATCACCGCAGGGGACTCGCCGATCGGAGTGGCGAGATTCCCGCCACCGCCATTCCCGGGTGGCGGAGAATCTCTGCCACGGCGGGGGCCGGATTTTCGGCGGCCCCAGGCGATTCTCTGACCCTGCTGGGGGTCGGAGAATTTCGCCCCAGTTTCGGGAGCCGTGCTGGTTTTTTGATTCTCCGCCCCCTGAAAATTGGCATACTCTAGGAGTACATCGCGCCAAGTATCCATGGCCTCAGGCCACTGCCTGAGGCCCGCCCCACGATGCTCCGTCCCCGACCAGCCAAGTTACCGATGGCGTGGGTTACATGTTCTCACACCTCGCACGGTAGCTGCGGACTCAGTCCAGCGCCGCCACAGTCGGGGCATGGCCGATCCGCATGGCAGATCCGGGACGCGCAAGCGGCCGAAGGGGGCACTAATTTTGCTGCCCGGGTCCGCGGTCTGAGTCTGCCATGAAGCACTCCGCAGCCACTGCAGGCCGCCGCTGTGCGCATGCACGGCCACGGACCCGGACATGCTCAGGGCCTTATCAGTAGCTCAAGCTGCGAGTTCTACACTGCCTCCCTGCTAGCCTCCAGCAAAATGGGGAATTGGTGTCAGTTTTGCACCAGTTTACCTGGCGTAAAAGACCACTGTTTTCATGCCGGTGTGGGGATGTAGTCTCCCAAATGGAGGATCCAGCCCCCTTTCTATGACGGGGATCGCATTGAGCTAGGCTGGGTGTCCCCTCTTTGAGATTTATTTTTCTTTCCTTCTCTTCACGTGGGTGAGAATTATGTTGGTTATTGTCCTGATCTGGTCCGATGGTTTGGGAAGGGCGTCTATGATTGTACCGGGGAGGAGGGAATCAGTGCTCCCTCCCAGGCTGCCAAACTCTTGGATGTCTTGGTTCATCGTCTTCTTGGATGGGACTTCCCCCTTGGCATGGGCTGGAATAATCATCCTCTTACGGTGTGTTGCCCTGAATGGGGTTGGAAAGGGCTCAATGGGGGTGCAGGTTCCTGCGGTGTGCTAGATGCCCAGGGGGTATAGTTCCTTGTGGTTTGGTTGGTGTTGGACTAGGCCAGACTTGGTGCTGTGGCTGTTTTCCTGTTGCCCTATACGTTTGGGATGTACCCTTTCAAGGATGTTGCGAGGCTTCCTGGGAGGCTGAATTTTGTTTCTTTGCCCCTCTGGTACACGGTGGCCTGGGGATGGGTTGAGTTCTGTGCCTTGGCGGATATCCTGTTATTCCCCTCCGGGGCAGGGTGGGTCACCCTCTTGTTGATTAATAGCCTGTTCTCTTCTTCACTGGGAGGCGTTATCTGGAGGCATAGCTCTGGTGGATTTTTTTCTTGTTTCTGCACTTTTCTTTTCTTCTTTTCTACCTTAGGACCTTGGTGACCAAGGTAGAAAGCTCGACCATAGTCTGAACATGTTGTTGTTGTTTCTGGTCCTCTCTTCCTCTCTTCTCTTAATGATTTTAGTTCTGTCCTGGGCCTACTTTTGGGGTTTAGTTGCGTTTGTATACTATATATGTAACTCCCATTAGATCTGGGGATTTCACGGACCTTCTTTTGTTTTTGTAAGGGTAGGGAGGACAAATCCCCTCTTGGTTCCTTCATAGAAGCAGAAGGGTCCGGAAAGAGGAGGCTATGATGGGTTGTTGGTGCTAGTGGCATTCCTGGAGTTGAGGGGGCTGCATGTTGGTGTGCACAAAGGTTATCCTGATTTCTCATGATGATTGCTAGCTTGTGAGGCATGGGAGGGTGTGCGCCATTTGGTCATGCTTCACGATCCCATCCCGTTTCTCCCTCGGTCTCAATGTTGAGCAAATTGAGATGTTGTTCTCCTGTTCTGTTCTGTACTCATGTAGATTAAGCCTTTTTTGTCTTTTCTCGCCTTGCTTATGGTGATCTATTCTTTTGTACCTTTGTTACATTTTTTAAAATGTAAAATCTCAATAATTATATTCTAAAAAATGCCTTACATTAAACAGTGAATCTACACATATTGAGTAGTGTATGTTTCAATATTGTCCTGTATCCAGTTGTGCATTCCAGTCACCCATTCCAAAGCAGATTGAAAGACTAAACTTACCTTTGTATGGGGCCTCTCAAATCCTTGACTCGCACCGCTCCCCACTTGCAAAGCTAATGAACTTCGTACATAATACAGCAGCCAATGTGTACAAAGCAATATCACATGAGGAGCAAATGAGATAGACATGCAGATGCTCTGTTTTTTGTGATGTTGGTCATCTTTACAGTTTAATATTATGAAGTACCCACAGCACAGGACTTACTTTTGTCACCTCTGGCCTCCTGCTTAAATTCAGACTAGCCAGACAGAATGAAAGACAGAAGAGCTAATTTTATGAAGTTGCTTCTGGTACAGAATCTATTGGGAGCTTCCTGCAGTGAACTGGAATGAGTTGGCAAACAACACTGGAAGTCTTCTGTTGGTACAAACCATGCACAGTCACCAAGCAGAATTTGTGCAACCTGTCTCCTCACCTCAGATACTGCAGGAGTGAAATACCCATGCTGTAAATGCAGTATTGGAGCTCACCCAAGTGGCCATGCCGCACAAAATAATAAAAGTAAAATACTGCAGATTCTGGAAATCAAATAAAAACAGAGGGCGAGATTCTTCAGTCTCCAACTTTGAAATCGCGTTCGGCGATCAGCCGGAGAATCCACCATGGCGCCAAAATCGGGCGGTGCAGTTTTTGCGATGCTCCACCCCCTCCAAAACGGCGTACTCTGAGCCCCCCCCCCCCCCCCCCCCCCCCCGGATACCCCGCCCTGATGTGTCAAGTTCCCGATGGAGTCCGTCACTCATGGTATTTATTTTTGGGAAATCGGCGTGGCGGCTGCGGACTGAGTCCAGCGCCACCACAGTCGGGGGGGGAGCCGATTTGCGGGCAGAAGGGGCTTTGCCAGGGGCTGGGGGCACTGGTGGGGATGGCTAGCCTGGCCAATGGGTGTCACTATTTGGCAGGCCGGGTCCACGTGCGGCCGCCGCCATGTTGCATGCGAGGCCGCTGTAGACCGTCACCTTTCGCATGCATGGCCACGGACCCAGCAATTCTCTGCTCTGGCCGTATGGGGAATCGGTGGCAGTTTTGCGCTGTGTTTTCCATCTTAAAACGCCACCATTCCCACGCCGGCATCAGGACATCGTCTCAGAATCAGAGAATCAAGTCCAGAGTGTTTGAAAAACGCAGCAGGTATGGAGCATCTTTCAGAGAGGGAAACGGAGTTAACATTTTGAGTCCAATATGACTCTTTTTCAGAACTGGGGACTTCTTTAACAGTCCCGAGCGGGATGACCTTAAAATGTTCACTGTTTCATTCTCCATTGATGCTGCCTGACCTGCTGAGCTATTCCAGCACTTTCTAGGTTGTGTGTGTCCTGATGCGAGGACCGATGTGGAAATTACTCAGCAAGTTCCAACTTTCTATGGGCATTTCCCCTGCTTCCCGGGAGCTTCTTTGAGCATCCCCAACTCAGAGCTAGAGCTGGGAAATATGGCACACCAAACTCCCAAGAACAGCAATGTGATTATGCGATTGAGGGAGAAATATTGGCCAGGACTTGGGGGGGATTACTCCCCTGCTCTTCTTTTAGACAGTGCTATGCTCCTTTAGCCCTGCTCTGGAGTATCAACCTTGGGTTTTGTGCTCAAACACTGGATTGGAATTTGAACCAAGAGCCTATTGACCACGCAGAGACAAGAGGGTCACCAACTGGGCCACATTCGACACATACCACAGTTGCAAAGTCTGCGCGTTCCTGCAGGCTTCTTCCAAGAATATCTTCCCATAGGTTCATAGCAGTGTCTTGATAAATGCTTGTATGACTCTTCAATGCCCCATGCCAGGCAAGGTATTTGTTGAAAGTTTTGCTGAAACAATTAATGCTCTAGTTGGGTCCAGTGTGTTCTTCTTCCTTGCGCTAAGTACAGAGTGTGGGTGAAATCTGAAACAGAACTGTCTTTCCTGTACGGAAACCACATATTGAGATCTGGTTTGGGTGAATTATAAAAAGCACAGCCCAATACCAAGGCGTAGTGGTACCCTCCATGGCTGATGTTCTATTGGGCTTTGGAGCTGCTGCCGTTGGAAAGTGGACCCTATGGGAATTGTTCAATTTCAGGTGATGTTGGTGACTACATTCGAAATGAGGACACGCTTACATAACTGCCATTCTCAAGCTGAGGATCACCCTTTACTAACAAAGTTTCTCTGACATCCTCATAAGGAAATGCACAATGGCCAATCTTGATGGAGAAATTAAGTGAACTCAACTAACTTCCATCTGAGCTGCTGTTGGGACTCCTGGCTGGCTCGCCAAATTGTTCAGACTCTTATTTTACCGTCTAATAAAAATCGGTAGTCTGGTTGGTGGGAGGTGTACAAAATACGACTTTAGCTAGTTACTCACTGGCACAGACTTGAATAAGAACTGAATAAAAACTTAGAAACAAAATATCAAACAATGCATAAAAAAGTCAAGCCCATGGCAAAAGCATGATATGGAGATGCCGGCGTTGGACTGGGGTGAGCACAGTAAGAAGTCTTACATCACCAGGTTAAAGTCCAACAGGTTTGTTTCAAATCACTAGCTTTCGGAGCACTGCTCCTTCCTTGGTGGAATGAAGAGATATGTTCACCTGAGGAAGGAACAGTGCTCCAAAAGCTAGTGATTTGAAACAAACTTTTTGGACTTTAACCTGGTGTTGTAAGACTTCTTACATGGCAAAAGCATTAAGCAGAAAATAAATCACTTTAAACACAAACAAACAAATAGATGGTTCAAGATTCAGAAACAGAGAATCTTGACCACGAGGTTCTATTTTTAAGGGAATTCTTGGCCAGGATTCTCCCTTCTGGGGACTAAGTCCCCACGCTGGCGGGAGAACCAGCGCCAACCACTCCGGCATCAACAAGTGGCCAGGTGGACGCCGGAGGAGTTGGCGCCGCTTCAGCCGGCGCCAAAGGGATGGCGCCAGTTCGCATATGCGCTGAAGGGCCAGCGTGATTTTGCATATGCATGGAACCACCAGCGTGCCCGGACGGTGTATTTTGGCGCATGCGTGGGGGTTCTCTTCTCCACACCGGCCATGGCAGAGCCCTACAGGGGCCGACACGGAAGTAAGAAGTGCCCCCATGAAACGGGCCCTCCCACAAATCGGTGGGCCCCGATCATGGGCCAGGCCAGCATCCCCCCCCGAGGACCGACCCTGCCGGCTTACCTGCCAGGTCCCGCCGGTACGTGAGTTAATTGATTCACGCCGGAAGGACTGGCAAAAAATGGACGGCCGCTCGGCCCAACGACGCCCGGAGAATTGCCGGGGGGGGGGCCGCTACCAACAGCCCACGACCGGCTTGGCATGAATCCCCACCCCCACCTGAAAAGCGGCGCCAGAGAATACCACAGCCGGCGTTAGGGCAGCGGGGCGGGATTCGTACCACACCCCCCGGGAAATCTTCGGTGGGGGGGGATCGGAGAATCCCGCCCCTTATGTCTAGTTTAACCCCTCAATTACTTTCATTGGCCTCTAATTCTCAGCTGAGATGTCCTGGTTTGTTCAAATTAATGTCTGTTACTTGGAGGATGACATGATAATCAAACATTGGACATTATTTAAGATTGACTGGTGCCTATCAAAACTAGCTTTGTGTCTGCATGCGCAGTCTTAGGAAAAGTACTGCATATGTTTTCTCACACCTGCCATGTTCCACAGCTTGGCAAAGACCTAGCTAAAATTGATTAGTTGATTAGATAGAGAACAATTGTTCTCAGTACTGAATACACTGGAATACAATGGTTAATTCATTGTATGAGAAAATGACTGGGTTCCCACAGTCAGGACACTTTTAATATTTTTACCTATTAGCTATATGCATTCAACAAGCCTCTATATGAATAAAACTATAAATAAAACTATACTCTATCAGTTGCTAACATGTAAGAGCAATATTAATTTGTAAACCAAGCTTGTTGTTTGCTGAGAACTATTAACAATTGTACACAGGGGCACTTTCTTTTGGAAAATGTTACTGGTGATTGAGCCTGTTCTTTGTGGCCTTTTCACCTGTTATAAATAATATTGAAATTTCAGACAATGGGGTAATTTAGTAGATTTATTTGACTTTTGATAATCCTAAAATCCAATTTGTTATAAAGAGAGAACAAGATAGGATTGTCATTGACATCTCTACACACATGGTTTATTCAAAACTAATTGGTACTTTTTAATAGGAAAGCATTGAAGACCATTCTGATATATTTGAATAAATATAATGAAAGACAAAAAAAAGTCCTTTAGGTAAGGAAATCTGCCGTCTTTACCTGGTCTGGCCTTCATGTGACTCTGGATCTACAGCAATGTGGCTGACTCTTAAAAGCCCTCAATGTGGCCTAACAGGACAATTAGGGATAAGCAACAAATGCTGGAGCAGGCAGCGAGTCCCACATCCCATGAACGAATGAAAAAAGCCCCCATCCACCAGAGGCTCCAGATCAGCAAGTTACCCAAGCCACAGGTGAGTGAGGGCAGACTGAAGGGTCATGAAGTGGGTGTCGCTGGCTGGGGATGTAAGGTCCCTGGGGTGCGGAGTGCCTGATGAATGAGTGACCCCTCCTGGGAGCCCACTAATAAATAGGACAGTGTTCGCTTTTCGAGCTCCCTGCAAGGTGACTATCCCACCTGCTCCTTGTTGAATACCAGTAGTGTCAGGATTAGGCCATTAAGTGGGCATTAATTTCCCAGTTAAGGGCCTTAATTAACATTGGGTTGGGATGACTATCCATGAACCTGCCGTGCTGGACCTAATTGGGACAGACGCATGCAAATGGTGGGGCTCCCCAGCCTACATAGGCTCGCCCCGCCCCGCCCCCCCCCCCCCCCCCTCCAAACACTCCTCGGGGAAGGTCATTACATTCCACCCACTAAGGCCATTCAGCCCATAGTTTTCAAACTGGCTTTATGCAAGGGCAAGTACTAGTCTCCCATCATTTCTCCATAACCCTGCCTTTTGTTTTCTCTCTGGAGTCTTGTCCAATTGCCTTTTGAAAGACCCAGTTGAAACTCCCTCCATGACACCCACAGGCAACGCATTCTTGATCATAAAAAAGCTTTCCTCATCTCATCGTTGCTTCCTTTGCCAATCACTTTAAATAGGTATCCTGTGGTCTTTGACCCTTCTACCAATGAGCCAATTTCTCCTTATCCAAACTGTCTAGACCCCTTAACAACCCTCCTTTTAAATTTCTCTGTGGAGAACATTCCCAACCTTAGGTGATTATGTGATCTGTTGAGCAAGTGCACAGTTTTTGCTTCTGCGGCTCCACCCAGAACCTAATTCAGATGTTGATCGTTCTTTCTATGAAATGCCTCTTGATATCTGTCCTAGTTTCAATCTCTCTTTGCAGCGGTTTCTAGCAATGCCCCTGTGTCCCAGGCCTGCCTTGTAAATGATTTATGTTCAAGATGAGTCTCTCCTCATCATCTTTCATTTTCATTCCTTTCTTATACAGTTGGTATTAACGCGCGGCATCACTGACTCTTCAATTGCAGCAGGAAAGAAGGATCAGGACCTGAACATCTGAATGAAGATGAGACAGAGCCATGCGAGATAGTATTGGTACTAATAATCAGGAAATTCCTGGATTTTGTGAAAGCACATCTGGTTGTCCGTCAGGGAAGGAATTGTGCTGACCTTACCCAGCCTGGTCGTTGTGTGACTGGCTCCAAGCTCACAGCAATCTGGTTGATTGTTAGCTGCCCTCTGAAATATCCCAGCAAGTTACTCAGCTGTATCAAAACACTGCAGAATAAGAATAAAACGGATGGGCCACTCGGCACTGACTGAGGCATTGGAAATGATGGAGACGCAAGCTCCCAGTCGACACTGCAATGTCATCCTCACAGGCATTTGGGTTCATCTGCCAACTTTGGGAGAGCTGTCTCACACTCGAGGCAAACTACAACCTGACCCGTAGTAATGTTCACAGTATGTTTGACCAATACAGGCTTGGAGGGCCGAAGGGCCAGTTCCTGTGCTGTATTGTTCTTTGTTCTTTGATATCTGTCTGACAATCTCCCTGACTCTGCCATCACCATGCCTGGGTAAGTCCTGTCCCACTGGCAGGGCAGATTCACCAGTGGTGGCAGCATAGTGATGTACATTCGAGAAAGAGTGGCCCTGGGAGTACTTGATTGACTCTGGACCTCATGAAGTCACATGGACACATGAAACCTGGTGATCACAGCCTACCTCCCTCTCTCAACTGGTGGGTCATTGTGGAACAACACTTGGAAGAAACACTGGGGGTAGCAAAGGGCCAGAATGTACTCTTTTTTTTTATAAATTTAGATTACCCAATTATTTTTTCCAATTAAGGGGCAATTTAGCGTGGCCAATCCACCTACTCTGCACATTTTTGGGTTGTGGGGGCGAAACCCACACAGACACGGGGAGAATGTGCAAACTCCACACGGACAGTGACCCAGAGCCAGGATCGAACCTGGGACCTCAGCGCCGTGAGGCAGCTGTGCTAACCACTAGGCCACCGTGCTGCCCTTCAGAATGTACTCTTGATGGAGAATTCAATTTTAATCACCAAGAATAGCAGCACCCAAGCTGGGTGAGTACTGAGATTAAAACACTTAAAAGCGTTTAATCTGTAGTCGAGTTGAAGGCAGAACTCAAATGATTTATCTTCAGCTTGTGCTTTCAAAGGTGGCGCAGTTCACTGTAAAAATCCATCCGTCATGGTGGAGGCTGTGGCAGCGGCGGAAGAAAAAGAGTGCCCCCACGGCTCTGGCCCGCCTGCTGATCGGTGGGCCCCGATCACGGGCCAGGCCACCGTGGGGTCACCCCCGGTGTCCGATCGCCCCGCGCCCCCCGAGGACCCCAGGGGCCCGCTCGCGCCTCCAATCCCACCGGCACAGAGGTGGTTTAAACGACGCCGGCGGGATTGGCCTGTCAGCGGCGGGACATCGGCCCATCACGGGCCGGAGAATCGCCGCGGGGGGCACGCCGATCGGCGGGGCGTGATTCCCGCTCCCGCAGATTCCCGAGTGGCAGAGAATTCCGGCCACGGCGGGGGCGGGTTTACACCGGCCACGGGCGATTCCCCGACCCTGCGGGGTGTCGGAGAATCCCGCCCATGAAACCTGCTGTGTTTCCCTATTGTTTTTGTGTGTGAATGGAATTGGATCATTAATGTCTGCAGTACTGCTTTGTGGCCAGATGGTGGCAAAAGCGACCAAGACTTAGGCATAAGCCCAAAGTAATTGCATGAGCATTTTACCAATGCATACACACAGATATGGGTTGCTGAACGTATTTATCTAAATTTTTTAAATATTAGACAAAATTTGCCTTTTAGCAGTTTTTCAAATTCTTCCCCAAGATAGGTGAAGAGGTACAATAAATTTATTTGTCCCTGAAATGTAAAACTGTTTCCGTTTACAAGGAAGAAAAATTGCGAAATTACTGAAAACTAGATCTGAAGATAATTGAATATGGCTATAGTTACTGGAAGCCTCTTTATTTAAATCACATGTACATTCTGTTAAATGCATTCATTCAATTTCTCCGCTTGTTGCTATTGGTACTCATCTGTCATCAGAAAGCATGTTCAAATAGGACACAGCTGTGTGCAATTTTACTTCTAGACAGTGAAACACTCTGATACTCAAGGCCATATTCTCTAGCCACAAACTTGCCCATAAAAGACAGCTGAGTTTAAATCCAAGCGCCAGGAGTGATATTCAGTCGGGCTCTCTGATTAAGAGTCCAGAGATTTGGCTTCATGGAGACCAGGGGCGGGATTCTCCGACCCCACGCAGGGTCGGAGAATTGGCGGGAAGCGGCGTTATTTCCGCTCCCGCAGGTTTTCGAATTCTCCCCCCGGTAAAAAACCGGCGTTGTGCAAATCCCGCCGGCAGCCTGTGAAAACAGCTGGCGCCGGCGGGATTTCATTTTATTTGCACTGACCTTAAATCTCCGGCCCGGATGGGCCGAACTCCCGCCGACGTGGCCACGGGTCACGTCGGCGAAAATCACAGTTGATTTAAAACGGCGTCAACCATTGATGATGGTTGACGCCGTTCAGTGTCGGGGGTGGGTTGCGGCATGGGGGGGGCATCGGGGGGGGTGGGTTGCGGCCATCGGGGGTTGCGTTGCGGCCATCGGGGGGTTGCGTTGCGGCCATCGGGGGGTTGCGTTGCGGCCATCGGGGGAGTGGGTTGCGTTGCGGCCATCGGGGGAGTGGGTTGTGGCCATTGGGGGAGTGGGTTGCGTTGCGGCCATCGGGGGAGTGGGTTGCGTTGCGGCCATCGGGGGAGTGGGTTGCGGCCATCGGGGGGTTGCGTTGCGGCCATCGGGGGGTTGCGTTGCGGCCATCGGGGGGTTGCGTTGCGGCCATCAGGGGGTTGCGTTGCGGCCATCGGGGGAGTGGGTTGCGGCCATCGGGGGGTTGGGTTGCGGCTATCGGGGGGGTTTGGGGGCAGCGGCGGGCAGAGAGGGGGGGGCGGCGGATGCCCGGGGCCAACGCACCGTCGCCCCCCCCCTCTGTACGCCGCTGCCCCCTACCCTAACCACCCCCCCCCTCACCACCCCTACCTTCCTCCAACGCCCCTACCCCCCTCCCCACCACCCCTACCCCCCTCCAACACCGCCCCCCATCTCTCGCAACGCCGCAACCCCCCCCTCTCAACGCCGGGACCCCCCCCCCATCCTCAACGCCGGGCCCCCCCCCCCCCCTCAACGCCGGGTCCCCCCCCCCCTCTCAACGCCGCTCCCCCCCCTCAACGCCGGCCCCCCCCCTCAACGCCGGCCCCCCCCCCTCAACGCCGGGTTCCCCCCCCCTCAACGCCGGGTTCCCCCCCCCCCTCAACGCCGGGTTCCCCCCCCCCTCAACGCCGGGTTCCCCCCCCCTCAACGCCGGGTTCCCCCCCCCCCTCAACGCCGGGTTCCCCCCCCCCCCTCAACGCCGGGTTCCCCCCCCCCTCAACGCCGGGTTCCCCCCCCCCCTCAACGCCGGGTTCCCCCCCCCCTCAACGCCGGGTCCCCCCCCCCTCAACGCCGGGTCCCCCCCCCCCCCCTCAACGCCGGGTCCCCCCCCCCTCAACGCCGGGTTCCCCCCCCCCCTCAACGCCGGGTTCCCCCCCCCCCCTCAACGCCGGTTTTCCCCCCCCCCTCAACGCCGGGTTCCCCCCCCTCAACGCCGCAACCCCCCACCCTCAACGCCGCAACCCGCACCCCGTCCCCGTCCCCCTCCCTCTGAAGGCCGGTACCCACACCCCCCCCTCTCTCCTCCTCCCCCCCTTCCTTCCTCCTCCCCCCCTTCCTTCCTCCTCCCCCCTCCTCCCCCCCTTCCTTCCTCCTCCCCCCCTTCCTTCCTCCTCCCCCCCTTCCTTCCTCCGTTGGTGGGGGGGGGGGGCGTGCGGCGTTAGTGGGGGGTGGGTGCGGCGTTGGAGTGGGGTAGGGGTGGTGAAGGGGGTAGTGGTGGTGAGGGGAGGGGGTTGGAGTAGGGGCAGCGGCGTGCAGAGGAGGGGGGCGACGGATGCCCGGGGCCAACGCACCGTCGCCCCCCCTCTGCACGCAGCTGCCCCTACCCCAACCCCCTCCCTTCACCACCCCTACCCCCTTCACCACCCCTACCCCCCTCCAACGCCGCACCCCCACACCCCCACTAACGCCGCACCCCCCCCCCCCACTAACAGAGGAAGGAAGGGGGGGGAGGAGAGAGGGAGGGGGGGAGGAGAGAGGGGGGGGGAGGAGAGAGGGAGGGGGGAGGAGAGAGGGGGGGGGGAGGAGAGAGGGGGGGGGAGGAGAGAGGGGGGGGAGGAGAGGGGGGGGGAGGAGAGAGGGGGGGGAGGAGAGAGGGGGGGAGGAGAAAGGGGGGGGGGAGGAGAGAGGGGGGAGGAGAGAGGGGGGGGAGGAGAGGGGGGGGGGGGAGGAGAGAGGGGGGGGGGTGTGTGGGTACCGGCCTTCAGAGGGAGGGGGACGGGGTGTGGGTACCGGCATTGAGGGGTGTGGGTACGGGCATTGAGGGGGGGGGGGTACGGGCATTGAGGGGGGGGGGGGTACGGGCATTGAGGGGGGGTACGGGCATTGAGGGGGGGGTACGGGCATTGAGGGGGGGTACGGGCATTGAGGGGGGGGGGACCCGGCGTTGAGGGGGGGGGGACCCGGCGTTGAGGGGGGGGGACCCGGCGTTGAGGGGGGGGGGGGGGGACCCGGCGTTGAGGGGGGGGGGGGGACCCGGCGTTGAGGGGGGGGGGGGGGGACCCGGCGTTGAGGGGGGGGGGACCCGGCATTGAGGGGGGGGGGACCCGGCGTTGGAGGGGGGTAGGTGTGGTGGGGAGGGAGGTAGGTGTGGTGGGGAGGGAGGTAGGTGTGGTGGGGAGGGGGGTAGGTGTGGTGGGGAGGGGGGTAGGTGTGGTGGGGAGGTGGGTAGGTGTGGTGGGGAGGGAGGTAGGGGGTGGTGGGGAGGGAGGGTAGGGGTTGGTGGGGAGGGATGGTAGGGGTGGTGGAGGGGGGGTTGAGGGTAGGGGTGGTGAGGGGGGGGTTGGGGCTAGGGTGCCAGGCAGAAGCGGCCGTACAGAGGGGGGGACCGACGTTGCGTTGGTCCCTGGGCATACCGTCGCCCCCCCTCTCCTGCCCGCCGCTGCCCCCAAACCCCCCCCCCCGCAAATGGCCGGAACAACACCCACCCCCCCCCAAATGCCGGAACACACACACACCACGACCCCCCCAAATGGCCGTAACACACCACCCCCCCCCCAAATGCCGGGAACACACACACCCCCCCCCCAAATGCGGAACACACACCCCCCCCAGCTCCCACACCCACCCCCAAATGCCGGAACACACACACCCCCCCCCCCAAAATGCCGGAACACACACACCCCCCCCCCCCCCCCAAATGCCGGAACACACACACCCCCCCCCCCCCAAATGCCGGAACACACACACACCCCCCCCCCCCCCCAAATGCCGGAACACACACCCCCCCCCCCAAATGCCGGAACACACACCCCCCCCCCCAAATGCCGGAACACACACCCCCCCCCCCCCAAATGCCGGAACACACACCCCCCAAATGCCGGAACACACACACACCCCCCCCCCCCCCCCCACCCCACAAATGCCGGAACACACCCCCCCCCCCCCCCACAAATGCCGGAACACACACCCCCCCCCCACCACAAATGCCGGAACACACACCCCCCCCCCCCCCCAAACGCCGGAACACACACACCCCCCCCCCCAAATGCCGGAACACACACCCCCCCCCCCAAATGCCGGAACACACACACACACACACCCCCCCAAATGCCGGAACACACACACCCCCCCCAAATGCCGGGTCTGTCTCTCCTCCTTATCCTCCAAAAAACGCCGGGTCTCACCACTTCCGCAGCTGGTGAAACTGACGCGTCTCGCGTCAGTCAGCTGCTAGCCCCTCCGGGAACGGAGAATAGCGGCCTTAAAGAAGGCCCCGACGCCGGAGTCATTAACACCGATTTTTCTCGCCGGAAACCCGCGTCACGACGGGCAACGGAGAATCCCGCCCCAGGCCAGAGGTAGGCAGGCTTCAAACCACCAGATACAAGGCAACCATTTTTGTTTGTTATCGTGTACCAAACACGTGGGGCGAAATTCTCCCCCCCCCACGACGGGTGGGAGAATAGCGGGAGGGCCTTCCCGACTTTTTTGACGCCCTCCCGCTATTCTCCCCCCCCCCCGCCGAAATCCCGACACGAATCGCTGCCGCCGTTTTTTTACGGCCGGCAGCGATTCACAGCTGTTAGAAGGGCCGAAGTCCCAGCCCTTTACGACCTTTTTACGAACGGCAAACACACCTGGTCCTGCCGTTCGTAAAAACGTCGTGACCACCTGGAAAAAAATAACCATGGCACCGATTGGCACGGCAGTACCACGGCCATGCCAAGGGTGCCATGGGCCCGCGATCGGTGCCCACCGATCGCGGGCAGCGGGCCCGATGCCCGCGCACTATTTGTCCTTCCGCCGCCCCGCAGTATCAATACGCGGGGCGGCTGAGGGGCAACCCGGACCACGCATGCGCGGGTTTCGCGCAAAAACGCGCTGACGTCACCCGCGCATGCGCGGGTGGAGTCTTCCCACCTGCGCATGCGCGGCTGACGTCATATGACGCGTCAGCCGGCGCTAAGTCCGACAAGCGGGCTTAACGATTTTCGTTAAGCCCGACTTGTCGGAGCCTCCGACGTCGGGCTGCTAGCCCCGACGGGGGACCAGAATCGGTCCCCCGTCGGGAAGGGGCGCGATGCCGTAAAACCCGCCCGGGTTTTACGGCAGTTTGACGATTTCTCCCGTTTTGGGAGAATTTCGCCCGTGATTTGTGTGCTTGAGATCCTAATTCATAGAAACATAGATTAAAAATTAGAAGCAGGAGGAGGCCATTCGACCCTCTGAGCCTGCTCCATTATTCATTTTGATTATGGATGATCAAATCCAATACTCTGATCCAGCTTGCCGCCCCCCCCATATCCTTTGATCCCTTTAGCCCCAAGAGCTGCATTGAGTTCCATCTTGAAATAATAATAATCTTTATTGTCACAAGTAGGCTTACATTAACATTGCAATGAAGTCACTGTGAAAAGCCCCAAGTCGCCACATTCCGGCACCTGTTCGGGTACACCGAGGAGAATTCAGAATGTCCAATTTACCTAGCAGCACGTCTTTTGGGACTTGTGGGAGGAAACCGGAGCACCCGGAGCAAACCCATGCAGACACAGGAGAACTTGCCGACTCCATACAGACAGTGTCCCAAGCCGGGTATCGAACCTGGGACCCTGGTGTTGTGAAGCAACAGTGCTAACCACTGTGCTACCATGCTGCCCCACAATGTTTTCGCCTGAACTATGTTCTGTGGTAGTGAATTCCACAAATTTGCCGCTCTCTGGGTGAAGACATTTCTCCTCACCTCAGTCCTAAAAGGTTTACCCCTTATCCTCAAACTATGACCCCTATTTCTGGACTCCCCCTACCATCAGGAATATTCTTTCTGAATCCACTGTCTAATCCTGTGAGAATTTAACAAGTTTCTATGAAATCCCCCCTCACTCCTCTAACCTCCAATCCCAGGTATCAGCCTGATCAGCCTTCGCTGCACTCCCTCCATAGCAAGGGCACCCTTCCTCAGGTAAGGACACCAAAACTGCACTCTAATATTCCTTCTTTACTCCTTGATGTACCTGCGCGCTTACTTTCAATGACTGATGCTCGAGGACATCAATGTCTCGCTGAGTATCCACCTCTCAATTTACACCCATTCCAATAATAATCTGCCTTCCTATTTTTGCTACCAAACTGGATAACCTCACATTTATCCATGTTCTACTACATTTGCCATGCATATGCCCACTCACTCCACCCATCCAAATCCCACTGAAGCATCTCCTCACAGATCACCCTCCCACCCAAATTTCTATCATCTGCAAATTTGCAGTTAGTTTGAGAGGAAGGAGACTGGACCAAATCTCAAATTTGTGTATATTACAGTAATTTGAGTCGACATTTGGGCAGCACGGTAGCATGGTGGTTAGCATAAATGCTTCACAGCTCCAGGGTCCCAGGTTCGATTCCCGGCTGGGACACTGTCTGTGCGGAGTCTGCACGTCCTCCCGTGTGTGCGTGGGTTTCCTCCGGGTGCTCCGGTTTCCTCCCACAGTCCAAAGATGTGCGGGTTAGGTGGATTGGCCATGCTAAATTGCCCGTAGTGTCCTAAAAAGTAAGGTTAAGGGGGGGGGGGGGTGTTGGGTTACGGGTATAGGGTGGATACGTGGGTTTGAGTAGGGTGATCATGGCTCGGCACAACATCAAGGGCCGAAGGGCCTGTTCTGTGCTGTACTGTTCTATGTTCTATTTCTTCTACTATCGACTAAGACGTTTAATCTGGCAGGAACGGCTTCAACCTTGATACTTGCAATAAATGGAAACATGAGAATGGAACGTTTTATTATGGGATCTTAACTAAATGAATCTGAAAGCATTTGTCTTCCCATCAGCCATACTGCTGAGACACAGGAGTGACAGATCAAATTACTAACACCTCCAGTCTGAAGGAGCATGAAAAGCAACACAGTAACTAATGTAGAGATACTTGAACATTGCTCTGCTTTTTAATTTACACACTGAGGTCAGGACGCTGAGTAAATCACTACCCTGAGATCCAATATTGAAATAAAAATATTAACCAAACTGGTAACGTAAAAGACGTTAGTATTCTGCCATTGTAATGATTTGATTTATAATGAATCCCTGAGGGTAGGTTCTCTCTTTAAACATTATTACTGCGTTTGTAAAGTGAGACAAGATTGTGTTTTTTTATGTTTAAAGAAAGTAATTGATTCAATTTTTCACCACGAACAGGGAATTTTATCCTTTAAAGGCGTTTCCAACAACTGAACCTGACTGCTGGCCTTTTAATCCAGCTACCACCTGAAAATAAATGATGGTTGTGGAGCTTCGAGTGTTCTATCGGACCTCAAGACAATGAATTGTGTCAGAATCCACTCAAACCCGTTTGACAAGTGGTGCATAAATGTTCCCAAATCTATCATGAGTTCTGGAATGTGTGGAACACTAGTGTGGTTGTGGAAATGAAAAACAGGTGTGCGGTTAAAAATAAACGCTTTGTTACTTAACCTTTCAAAGATATGCCATTCAAAAAAAAAATGTCCCTGTGGAAAGTTTAAAAAAATGGCACCAAGTCAAACAATCTGATTTAAACGCAGTCCCTGGGTGAGGTTTGTTTTCTATGTAATTAGATAAGCTGATAGCTTTCAGGCTGCCTTGCTGTGTTATTTAATACCAGCGTTTACTGTCTATTTCAGAACCGTCTCCTTTGCGAAGTATTAGCTTCCCAACAGACAGCTCTCTGGACAGATGGCAGCAGGTGGGACTCTGAACTCTTGCGATTAGCTCTATAAGAGCAGCTGCCTGGACTGCTTCGACAGCCAGTGGCAGGATAGCTCCAGCATGTCACTGGCCCCTATCTTTCTCCGGGGTCTCTAGTGGGAGTGGTGGCAAAAGTGCGACTATCAGCTTAATTGGAGCGATGGAGTTTGCTGAGATATGTCCCACTGAGTCGGGCTACGTGTCCATTCAAAATGCATATTGGGTTCCTACAATGCACAAGTTAGAATTACAGGCCGTCACTGGTGTCAAACGTTAATTAGGTCACTTAATGATGCCCTTAGGGCTTCACACCAGAAAAGAGTGCCCTGCCAGCTGATTCGCTGGGACCATGCTCGGCAGCTCCTCGCTAACGAGAGAGAGCAGCTCTGAAACCGATCCCGCAGAGCAAACCGCGGATAGCGTATTGCCATGCCACCGTGCAGAGCAGCTCCACGATTCGGGGAGATTGATGGACGCAGTGGAGTCTAGACGTTCCCTCGAGAGGATCGGAGGGTCAACCGCAGGACAGCCAGTGGCTATCAGCTCGGTGAGTGTCATCAGGAGGACTGCTACCCAGTGCTAAATGACCTCCATTGGGTTGCATGGGTGAGTTGGCATTGGCCCCATGACACCAGTCCCGCCTGCCATTCTCCAGACACCCCCGCCTCTCCCCGATGACTCTGCGCTTGACACCCCCCAGTACGATACACCCAGCACACCCTGGCACCCACCAGCATACCCCACCCTCCAAGGAGCGTATAGACAAACACCTCGGTGGGTGAAAGTAGTGGACAGCCTTCTGGGGTACGATCTGATGAGTACCACACAGTTGCTGATGCACATCAGCTGGAGGCAAGAATGTCTAGGGGAGAGAGCAGTCAGAGATCTGCTGCATCCAAGGACCCAGCTGGGTCCAAGTCAGGTGTCGAACCTCTGGAACAAGCTATCCCGGAGCTGATGCAGTCGCTTGGGTGATGCTGTGAAATTCAGAGGAGAACATCAGTGACACTTCAGTGGGTCCGCAGCCAATTGGAAGAGTCTCAGAGGCTATGGGTGCAGGAGATGGCACCGGCAATCGTGACACTGAGGACAACACTGCTAGGTCGGCAACCACAGTGGAGAGCTTGGAGCACAATGTCAGCACCATGAGTGGTGGTGTCCAAGGCGTTTCTCAATCAGTAATGGCCGTGGCTGAATGCTGCGACAGCTAGTCCTGGTGCTGGAGGAACGTATCCCTGACACAGGTGGACCTTGCTGAGGTGCTGCGGAGCATGTTCCAGTCTCAGGTGGGTATTGCCGAGGTGCTTCACAGCATGTCCTGGTTCGCTGAGGACCATGTCTCAGACGCAGGTGGACATTGTGAGGCGCTACAGAGCATGGCCCGGTCACAGCGGGCATCACTGAGGGCATCAACACCATGGTGCAGGCAAAGGGAAGCCCCCAGGGATGGCAGAACCAGATGTCGCAGGGGCATTCGGAGGTCAATCCAGCTGCCCCTCCGTCCTGAGGTGAACACCAGGGCCCTATGATCACCGAGCGGGAGGAGGGAGCGCTGGAGGCCAACCCTGAGCCACCCTACAGATAGACAATGGCGTTCACCCACTCTCCCGATTCCTCCTTCCCCCCCCCTCGACAACGGCACGTCTCAGAGTCAGCATGTGGAACAGGATGGCATGTCAAAGCCAGTGACACCGGAAAATCGGGGGAGTGCGGGGGCCTCCACCCCAGACCCCCTCCCAGAGGCCAACCTCCAGGGGCATCAAAGACCACAGGACACGGTAAGCAGCAGGCTGCCTCCATTTCTGATGTGCATCCTGGGAACACACCTACACGTGACGGCAGACCACAACAGAGAGCTAAGAAGATCCAGGGATACTAAGAAGGCACTGGGGGGGGGGGGGGGGGGGGGAGAGAGAGAGAGAGAGGGGGGGGGAGAGGGGGGGGCGCAGCAGGGTGGCATCATCGGGGGCTAGGGACAGTTGGGGTCACGATTGTACACCATTAAAATTCATTATACCTGAGACATGTGAAGCCTCCGTCACGTTATTCCACACTGCAGACCAGTCTGCAGCCCCCTCCCCCAGTTGTCTCTGCCCTCCCCTGGCCCCATCTTCCTGACTCACTGGTCCTAGACCCTTCCTGGTTTGTCTCCTCTTCCTCCTCCGCATGTTTCTACTCCTCCACCTCCAGCACGTCACCACACTGCTGTGCCAGGTTGTGGAGGGCACAGCAGACCACCACAGTGGGCCACCCTCTGTGGGGGGGTACTGCAGTGCACCACCAGAGAAGTTGAGGCGTCAGATCCACATTTTCAGCAGTCTGATGCACTGCTGAATGACAGTCTGAGTGGCCACATGAGCCTCGTTTTATCGAGTCTCCGCATTGGCCTCCGGCCTCTGTACTGGCGTCATTAGCCAGAATCAAAGCCGGTAAATCTTCCCCCCCCCCCCCCCCCCGCCCCCGCCCCCGCCCCCAAAAGCCAACCGGTCATCCTAGGGTGTTCCTGAAGACACAACTGCAGCCTGTCATACACACTCCCGGGGAAGCGTGCACATATGTGTATTATCTTGAGGTGGTGGTCGCACACAAGTTGGGCATAATGGGAGTGGAACCGCTTCCTATTGATGAGGGGCGCTCTGGCCACCTGGTGCGTGCATGGCAATATGTGTGCCATCTATTACTCCCTGGACCTGGGACATCTTGGCGATGGTGGATAATCCTGCTGCCCAGACATCTTGTTGGTCTTGGTCCAGGTCACATTTGTATAATCAGCTGCCCTGGCAAACAGAGCATCCATGACTTTATGAATGCACTTATGGGCTGTTGGCTGGGAAATGCCACACAAGTCACCGCTCGCGTCCTGGAATGATCCTGAGGCATAAAAGTGTAGGGCTGTGGTGACCATTACAGCCCCCAGGAGCGGGTGTCCTCTTCTTCCATATGATGCCAAGTCTGCAAAGACATGGCACAGGTACAGCATTATCTCCTTGTTGAGGCGGAGCTCCTGCGACACATGCTGTCTGACATCTTGTCAAAAGGCCAGCGATGCTTGTAGACTTTGGGCTGTCGCTGGCCTCCCCCTCTGGGTCCCTCCCTGGCCTGATGGGTGACTGGGTCCTCAGGATGTGGGGCGGGCCTCTGCACATGGGCCACCACCCCAAACCTCTGTCAATGCTACTGTCACTGCCTTTTCCAGTGTCCCCTCCTGGACTGCCAAAGCCACCATGAGGACAGTTTCTGCAGGGTCCACGATATCATCTATAATGTAATATCTGTAAGGAATTGGAGAGGGTAAGAGATGGACAATTAGTTATGGCTTCCACCCCGGGACCCGCACATCCTCTATGCCTCCCCACCCTCATATCCCCTACCATCCCTCAGGGTGCCATCCAATAATCCATGCAAATGCACCCCCGGCTGCAGCAGGGCTCCTGGGCACTGGACTTTAGACCCTGCACCCCAGACACCCGCTGGTAACATCTGGACCGGGCATCTGGTCGCGGGGATGTCCCCATTGCTGCGGCCTAACTCTTGGATGTTTGAATCTTGTCTGCTGCTTCTGTGGTGTAGATGCCTCTAGAGTTCAGGCACAGTGTCCAGGCCTCACTGGGATGTTAGGCAGTAACACTTGCCTGTGACATGGCATGTCTGCCACGGGAATCCACTTGGGAACAATGAAGTGCTCACATGACTAGAATTGCCAATTCCCTATTAGCAATAGCCTTCAGCTGTGTGGCCAGAGGCCGCCAGTCAGTGGGGGTTAAAGTGACCTCCGCCATATTACCATGGATGGTGCCCTGCCCTGGGAGTGTTCATTGGGATGGACAGGCAGCAACTGGAGTTGCCCCCGGTATAGGTATTCATTTTCCAGAGGGGTTAAAATGTTGGACCCAGAGGTGCTGGACCATTCCCCAGCCACCCCTAGCCCAGGGGCAAACTCCCACCGATGGCAGCCAACCTCCCCAACAGTGATCAACGGATACATCTTCCTTACCCCCTGAATTATGTCAGTAACTGTCTTTGAGCTGGTACCTATAATTCTTCGCTTCATTCTTCGCTCTCCTCTTGCACTGCTCCCTCAAGGTTCGGTTCAGCTTTTGATTTCTAGCATCTCTCAATAACAGGAGATGCAGGTCTGACCTCCTTCCTTCTGCCTTCTGGCATGGATTGTGCAAGAAAGAAAGAATATGACAGTGGGTGACGACTGAGGTGTCCTGATAGTAAATGACATGGATCTATAATGAAAGATAGCAGAAGTGTAGGGAAGTGAGGGAAGTAATAATGAGGATTATAGTTGATGCAGATTATGACATTAGCAATAGACAGAGGTTCCACAAAGTGAGCAGTAGTGATTCGAGGAGAGTGATGGGAGCAGGCATGTGCGTGGTGGGGTTTCAGCTGCAAACATCCTCGATCAGATTTAGATGATTTGCCTTAACAGCCTGCAAGCTACTTCTACATTGCTCCATAGTCCTGGCTGAAAGGCTCCTGGCATTTCTTTCTCTTTCATTGCGGCCAGAACATTAGGTTGGAAGACCCTGAATCTCAGTGGGGTGAGCAGGTCTCTCCTCCTATTGCCCCCTGCACCTGAACATCCACTGTAGTATTGGGGGATCCAGGACCCTTGCAGCAACAACTCCTTCTGCCATTTTGACTGTTATAAAGAAAATTCCAATTGTCTGCAGCCAAAGACCATCACCCCTTTAAGAGGTACAGCTGCTTTTGAATCACCTCCAGCAGATCCCCTTCCCATAATGAGCCCACGATCAAGCACATGTGCAGGCAACTGCTGCTCACCTGTTTGTTGCAAATGATGCACAAGCATGAACATTGACATTCCCCAATTAAAAATGCAGGTTAAACTTTATTCACCCCTTTATCTTTATAAATAATCTTGGACCCATGTTTCTCCACTATTTTGATTTTTTTGTTAGTTTGACGAGTAAATCTTTTCAGGTCAGTTGTCTCAACTGAGCGATCAGTTCCCAGATAACCAACCATCGTTCCTCCAATGAGTTTCAAGTGATTTTGATATGTTGTTGTTTTCCTGCAGGTAGGCCCCCACTTTATTACATTTAGCAGCAAACAAAATGGTGAGCCGGAGACGTGAGGGCTAATTCTGCACTCCCATTGTGGATCTCTGCTATCAGGAAGCATAGATTGTGGAGTTAGTTCTCTGACCACTACATGCAGTAACTTATGGAGTTACTGTTAATTTTAAACCTCGACTGATAATACTTCAGGTGTTTATTTATTTTATTAAGACGAAAGTGTGTTGCTAGTAGGGTATATTTATTGCTTGTTCCTCATTGCCATGAGAATGTGGTGATAGGCCAGGCCTCCTTCTTGTACTGTGATAATTTCTATTCATGGCACTCACACAATGGAATAACAGCATCTGATTCAGTGATACATAAAAAATAGAATTGGCATGCTTACATATATCCTATTTTTGTAGATAGGGGAAATATGAATAATCTTTCGTATTAGTGGACAGATGTCAGTGTCATGGTTATACCAAAATCTGGCTAAAAGGCTAACTAGAATTGGTACCCATGTCTCCGGCTGAAAAATATACAAATGAAGGGCATGGTAAAAACTCTGATTTTTTTCCCCTCCCACAGAATGAGGAAGTCATTGAGCTTCACTATTAATTGCCAAAAGAATTCTGTGTTATAAAACTTGGCTGAATATTTTCATACGTCATGATTAAAAACTGAAATTGCATAAGTTGTTAAAGAGAAAACCAGAATTTCCATTTTTGTTTTCAGATGGTCACCATAGATATTTCCAAATTGGCACAAAATAAATAATTGCATTGACCATCTTTCTTGTGCGATGATGGTTTGCACTATGATTATGAACTCTGTGTTAAGCTCAGGTGCCCCACTCTGACATGGCAGTCTTTACTGCATTTGCTACAGAGGAAGGTACTGGGTTGAGAAGGTATACAATAGGATGGCCTCTGTTTTATCTGAGCATTCTTCTAGGCCAACTGAGCTTTCTGTTTCTGCTCACCTCTTCCAATGCCCTTTCAGTCAACCTCGAGAAGTCACGGTTATCAGTAATTGTCTCCCAGCTGTTAGCGTCAACGTTCGCCGTGTTTCTATCTTGCTTGAAGCGGAGATATGGGCACTCAGGAGATTGTGACCTGATGGCCAGTTCACTTTACAGGAAGATTTTGGGTACATGCCCATTCAATGAATGGGGCAACACAGACATTGTTGATTTAGTACTGAGCTTGACGGAATTAGCCTGCTCCAGGCTTGCTGAGTCGGTAACCTTGTCTTGCCAAGAAGTGTCGAGGATACATCTGACGCTGCGAGGTGGAAACTGTACAGCCTTTTTTCTACAAAGAATGTGTTTTCCAGGTCTCATTCCTATAGAGGAGTTGTTGCTCAACACTCTTAGCTTGAACTTAACAGCTGCAGTGAAATCAAGTTATAAAGTAACTTCATTGCAGTATTAATGTAAGCCTACTTGTGACAATAAAGGTTATTTATTTATTTTGGTCTTTATTTCACTGGGGGTTGGAGTGCAGATGTGCAAGTGATGCTTCAATGTTACAAATCTTTGGTCAGGCCTCCATATGGAACACTGTATTCAGTGTTCCAATTTTCTTCACTCCACCATTGGTATTTATGCTGTCACATCTATAGGTTTCAGGCTCTGGAATTCTCTCAATACTTCTCTTTCTTTATGATACTCCTTAAAATCTACTCTTTGACCAAGTGTTTGATCACCTGTTTTAATATAACTTGTTGTCAAAGTTTGCTTAAGAATAGTCCTGTGAATCACTTGAGATGTTTTACTGTATTGAAATGCAAGTTACTGTTTTTATTTGGGGGGTGGGGGGGGGGGGGAATCCAATAAATGTATGTTTTTCTTGTAGTGGCTGCAGTGCAGATTCAGAAAACCATTGACTTAGATTAGGCTATATTAATGCTGGTGGCCCTCTGCTACTTATACCTCGCCATTATGTATGTGTGAGTTTGACAGGGTGATGAACTATTTGACTGTGGAAGGGGTATGCTAAGGCTACATCAATCCTCACTCACAGCCCACATGCACTTCTGGAAGGGAATCGCTGGGCAGTAAATAGCAGTGAGAATCTGACCAGTTTCCCCCTCCATCCTTCTCTCGTGGATGCTGAATCTATTTATATTCATTTGCTGTCATCCTGCCTGAGATCAGTTAACTCAGCAGACTGCTATTTGAATCCATTTGAAAATTTTGAACAAATTGTTCAATACAAAGAAACCAAAGAATGAAAAATATGTTTATTTAAAAGCAACAGCGAAGAGAAAATGTCTGTACGAGTATGAAAAGAAAAAACAGATTAATATCACCATAAAGTAAACCAACAAGATTATAGTTTTAACTTTGTACAGTGTTTACAGTGCTCATACCATCTCAGTAGTCTGTAGAGACATAATTGTGGCTTATTTTTCATCTGGAGGTTTGCTAATGCAACATGATTGGACTGTGGGTCATACAGCAATTAGACTTCTATTTGTGTTTCAATGCACACACATACATATGATATAAGCAAAATAACTAATGTTTGGAGTGTGACATTACTACAAATATAAATTACCTGTGCTATTCAGCAACCTCACATTTTAATAGGGGAAATTTGAGGTGAAGTCACAATTTTGGCTTAATTTCTCCTTTTGCATTCCATACAGCCTTCTCAGTGACTGATCGCAGACTGTTCAAATACATGCGGCAATATCAATATCCTAGCGAGTACTGTAGGATCCAGCTACATCCTATCAAACATTAAGAAAAATCCACTGGAAATTGAAACTGTTCTGTCACATCTAATTAAGTTGTGTGATGTAATGCTGATCTGGTCAAATTTACACATGTTGCTTCATTGGCTTTCTTCCAAAAATCTACAAATATCTTTAATGTAGTAAGAATGAGCAAATAGATTTCAATCAAATCTGACCTAGGTCTGAACCTATAACATCTCTCCCTCCAACTCAATAATAATGTAAACTTGATGTAGCTCCAAGTTTCCATTCAGCCAAAGGACAATTAATCTAGGATTTTTCAACTCGACCGCCACCAAGCTTTGGAATTCTAACTACCCAGGTACTGATAAGGTCACTTCTCAGGTTTAGATATAAAATTGTTCCTACTTGTTGGTTATTTTGTGAAAGACACAATTGTTCTGAAGAAAATTTCATATCAATAAAATTAATTCATTACAAGAAATTAATAAAATGTTTAATTAACCTCAGAATTTCCAACAACTTACACATACAATTATCTGTTTCAGTCATCCATAGAAATTGAAACTGAAAATGTTGGTAACCCTAGCTATTCATCAAAGAATACATGCAAGTCAACCACAGAATATTAAGTTCATGTTAATATTTGTAAATGGCCACAGGTTGTGCTCCATGGAATGAGCACAGTAAGAAGTCTTACAACACCAGGTTAAAGTCCAACAGGTTTGTTTCAAATCACTAGCTTTTGGAGCACTGCTCCTTCCTCAGGTGAATGAAGAGGTAGGTTCCA
Organism: Scyliorhinus canicula; assembly: GCF_902713615.1. Lineage (NCBI taxonomy): Eukaryota > Metazoa > Chordata > Chondrichthyes > Carcharhiniformes > Scyliorhinidae > Scyliorhinus > Scyliorhinus canicula. The sequence continues at coordinate 167,550,067 of NC_052152.1, read as the reverse complement.
GAAACATTTATATAGACAAAGTGAAAGATGCATCTTTGACTTTGTCTATATAAATGTTTCTGGAACCTACCTCTTCATTCACCGGAGGAAGGAGTAGTGCTCTGAAAGCTAGTGATTTGAAACAAACCTGTTGGACTTTAACCTGGTGTTGTAAGACTTCTTACTGTGCTCACCCCAGTCCAACGCCAGCATCTCCAGTCCATGGAATGAAGCTTTATGCCACTGCAGTTTTTAACCAGGTGAAAACAGAAACACACATTGCTGCTGTCTGAAGCAAAGAACAAACTGGTATTGGACTCCTTGGAATTTTTTACATATCAAGAAAAATAAACACTTAGAACACTGATTGATAGTTTCAATTTAACTGCTGTGTCTCATGGTTTCTGTACGGGTGACAGATGAAAACAGGTTTGAAATATGAATAAAGTTAATGACCAGGTCAAACATAAGTGTGATGTGGACTAAGTGTAGTTTTTGTTTCATGTACTGTAACAGTATCTGAAAAGAATGAGGTTTAATTGCAGTCATGCCATTGTATTCTAAACACATCTAAATGACAAATGGATTATGTTGTACATTAACAAGGTTACATTTAAAATAGTGCAGCAATTTTTCTGCTGAGTTTGAGAAGACTATTCAACAGCAAGTAAATGGATGGTTGAGTTTGCAAACTACATAAAATAAACGTATAGACTTCCACACTGGAGGAGGTGCTGACAAAGGGGTAGTTCCGGTGGCTTACGGGGCTATTTTGGAAGAGGAGAAGGCGTTGCAGGAAGGGATCAAGGCAAAGTGGGAGGAAGAGTTGGGGGAGGGTATGGAGGAGGGGTTCTGGTGTGAGGTGCTCCGAAGGGTGAATGCCTCCACCTCATGTGTGAGGTTGGGGCTGATACAGCTGAAGGTGGTGTATAGAGCACACCTTACAAGGGCGAGGATGAGCCAGCTCTTTGAGGGGGTAGAAGATGTGTGTGAACGTTGCGGGGGAGGAGGGGGGGGGGGGGCGTAAACCACATCCATATGTTTTGGTCCTGTCCAAAGCTTGAGATTACTGGAAGGAGGTTTTTAGGGTAATCTCAAACCCAGGCCCTCGGGAGGCCATATACGGGGTGTTGGAAACGGGCGCGGAGGCAGATGTTGTCGTCTTCGCCTCGTTGATTGCCCAAAGGCAGATCCTGTTAGGATGGAGATCAATCTCTCCACTCTGTGCCCTGACATGGCACATGGCGGCAGATCTGCTGGAATTCTTGATGCTTGAAAAGGTCAAATTTGAACTAAGGGGAAGGATGGAGGAGTTCTACAATTCATGGGCGTTATTCATTATGCACTTTCGAGAATTGGATTACATCGGACATGGGGGGGGGTTGCTGGGAGGGTTGGGGGGAGGGGGACTGTATGTGTTAATGGTGACTACGGGTGATTCCTGATTCCTCTTTGTCATTTGTTTATGTTAACATGCAGGCTAATGTTTGGGGGTTTGGTGGGATGATGGGATCGTTGTTATTGATATGGGGATTGGCATTGCATTCGTTACTGAATATTGTTTATTGTTGAGTATAAATTTGGGAGAAAATGTGAAAAAGGAGAATAAAAATATTTTTTTAAAAATTAACGTAGACATTTTCAGGATCACTAATATTAATTGAATGTTCGTAAGCATTAAGAAGTTGTATGAAACCATTTGACCAACAGTATCAATCAAATACTTTAGATTTAAGATTCTCTTTTTGCACACAGTGCTTCTAATTATATTTTAAAGTGACATACATTGACTGCAGCAGACCCACTGCAGCAAGATCGACGTTTATGTCATACTTTACATTGAGTTCAAAATATCTCATTTCAAGAAAATACAAAATAAGTTTTAGTTCCATGTTCTGTGGTCTAATCTGATAGTGTTGATAGAAGCCACACGTTCTTGCAAAGACGTCGGACACATAAAAATCATTGGAACATATTTATAGAATTGCTATCTCGAATGCATATATTTTCTATTTTACAAACAAAACTAACTTCAATATCATTTAAGAAGAATAATTTTACCTGGATTTTCAAATCAGTTAGTATGGATTACCACTGGTGCTAAAATGTTGATCAAAATATCTCAGCTGATATGTTGTGATGGAATCTGTGATTTCAAAAGGTACATTTTTTAAAACCGCATCAATAAAATGGGAAAGTAAAAAAGGAAACTGAAAATGGAAACAGAAAATATACACAAAGGAAACTGACACTCCAGTTTCTGAAGAAACCAAAATTCTGGGCAGAGAAAACCGGTTAAGGCTACAGAAAGGGACTCAGAACCATCCAAGCTCGGTAGTTGAAGTTGATGAATCTAGTGATATGGTAGAGGCAAGCTGAAGACAGAGGTCAGATCCAGAAGCTGAGGATAAGCAAAGAGATAGTTGCTGCAGTTATTTCTGTTACTTGAAGATAAAATTGTGGATCTACTATCATAAACAGAGTTGAGGCTGTTCTGCAGAAATGAACCAGTTTAGTGAAGACTACACCTGTGGAACTGGTTGGCTATGCATTGCTGTTGGCTGGGAATCAGGTCATTTTTCGGAATGAAGACAAAGCTTCGAAGGACTTTGTGACTGAGTTTGATGACTATTAACTGAGTAGCTGGCTGAGCTCTTTTGTAAGATCTGTATTAGTTGTATCTGCCATTTGACTTATAATTTATCATTTATAATCAACCACAATTTGTGTGCTAATTCATGTTTAACTCAGGTTGATTCTGGGTGTCAGAGCATAGGTGGTTAGCTGAGATAGTATTGTTTGATATGTTAAAAGAAAACCTTGTTTCAAATTGTGTAATCTTACGGCTTCCTTCTTTTACAGAATAACTGGAATTTTGTTTTATTTTAAACTGAGATCATAAATTCTCATTAAAAATATTCATTGGATCATAACTCATGGAAAATTAATAGTAAGACGAATTGTACAGCAACTCAAGATGAAGGGAAGACACTTTATTAAATTTGGAGATCAAAAGGCCAATATCTAAGATACGCCACTCTGCCAATGGCTTGGTAAAATGGCACCTCACTGTCTGGTTCACCGTTAATACGTATTGAATGATGCGAAGTTCCTGTGTCTGCATGGTGGATATGAACTAAACTCGGCACAGGCAGTTAAGTCTTGACTATTTGGTTAGGATGTGAATTACTGCTGATGAACCCCTCTGGTAGCGAGATTTAACAATAAGTGTGGAATCTTATTCCATCGGGTTTTAATTTAACAAGTAAAATTGTATTTTACTTTTCCCCCCTCACTTTTAATCAAAATCTTTCTTTCCAGTTCTTCATTTCTCTTTCCGTACTTGATATGACACTGAATTTGCCCACTTTTTGTTGCACTTCCTTCTCTGCCCTTGCACAATGTATTTCACAATCCATCAAACTAATTGGAGAAAAAGGTACACTGTTGCTTGCCCTGTTCACTGAAGTCCCAGGTGCCTTATTTCCTTTGCTGTACCACTATTATCTGACACATGCAACTACTTGCCATGCAAAAAGTTGGTAACTCATTAATCACGCAAGGGCAAGTCAAACTGAAGGGAAGACTCTTTGATATCCAAATAGCAAAATATGGCCCATTATCTCTTTTTAAATCATTTACCAGGTCTAACTTAAAGATTGGCAGCCTGTTAAAATAGTTCCCCTGTTCAATCGCAACTACCTCAAGCATTATTGCAATTGATTGTGGATCCCACAAAAGACAGGATTGGAATCTTGACGTCCCCCTCGTTGTCTGTGAGATTGGCGACAAAGGCGGAAAATCTTGTAAGAATCGGGAAACGCCCATGGTGCAAACCTCATTTTAATAAATCGGAATTAATTTCAATGTACTTAGCATCCCCTTCACCGCCAAATGAATTCCCCCTCATGGAAAATTGAAACCACATGGGGCCAAGCGTACTGGGTTCCCTCTGGGGGTGCAGAATAAGTATAGCCCTCGGGGATGGTAGAGGGACATGCCACCCGGCACAGGTTAACACTGCCACGTTGGTTTGATGTGTGGTTGGCGGGAGAGTGGAGTTTGGAGTGGTGTTTAATGTCACCAGGGTGTGGGGAGGGGGGGGGGGGGGGTTGCTGGGAATTAATACTGGTGGGGGTACGGACAGCCATCAAGATCTCCATTATGTGTGCTGGGGGCTATTGCATTGCAGCGCTGGTCAAGCGGCCATTTAAAGATGTCACCCCAATCTCCATGAAGCCACTTCCCGGCTCTCAGAATCCCCACCAAGCCAGAGTGACATTGTAAATCATGCCCACTCACTTTTCTTTGGCAAAGAGGCCTAAGATTCAGTGAGAAAACTGATTGTCTGTGGAGCTGGAGAATTCCACACCAGTTTTCTGTGAGAGCCTGATACTTTGACAAATTCTGGTAAGGTACCCCACAGGAAATATATTTTCTTTGAAATATTCCAGCGAAACTGCTCTGGCATTTTTAAGTCGATAGGATCATGGTTTAAACTCGAGGGCGATATCTTCTGGCTGTTCACACTGGCGGGATCTATCAGTCCCACCGACGTTACACCCGGCCACTGCTTTCCTGGCGATGTGGGGTGGATTCAATGGGAAATCGCGTTGACAGTGGCGGTACACGAAAATACAACTGTCAGTCAATGATGGGTCGCCTCCCACTGACTGACAAGAAACACGCCAGAGGGAGACCAGATAATCTCGCCCTAGGACTGTTTCATTCTCTTTCTAACAGCCTGTGTCTGTTCTTACTTCTGTATATTGCTTAATGCAAAGGATTAGAAATTCCTCTACTTCTCCCAGAAAACGCATCATATATTCAAATACTGTTTAAAAGAAAAGCACTTTAAAAATTAGATTCCATATTTAGAAACTTTGGGCACGATTCTCCGCTCCCCACGCCGGGTGGGAGAATCGCGGGAGGGCCGGGCAACTAATTTCACGCCCCCCTGGCGCCCCCTGCGATTCTCCTACCCCCCCCCCCGCTCGGAAGAATCCCCGCTTGCCGTTTTTCATGGCAACCGCCGATTCTCCGACCCGGATGGGCCGAGCGGCCTACCGTTTGCGACCGTTTCACGACGGCGGCAACCACAGCTGGACACTGCCGTCGTGAACATGGGCGCCAAAGGCCCATTTGAAGCTTGTGGGGGGCGGAGAGGGGAGTGAGCACCACGGCCGTGCTCGGGAGGGGACTGGCCTGTGATCGGTGCCCACTGATCGTCGGGCCGGCGTCTCAAATCGCCGCACTCTTTCCCCTCCGCCGCCCCGCAAGATCAAGCCGCCACGTCTTGCGGAGCAGCGGAGGGGAAGACAGCCACCGCACATGCGCGGGTTTGAGCCGTCAACCGTCGTGACGTCAGCCGCGCATGGGCAGGTTGGAGCCGGCCAACCTGCGAATGCGCGGCTGACGTCACATAGGCGTTGCCGTCGCGTCATTCTCAACACGCCGCCTTGACGCAAGAGTCAAGGCCCGGCGGCCAAGAATAACGGAGCGCCGCTCCTCGTTCCCCAGATGGGGATGAATACAGTGACAGGAGCGGCCTCCAAGGCCGTCGTGAAACTTGGCCGAGTTCACAACGGCCTTCACGATTTTTCCCGGGAGCGAAGAATTCCGACCTTTGTTTTCAGTTGCAAAGAAAAATCTGCGTGCAATATTTATATCAATCATAACAGCATTTACAGGATGATTTGGCAAATATTTTTAACACTTGACCTTTATTAATCAGAACAATTTTGAGCTTTAATGAGTGTAGAAAATCAGTGGTGGCAGATTTATTTTCAAAACTGGTGGCATAAAGCTTAAGTTTAATGTTTGCATCGTTTGAAAACCGCTTCTTGAAAAGGAAGTAAAAGAAACAAAGTATTAGTTTTTAAATCTTAGTCAGCTGGTGGTGGCATAGCTATTCACACATTCCCTCCATTGCCCAATGGCCGCTCATACCCTCCATACCAATCCATGACATTCATCCACCCCCATGAACCCTACACAGTCCCTATCCGAACTCACAATCCCCCCACCAATCCCTTGGCAACTTAGTGCAAACCCATGCCAACCCATGTCCCCCACGTACCCTCAAACATCCTTTGTCCTTACAACCCCTGCATGCCAACTCACTGAGAATCTATTGTATTGCGGGCAGACCTCAGACTCCATGCCAGGATAAAATAAAATAAAGTTCTAAATATCTATTACAGGCTTAACTATATAAAACATAGTCCCATCCACAAGACATTCAATACACCTAAATACCCTCAAGTACTTAATCCCGCATATTAAAAAAATTCAAAACTCCCCAACAAAGACAGCTAATGCACTAATAGCCTCTTTTATCTGTCAATCAAACTGTAAACTTACAAAAACCTCCCCACTGTGATGTTGTGGAAAGCAGTCAATCATTAATAATGATATAATGATGGCACTTACAGCTGTTGAAACTGCTAGAACAGTTGTTCAACTCTCAGATATGGAGACAGTTGTTTTCAATTTTTAAAAGGCTGCCCATTTCAATAACTAGACAGTTTGGAAGTTCTACATATATTACACTCTTCAAGAGCATTTGCGACCTCACTAGATTTCTAACTTCCATACTTGCCTGTAGTGAAAATTGGGTCTATTTGAACTAAGAACCAAGTTCAAATGGTCCAGTTGATTTTGGGTTTCCCTCATGTGTGAGTCATGTCCCTTGCTGGCAAAAATGGGATTTACTGGGAAATATGAGTTGGACCTCCAGATGTGGGTGCCATCACCATTTTTAAAGGTCCGTGGATGCATTACTCTGCAGAAGTTCATCTGCAGGTGTTGTATACATGGAAACTGAAGACTCTGAATGGGTGTCCCACTGCAGCTTGATAGTTCTGGGGCTACAGTGGTTGGGTGGTTGTGATTTCCTGGGGGAAGATGGAAGGCAAATGAGGGAAGTGAATCCAGGCCAACAACAGTCTGCAATATTCTTCCGAAGCTATGAGGGAACAATCTCCTGTCTTTGCACTAATCCAACTTGGAAATGGTTTTAGTGTTGCATCTGGAGTTTACAGATTACACCTTAAGTTGCTGAACAGCAAGAGACATGAGTCAACAGTGTGCAATGGATGCTCTCACCATGTCACCTTAATATTACAATCAGCTTCCTAACTAGGTCATAGCATCCTTGATTTGCATAACTATGAGGCTATTGTCTAAAATTGGCAGGTGCTTTTGTTCTGATGGAAAGGTTCTTCAGAAATGGCACAGTGTATAGTGCCAGTGGACCAAAGAATCTACCAAACCCAATTTAAGGCCATTATCTCATCATTAATGCCAATTTCAGCTGTTTAATGTCAGTCCCAACACAATGAAAGTCCCCAAATCAAACAATAAGACAACTGACTTTTACTTTAGGTGTTGGTCAGCCCTACTAATGTAAATTGAGAAAATAAATATTCAAGAAAGGACCATGCATTGTAGAGCTTCGGAGTCTGCTGAGTTCACACTATAGTTTATAACCTTCATCAGATAGTGAATTTCCCAGGAAGTTACTATTTCAGGTTTTATCATGTGATTCCTGTATCGTACGATTGATTCTAGGACTTAAAATAATGAGGCACATCATCCAAAACAGAGCTTTGAAATTCAAACAACATCAGCAATAAGAATATGAAAATTTGCTATCTAAAGTGTTTTGTCTGCGATAACAAATATCTGTAATTAAGGCACTAATCCTCATGGTTCTGATAATAAATGTAACTGAATTTAGCTTTCCTCCCTTGGTATACAATGTCAAAACTATTCAATGCAACAATGGTCTTTCAGATCAGTTACTTAAATTTCTATTATTTTCACTTCAGTTCATTGTCTCATCATGAGACAGTGTAAAAACAAACACTCAGAGAATAATATTATATCATTTTTGGATATTCAAATTATGAAGGAAAGTTTCTTAAATACTACATGCTGTAAGTTACAAATACATTTTACTTTACTTGACCACATTCCACAAAATCCTTCATGTGGTAATACCGAACAAGGACGTATTTAGTAATGCATATTTATAGAAATGAATAAATATCTGGAAGATAGGTGTTCAGTGTGGCTGGTGAAATTGTTCACATTGTAATAAGACCTGAAAATACCAAATAAGCATTTTAATCAAACTTTTGGAGAAGCATGCATCTCTGAGGTAATTTTATCTTTTTATATATAAATCTTACAAGGTAAAAACAGTCCTGAATGTATATCCACACAAAAGCATACATACCTTGTTATATGGAAAAACAAAATTTAAAACCATCTATGCTATTTTTTTACAAAGTGCACACATGCAGAGCAAAGGAAGAAAAACAGCTCAAGACAGTTTGTACTTCAACACAAAAATGGAAAGATTATACTCTGAAAGCAATCTAAGTAGCAAGTATTGTGTGTCATTGCTTGTTTAAGCTGACTAAAGTACTTTTAATGGATTGACAGAAATACTGGTAGGCATTTAAAAAAAATTCTGAAAACAGAACAAGGTCTGTGCCTTAAAGATGTACAGCTACTCAAAATGCCAAAAATTCTTGTCAAAATATATGGTTACAAACTGCAGGTATACAATTTTTTTAAACTAAAATGGCCTTCAAAATTTAAAGTAGTATTAAATTTGTTGCAAAGAAGTGTTGGTCTTCCTTGAATTTTTAATCAATTTAATTCTGAAAGCACTGTGATGTTAAGAGCAGATTTGTGCATTCCCTTTTCACTTAGCTTATTACAGCATTAATACTGACTGTATATAAGTATGGTAGGTAGACATAATTAGTCTTAAAATGTGATTAAAAACAGCTCATTGACAAACATGCAACAAACATGAATCATAATTCTCTTACTCATCTGATTAGGACGATAATGCAGAGAGAGAGAAAAATGTGCTAAAAATTCACAGTAGACCAATATTCCACTTCAAGACATATAAAAAGCCCTATGAATGCAGTGCAAAGCATCCGTGTTTTCTTTTTCCAAAAGACAACCTCCAAGGAAGTATTGTCCTCTGTTAGGTATTTTTAGTGGAAAAAGATGTGCATAAAATGGGGAATGCCATTTTACTTTCTTTCACCAGCAATAATGAACAGAGGAAAATATAGCCCAAAATCTTTTAGACTTAAGAGTTAAGTACATACAGTAATACCCATGTTTCATTGTACTCAGTTTAACCAAAAATGTCATCAAGCTACAAAAATATGTGAGCAAGATCTCCCTGAACTAACTCAACTTTTCCTTGTTTATGAAATAGAACCAAAAGAAGGTTTTTTTCTCTCCCTCTCCCCTCCCTTTGTACAATATAATAATTCAAGCTTTCAAGCACAATCCTTGGCAGCTAGTACTGTATAATATAAACACAGGCAAAAGGTAAGGCAGCTGTTAGTTTTTACAAATAAATTCAGGTCAGATGTACATCTTCGAATGTTGCTCTTTTCCAAAATTGTAGGGCACAGACTGGTGACAGAAAACAAATAAGGGAATTCTTCAAAAGGGGCCACTGAAATCATACTCTGCAGTGTCTCGGAGTGTCAAGTCTTGCAGGATGTATAACTTTCCAAAGGTCTTCTTCCTTATTCTCAACAGGAAAAGTGGCGCAAGAGCTTCTGCAATAACCACAAAGAATTTGAGTGACATCACTCTTGTTTAAAGTGTAAAATTCTACAAATATTGCAAGAAAACTGTAAGCTTCTATTTTTGCTGCTGTATTAAATGAAGATCTTTAAAGGATCAGAAATGTTATGGTGCTTGAACCCCTCTCTCCTGTCCCCTACACCCTCAGCTCTAACACTAACTGCGAGAAATTCATGAACTTCTTTGTCACTGAGATCGAGACCATCTCATCAGCTACCTGATGAATTCCCCACTTCCACGGACTTACCAAGTTAATTATCTTTAAAGCTCCCCCATTGCCGAGTCCAGAACTCTCATCTTTCTCTAGTTTCTTTCTCATCTCTCCTCATGCCCTCTTTGGCTCCTTGTGTCTGTGAGACCCAGCTCGTGCTCCATCGATCCTATTCCTTCTAAACTGTTGATCAACCTCCTTTCCCTCCTGGTCCTATTTTTGCTAATATTGTTAACAGTGCTCTTTCTTCAGGTACTGTTTCTCTTTCCTTTAAACCTGACCTCTTAAAAAGAAAAAACAACCATTGACAACACTATCCCATTTCCAGCCTCCCTTTCTTCTTCAAAATCCTCAAACGTGTTGTCGCCTCCCAAATCTGCTCTCACCTTTTCTGGAACTCATGTTTGAATTCCTCCAATCGGGTTTATTTCCCTGCCACAACACTCATTAAAGTCACCAATGACGTCCTGTTTAACTGTAACAAGAGTAAACTTTTCCTCCTTGTCCTTCTTGATATGTCTGCAGTCTTTAACATGGTTGATCACACCATCCTCCTCCAATGCCTCTCCACTGTTGCCCAGCTGAGTAGGACACCTCTCACCTTGTTCCATCCATATCTCATGAATCATGTCCAGAGTAACACCTGTGAATGGCCTCTCTTTGTGCTCCCACACTTACCTCTTGTGTCTGTCAAAGATCTATCATTGGCTTCATCCTATTTCTCATCGACCTGCTGCCCACAGTGATACTATCCAAAAACACAACAATAGTTTTCACATTTATGTTGATGACACCCAGCTCTACCTCACCACCATCATCTCACTTGACTCTTCCACTTTTGTTATATTATCAGACTGCCTATCTGACATCCAGTATTTACTGAGCAAACATTTTCTCCAATTAAAAATTGGCTCTCCGCTCCAGACTCTGATCCCTAGTTACCAAATGCATTTCTCTCCCTGACAAGACTGAGAAGCCAGTCTCTTTGTAACCTTGATTTCATATTTGACCTGTCCAGATTCACACCATCAATACTAAGACTACCTTTTTCCACCTCCATAACTTTGACCAGCCGCCCCTGCCTCAGTTCATCTGCTGCTGAAATCCTCCTTCATACCTACTTTACCCCTAGACCTGTATTACAACATACTCCTGTTTGGCCTTCTATTTCCTCCCCTCCATAATCTTAAGGTTATCCAAAACTCTGCTGCACCTTGCCTTAACTTGCACCAAGTCCAGTTCACCTATCAAGCCTCTGCTCACTAACTTACATTAGTACCTGGTCAAGTAATATCTTGATTTTAAAATTCCTATCCTTGCTTCAAATTGGTCTCCTTATCTCTGTAATCTTCTCCAGCCTCTCAAGCCTCCAGGACACCTGTATTCCTCTAATTCTGGACTCTTACGCATCCCCGATTTTAACTGCTTACCTTCAGCTGCCTGAACCCTAAGTTCTGGAATTCCCTCACTACGCCTCTCCCGACCTATTTACTTTTCTTTCCACCTCTAAGATATTCCTTAAAGCCTACCTCTTTGACCAGATTTTTGGTCTTCTGACCTAATATCTTCTTATATGGCTTGGTGTCATATTTTGTTTTATAATGCATGCTGCTGTGATGTGTCTTGGAATGTTTTATTATGTTAAAATTGCTAAGTTGTTTTTACTGCTCGGATAACTGAATGAAAATTTGCTTCTTACCTCAGAAACAAATCATGTGAGGAAATGGACAAACAAGATGGCTAGGCCGATGTTCAGCAGAATGACCATGGCAATCATAACGGTATTAGGTCCCTGAAATAAACATATATCATTTGTCAACATGCAGCTGCTAGACAGTAACATTCTTTTTGACTAATCATTTAGAGCAGGTGCAAATAAGATTTTTGTAATTTTTACATTCCGTAAGTGTCTAATTTTTCCAATAACTTTTAGAATTGAATTGTATTTTAGAATTGGAGCATGAAACTTGCAATAAGTGGCATGATTTATCAGTCGCGCCGTGACAAGGCTGTTGAATACAGCGAGAGGCCTCTCGCGAGATCTGCGATGCTTGAGACGTCTCACGAGATTCTGCCGAACCTTACAAGATGTCTCAATCTGGATCTCGACCTCGCAGGAGACTGCGTCTCAACAAAGACAGTGTAGCACCTCAATGGAGGAGGACACCTGCTTCTGATGATTGTGAAGGTCATCGCAACCCTGAACTTTTTTTACAACCAGTTCATTTCAGTGGCATGCCCCCAATTCTCTCTTTTTCCCCCAAGCCTACTCCCCCATTTCCCTCCTTCCTCCCTCTTCCCCCAATCATCTCCCTCCCCATCACATTATCCCTTTCCCGACCACCCTGTTCCACCCTACGTGCCCTGTGACCTTTTGCATTTGACAGACGTCCTCCGGAGAGCCTGGAGCTGGAGCCCACTGGCCAATTTACCGGTGTTACTGGTGTTGTGCTACAATGTTCTGTCCGCTGCCCTTGAGATGCGCCGTGTCAGGAGGGGGGATTTGGGAGAACTGGAGACCCCAGTTGTCTCTCCTTGGTAGGAGGCCCCGGGTTGGCCTCCAGTGGTCTACCTCTCTAACGGTGCATGTAGGATCCTGGGGGTCTCCATGGGACAGAGCAGCAACTGGAGTGAGCTCCAGAGACATTGGCGTCATCTGGCTTTGCCAGCCCTGGCGGCTCCCCATTGTCTGTGCCATGGTGTCGACACCCTCAGTGATGCTCCTCTGTGACTAAGCCACGCTCTGGAGTGCCTTGGCAATGTCCATCTGCGCCTGGAACACGTCCCTCAGTGACTAGATCGTGCTCTGGAGTGCCTCAGCAATGTCCACCTGTACCTGTGACACGTCCCTCAGCAACTGGGACTTGATGTTGAGGCCCTCAATCATGGTCGTCACAGACTGATCAATACTTTGGACACCGCCATTCAAGACACGGATGTCGTGCTCCAGGTTTTGCACTGCGGTCGCCACCCTAGAAGTGTGGGCATTGGTGCTGTGTATGGTCGGCAACATCTCCTTCTAAGAAAGCCTTTGGGTCTCCTCCAAATGGCTATGCAGTCGCTGGAATGTACCTGACATCCTCTCCTGAATGTTATGGTTGTGTCCTATCATCTGCATCAGCTCCGGGAGAACCTTGTCCAAAGGCTCGGTATCTGACTGGCATCCTACTAAGTCCTTGGATCCTCTGACTGCTGCCTCCCTGGGATGTTCCTTCCTCCACCTGATGTGCATCAGCAACTGTGTGGTGTTCATCACCTTGTGCCGCTACGTCCACTAATGTGCCCACCGAGGTGTGTGTCTCTGCATTGGTGGACAGGGGGAGGGGGGAGGGGATGACAGCTGTAATGCCTCACCGATGGTCTCCTTGGAACTCTCCTCCAAGGCGGTCTCTTGGGTGGCATGGAGGGGAACGGCTCTGGATGGCCTGGGGGGCCTCATCAGATGGAGATCCTGCGAGACAATGGACATGTGGTCACTGAGAGGGAAGGATCATTTTGTCTGACATGAACAATTCACTTGAGACAGGTCATCTGAGTGAAGGAGCAGTGAATGCTCACCACTGCGGCACAGGTCAATCTAGCTGTCGGTGACTGCTCTCTCCTTGGTAAACCCCAATGATCTCCAGGGCCCATTCCCCCTAGAGCGTGAGGACTCGAATCTCTGGGAATCCACCCCCACCTCATGCCTTGGTCCTTTCTCATTTATTATGGGCCATCTTTTCCTGTGGAGACAATGAAAGGGCTTTTTTAGCCGCCTACTTGATGGGTCAGGCGGTTCTATAGCAGGTGGCATGTGATGACACCGCACCTGGACATGAAGGGGTTATGCTGACGGGTGCCAGGGGATGTTGAAGAACAAGCATGAAGATTGACATTGGGAGGGTGCAAGGTCTTAACCAGTGATCTGTGGGGTGGGGAGAGGGTTGGCTGGTGGAACTAATGCTAGGAGAGAGGTTGTAACTTACACTTGCAGCTCAGTGGTGGTCTTCCGACATTGGACGGTGGTCCTCCTGGTCATGCTGCCCGCACTGACTACCTCTACCACTGCCTCCCATGTGCTATTGCTGGCCCTGCTGCTGGCTCTCTCGCAGTTTTGAGAAGCCTGGCCAGGTCGGCATCGCCAAAGTGAGGAGCAGGTCTCCACACTGCCATGCTTGTGTATGACTGAGGGTCAGTGGTGAGGGAGCATTTAAAAGTCACTCCCCTTGTTAGCGGCGAGACGCTAAGGTACAAATGTGGCGAATCAGACTGCAAGACAGCCAGTAATCCCTCGACGCATGTGGGGGCTCATTTTCGGCACTAAGTGACATTGAATTCGGGCCGCCATCTCACCAACATGGCCGCCGAAGAACAACCCCTTAAATGCACCCAAAATGACACTTAGAAATGTTTCCATTGAATCGTGCCCATTATGTGTGAAGATAATTCCACTGTCAACTTTGGCATCATGGTGTTGCTAAATATAACACTTTAATATTCTATTACTTCCCATGTTGGATGGGATTTATAGATTGAGATGAAGCACTATTGAAGAGGATGTGATGTGTATCCAGACTGTAATCAGGAGGATAGCGGCAAGGCCATCACACACCTGCTGTTGCCCACCATGCCATTAGTCATGAGTTTCTAGCACGTCAGTCCACCCATAAAGGGCTCAATCTCATGTTTGTCTGGTGTCTAATATTTTCAATTCTTCTTGAGGAAAAGGTATTTTCGAGTATGAAATAACTGCAGGATAACCTGCCTGGCGATCGTAGCTTAGAATCAAGTCAAATCTCAGTAGATTTAGTCATCTTACCTGGGCAAGTCCACACAAACACCAAGGCGCTGTTGGTTCATTAATGTACATTGGAGGGTAGATCTGTTATCAGGGCCTGAGGTTCTTCCTAGTAAGCTCCAAATAATTGGATGAACACAGCTTAAATGGATCAGAACTTGAAACAATGCCCAAATGTTTTCCAGTGTTTTGAACTGTTTAAACTTCAGTGGTACTACTGCATAAACCTGAGCTCCTCCCAAGTCTTGATTCTCACAACTTGTACCTACATTTTCTGGATGAGATAAATGGTGGATGAGTCTATACTAAATATTGAGCAAGCAGAAGTCCAACAGTCAGGTGTAAATTTGGGAATGCAGGAAACATTTTAAAGAAGTTTTTACCAAATTTTTGTAAGTTTCATCTTTGTTACAACCAACATTCTAGAGACAAATATTCTCATCAGGATTCTTTTCTTTTTATACTGGCATCAGAGTTTGAGATGGTAATGATGGTACAAGTGTCAACCTTTGCTGTCATTATTCCAGTGAAACTGAGGGCAAGTTTTGGGAGTTTGCAAATGCACAAAATAACATGGAAATCCACAAGTTTCTCTCAATGATTCAATGTTTCTCCAGAGTGTGTTATTGTGACATCCCCAGACTCCAACCTTGAACAATCAATTAATTGATGAGAACTTTCACTGCTACATCGTTAGTCTTGCTGTAAAAACCTTTGATAAAGTTATACCCTGTTGAATTAAGCATAACTAGATTTTTAAATACCAGACTAACTTCATAATTATTGCTAAATAACTGGATTAGCCCTGATTTTATATTTTCATGAACAACCTTTTTATAAGTATTTCACAAATATTTATAATTTTTATAATTTTATATTTGTTGATTGTCAAATTTCTCCACTATGATAATAAATTCCACTTTCCAAATTCTTTTTAAAAAGTTGATATTGATATTTTAGCTTCTATCTAAATCAAATCCTGATTATATTCCATCTTTCCAATAGCAAAATAAATTAAGAGAAGGATATCCAGTGGTTTAATTTCCTGCTTTGCTGTGTTTTGAAAGTACTTCAGATATGATTGACTGTTTTTCCTGCTTGTTAACATAACTGCTGCTGCATATCCAGAGATCCCCTTAACCTGGGAACCAGAATTAAACTGGCATCAGGAATGAGAGATCACGAGATTTTTGTGTACAGCTTTCTTCAAGTTGCAGTGTGACCTCACCACAAAATCTCGCCCAATATTTGGAGAACAGGAACAGAGTGAAATAAAGAATGAAAAAAGGTGCCAGTACGCAGTACTGCCCTTATCCATTCATACATAGTTCACAGTAACTTCATTGCAGTGTTAATGTATGCCTACTTGTGACACTAATAAAGCTTATTATAAAGATTTTATTTTTTCATATAAATTTAGAGTACCCAATTATTTTCTTTTCCCAATTAAGGGGCAATTTAGTGTGGCCAATCCACCTAACCTGCACATCTTTGTGTTGTGGGGGTGAAACCCACACAGACATGGGGAGAATGCAAACTCCACACGGACAGTGACCCAGGTCCGGGATTCGAACCCAGGTCCTCAGCACCACAGTCCTAGTGCTAACCAATGCACCACATGCCGCCCTATAAAGATTATTATTAGTTGCGTCAAGAGACCCTGTCACCTGAGAATGACTGATAAAGCATGCCTTCACAATCTCCACTTCATGAGGGAGGCAGTGACAGAGCACTGAGACACGAAAGTATATCCTATTTCTGAACAAATTTGCTCGATCTCGCTGCAGCTGCAGCTGATGTCCCTCTTCCACCTCTTGGCCAAGATGGGCCCCTATGCTATAGATGTAATAACCCAATAACGTTCATCAAATTCCACCATTTCAGGGTAGAGACAGCACATATGGGGGAACTTTAACCCTCAAAATGGATGAGTTTGGGTCAGGTGAGATGTGAAAGTTTTTAAAGGTCTCAAACCTGATTACAACTTGCCTATTTACAGTATAATGGAGGCAAGATGGGAGTTTTAAGAAGGCAGGTTTGTTGTTTAACATTATAATGAAGCTGTATGGCACGGTAGCACAAGTGATTAACACTGTGTCTTCACAGTGCCAGGGTCCCAGGTTCGATTCCCGGCTTGGGTCACTGTCTGTGCGGAGTCTGCACGTTCTCCCCGTGTCTGCGTGGGTTTCCTCCAGCTGCTCCGTTTCCTCCCACAGTCCAAAGACGTGTAGGGTTAGGTAGACTGGCCATGATAAATTGCCCTTAGTGACCAAAAAAAAAAGGTTAGGAGGGGTTATCGGGTTACAGGGATAGGGTGGAAGTGAGGGTTTAAGTGGGTCGGTGCAGACTCGATGGGCCAAATGGCCTCCTTCTGCACTATATGTTCTATGTCTATGTTAAAAGGTTCATGGCAGAGACCAAGGGTTAGTGTAGGGCTGGAACAGCACTGCCCATGGTATGATGTATAGAATCACATGGAAGCAACCTATATGGAGAAGCAGCTCCATGACTGACAATATCTGGGATCTACAAATAGTTCAAGATCAACAATAAATAGTTTGGTTTTAAACATATAAGCATCAAGTTCCTCACCAATGAGACTCCACAGATAAACCCATAATGAAACCTGGTGCACAGCAGCACTACCTTATAAAATCATGTTTGGCAGCAATAAGGGCAGTACGGTGGCCTACGGCGCTGAGAACCCGGGTTCGATCCTGGCCCCCGGGTCATTGGCTATGTGGAGTTTGCACTTTCTTCCTGTGTCTGCGTGCGCTTCACCCTCACAAACCAAAGATGTGCAGAGTAGGTGGGTTGGCCACACTAAATTTCCCCTTAATTGGAAAAAGAAAATTGGGTACTCTAAATTTTTTTTTTTAAAGTTTGGCCGCAATGGGAGTTTCTAAAAGATATCACATCAGCAGTGGAACACAACACGCTGAACATCAAAAGTGATATGAAAGGTGACATTTTAAACAAACTCAGAAAAAGTATCCCAATATATGAAAAATTAAAAACAGCTGAAGCCGGACCAGAGAGACATGTGTCTCAGAGAAAAATTGAAGAAACAATTGAAGAAGCTTCATTTCCACAAGACTGAGTGGAAATCCATTGCAAGGCCCCCCAAATGTCGCAGAGTAAAATAAAATGAAAAACTTGGTCAGATCATGAAGACAGCTGAGCAAGACTACAAAAATTGCCAGATCCTGAGTAATGCAGAGTCAAAGAACCTGGGGCGGGATTCTCCCCTATCCGACGGGGCGGGCGGTCCCGGCGCCGAGGACTGACGTGAAGCACTCTGGCGTCGGGCTGCCCGGAAGGTGCAGAATCCTCCGCATGTTCAGGGGCTAGGCCAGCGCCGGCGGAGTTGGCGTCCCGCCAACTGGCGCGGAAGGGGCTTGGCGCCACGACAACCGGCGCGGAAGGGGCTTGGCGCCACGACAACTGGCGCAGAAGGGGCTTGGTGCCACGACAACCGGCGGCGAAGGGCCTCCGCTGGCCAGCGTGAGTTGGTGCATGCGCAGGAGGGCCAGCATGTGTTGGTGTCATCCCAGTGCATGCGCAGGGGGTTTGTCTCCGCACCGGTCATGGCGGAGGTCCACAGCAGCCGGTGCGGAAGGAAAGAGTGCCCCCACGGCTCAGGCCCGCCCACAGATCAGTGGGGTCCAATCGCGGGTCAGGCCATCGTGGGGACACCCCCCCGGGGCCAGATCCCCCCCCCAAGGACCCCGGAGGCTGACCGCAGATCCAGGTCCCGCCGGTAAGTACCAGGTCTAATTTATGGGCGTTTGCCGGAGAATCGCCGGGGGGGGGGGGGGGGAGCTGCCGGCAGCCGCCCACCAGCGTGGTGCAATTCCCGCCCCCGGAGAATTCAGCAGCCTCGGGGATTCACCCCCCCCCCCCCCCCCCCACAGTGATTCTCCGGCCTACCAGGGGGTCGGAGAATCCCGCTCCTGGTCACTCTACAAGGTGGTTAGTAAGTTACAAAAATGAAGTGGTACCTACATTGTAGAATAGGTGGCGGTCCCAGGGCTCAGCAGATTACAGCAGTGGGGAAGCAGTGGTGTGGTGGTATTGTTACTGGACTAGTAACCCAGGATAATGCTGTGGGGACCCGGGCTCAAATCCCACCACAACAGATGGTGACATTTAAATTCAATAAAACATCTGGAATCAAAAGTCTAATGATGAACAAGAAGCCATTGCCAATTGTTGCAAAAACCTATCTGGTTCACCAATGTCCTTTATGGAAGGAAATCTACCATCCTTACCTGGCCTACATGTGACTCCAGATCTACAGCAATGTAGATGTAGACTCTTAAATGCCCTCTGAAATGGCCTAGCAACATCCAGTTCATTGGAAATAAATGTTGTTGCCCCCATCCCTTGAACGATTTTTTAAAAAAGGTTGTGGATATACTGCACTGAAGTTAAAAAAATAAGCTCAATAAAAATTGGCTGGCAGAGTCAAAAGCTTAAGAAAAAAAACTGCAGAGTAAAGAGAAAGGCCAGCAGAGTTTGGAGAGAATTTGTGCCCTTGCCTTCCTCTGTAGAAGGGAAAAGTGCTGTTTAATTTGTAGCAGCTTGTAACTTTGAAAAAGCACACACTTGCCAAAACTCTCAAAGCATAGGCTGCCCAACATCAAACATCTGGAATAGCACCACCCATGGTATGATGTAAAGAATCATTATAACTTTGGCTACTTAAGGGACTCAAGTGGAGGTGGGGCAGGAAGGTCAACCATGGACTTCACAGCCCAGAACTCACTTCCAATGGTATCAGTCCAGATACCAATCCACTAAGTTTTCAGGCCTTTCTAATTCCTTCTTTGCTTCCTACTGGCCAAAATTTACTTTTTCTTATTCTAATGTAACATTCTTGGTGTCAGGCTGTCAATCAGAGCTGTCTGGAACATATTGCAGATCTCCTTCACAACATCTTTAAATCACTT
Source organism: Scyliorhinus canicula (assembly GCF_902713615.1). Taxonomy (NCBI): domain Eukaryota; kingdom Metazoa; phylum Chordata; class Chondrichthyes; order Carcharhiniformes; family Scyliorhinidae; genus Scyliorhinus; species Scyliorhinus canicula. The sequence goes on along the minus strand of NC_052152.1, from coordinate 167,530,518 downwards.
CGAACTTCTTTAAGCTCTGCTCCTCTATTCAAGGAACCTGTATGTTCAGGAAGACTATTATGCTCATTTCTGCAGAAACAACTGAAGTCTCTATCACAGTATCCAATAATCTCAAAAGAATCCAGGAAGTCAGTTTCACTAAACAGAAGATTATTATACATGTCGAACTTTACCTTCTTGTTCTGTAGTAATTAGTTGGCACAATGGTAATCCTACTGCGCCTTGTATTCTTCACCAAATCAGGCATGGGGAACTTTCTCTGACTTACATGCATATAGGAAAATATAGGGGTACATGTTTGTGTCTTAACCCAATAATGTTCTGATGTATTATTTAAGCCTGTGTTTAAACACATCTAACAACTTATGACATGGCACGTGTGTTCTATTCCAGAAATCCAGTTGGTGAAGGATAGCATTGGGGTCAATCTTTAAACACTGTTATGTATATTTAGAGATACCCATACACCTCGAAACACAACCATCACAATTTCAATCTGTGTCTATTTATAGTGGCTCAAGTGAGTCCCAAGTTCATACCTGCCACTTGTGTACAATTAACATACAATTAACAATGTGGCCTTGTCCCTTTAACATGCCAGGATTTTAATGGCAATGTATAAATATACTAGGAAGATATTTATAAACTAGAATCATAAAATCTATGGTGCAGAAGGAGGCCATTCAACCCAGTGAGTCTGCACCATTCCTTGGAAAGAGCACCCTACCCAAGCCCATGCCCCCACCCTATCCCCGTAACCCAGTAAGCCACCTAACCTTTATTTTTGGTCACTAAGGACAATTTATCATAGCCAATCGACCTAACCTGCACATCTTCGGACTGCGGGAGGAAACCGGAGCACCTGGAGGAATCCCACGCAGACACAGGGAGAACATGCAGACTCTGCACATACAGTGGCCCAAGCCGGGAATCGAACCTTGGACCCTGGAGCTGTGAAGCAAATGTGCTAACCACTGTGATACCATGCTGCCCTTATCTGTGGCACATTTCCCATATGCAACAAACAGTACCATGAGACAATACTCAAAACGCACCCTCTGTTTTTTGCCCTTTTCCTCTGAAGGAAGGGCCTTTTGTCTGTTCCCAATACCTCTTCCATTAACAGCTTGGTGAGATCAGCACTTCAGATTTATCTGACTGTGCTAAAATCTACTTTGTGTCATCGAAGGCAACTGTTTGTAAAACCAATTTGTACATCCATGCATAATCTATGGTCAAATGATAAACTCACCTGATCAAATGGTGCCACCTCTGCAACCTCCTTTCTTGCTGCTTCAGGTTGTGTTACTAATTTAGGTACTGGTTTTGTGACTGGCTTAAGCCCAGGCTTGGGCTCAGGCTTGGACTGAGGTCTGGTTTCTGGCCGGGGTTGTGGCTGCTTTTCCTGTTTGGGATGTGGTGCAGTTATTTGCACCTGTGCTGGCTTTGGTTCTGGCTCTTTTACTTTGACCTCTGGTTTTGGCTCGGGTGTTAAAGGTTTTGTTGGGATTGCTTCTTTCTTGACTGGCAATAATTTGACAGGAGCTTCATCATGCACTAAGTCTAAAGGAGGAGGTCCTACTTCTGTCCGCACAGCATAACTGTGATAGTTTTCGTGGAATTTGGCATCATGCAGCTGGTGGGGTGGGATAGGTTCTCTTGACTTGATCTTTTGATTTGCACAAGGCTTGTTTTCAATTCTTTCTAGAGGCTTTATATCTAAATCATAGTTATTCGGTAGTTGCTCCTCCAGTTTTGTTGGTGTTCTTCTGTTGTTCTGATGACTGGTGGTCCTGGGTATATTTTGATTGTTGGCAGTTGATCTGTTCTCAACTTGCAAGGTCAGTAAACCAGAAGGTGTTCCAGGATGGCTACTGGACCGGTTACTTTTATTTTGCTCCCCGTTCCAGTTTCCAGGACTCAAGTGACTGGAGTCCTCTATGTTGGAATTTAATCCTCTAACTTTTCTGACCTCTGGTGGTGTCTCCAAAGGACTTGGTGAAGGTGTACCAGCAGGAGATGACTCAAGTGGGGTTGCGACTTTCTCATGGAGTCCAGGACTCTCTGGAGGGGTAGGTGGAGGCTCTTCTATTGATGGAGGTTCCTGCTCTGTGTTTTCCACATAACCCCCATTCTCGATCAGTTCCTGAAGGAATCTTCTCTTCTGATATTCAGGACCTGAAAAAGAATACTTAGCTGGTTAGTAAAATTTCAGGATATGCAGATTTCTCTACATTATTTCAATATAGTTACAATGCAAACAAACCTGATCATTTCCTTTTCACCAAAGTAGCTCAACAAGCGCACCAACAAATAGTAATCAATGATATATCTGCACCAAAAGGATTTTTTTTCTTTTTAAAATCTATTTAAGTGATGTAGGCGTTGTTAGCCCAGCATTTATTGCCCATCCCTAGTTGCCCTTCAGAATGTGGTGGTGAGTTGCCTTCTTGAACCGCTGCACTCCTTGAGGCATAGGTACACCTATTGTGTTGTTAGGGAGGGAGTTCCAGGATTTTGCCTCAGTGACAGTGAAGGAACGGCGATATATTTCCAAGTCAGGGTGGTGAGTCACTTGGAGGGGGACTTCCAGGTGATGGTTTTCCCAGGCATCTGCTGCTCTTGTCCTTCTAGCTGGTAGTGTTCGTGGGTTTGGAAGGTGCTGCCTAAGGATCCTTGGTGAGTTCCGATTAGCTCACGTTAAGTACGGCATCAGGACCTTCATTTGGTGCTAACATCAGGGTCCCATAGACTGTGAGAAAATCCTAGCCAATTACTCTCTCTCATTCCACAGAATCTGCCAGCCCTGCTGAGTATTTCCAGCATTTTCTGGGCATGATCATTCCAGGAGTGTGAAGTGAAGGGGAAATGCTGGGAATTTCCATATAGCCGACCCGGCGAGGCCGTCATCAGTATCTAACATTAATTGGTCCTCTTAACGAGGCCCCATGGGCTTCACGCCGCAAATGACTGTCCCGCTGGCTGATTCATCGAGACTAACCCTGGCAGTTCCCCACTATTGAGGGGGAGTAGCAATTGAACCGATCCCGCAGAGAAAACGCCACAGCACGCAGCCATGCCGCCAAGGAGACCAGCTCAAGATTCGGAGATACCAATCTGGCTAGACTATTGGACACTGTAGAGTCCTGACAGGATTCCTTATTCCCCCGAGAGACTCGGAAGGTTAGCCACAGGGCAGTCAGTGCCACCTGGGAGAAAGTGGCAGTGGCTATCAGCATGCGGTGTGTCACCAGGAGGACCGCCACCAGTGCCGCAAGAAGTTAAACAACCTCCACCGGACCACATGGGTGAATTGATATCAGTCCCCTGGCACCGGTCCCGCCTATCACCCTCCCCTCCCCAACGACCGTGAGCCTGGCACCACCCCCGCGCAGCACCATATCGTGCCCCAGCCCGTTCATGCCCAGAGTCGTGTCTTCACAAGTCCTATCCTCCCATGACCCCTCGCCACCAAGATGCATGAAACTTGGGGCTCACGATGCCTCTCTGAGTCCCCGCAGGAGAAGTTGGCCCACAACAGATGGGAGAGGGCTCAGATAGGTGGCGGGGCGTCAAGCATGACAGTCCTCACCCCCTACGAGGAATGGGTCCTGGAGGTCGCGAGGGTGGGCGAAGACAGATCCGATACCAACATTGAAATTGGCCTGCACCGTAGAGGTGAGTATCCACTGGACCCCACCCAGACAATTATCGGGATGATTTTCCTTCCCTCTCACTGACCACATGCCCATTCTCCCACAGGTTCACCATCCGAAGGTCCAGCCCATCCAAGGTGGTTCCCCCCCCCCCCCCCCCCCCACCCCCCCACCCCCCACCGCCCCGCATGAGATCACCACGGAGAGCTCTGGAGAATTCCACCATAATTGCGTCATGGCTGTCATTCCCACCCTTCACCAGCACAGAGACACATACCTCGGTGGGCAAAAGTAGTGGACAGGCTTCTGGGACACAATCTGGTGAGCACCACATCAGGGGAAGGCAGGAACATCCAGGTGAGACAGCAGTCGCAGGTCTGCTGGATCCCAGGACCTAACTGAGTCCCAGTCAGATGCTGAGCCCTTGGACCAGGTTTACTCGTAGCCTTTGCACAGAGTGTGCCCATGAGATTCAGAGGGGGATATCAGCAGTGCCACAGCCAATTGGAGTCCCAAAGGCTGTGGGTGCAGGGGATGGTGCCAGCAATGCATGGCACCGAGGCTAACACTGTTAGTGCAGCGACCGCAGTGGACAGCCTGTAGCACGATGTCAGGACCATGAGTGGTGGTGTCCAAGGTGTGATTCAGTCAGTGACAGCCATGGCTGCGCGTCTCGGCAGCATGTCTAAGTCAGTGGGGACCGTCTCTATGCTCAACCAGTCTTTGATGCAGGTGGATCTTTCCGAGGTGCTGCAGAGCATGTCCCAGTCTCAGGTGGGCATTGTCAAGGCACTGCAGAGCATGTTCTAGTCACTGGGGGACATGCCCCAATCTCAAGTGGAACTTGCTGTGGCACATGTTCCAGTCACAGGTGGGCATTACTAAGGTTCTCCAGAGAATGTCCTGGTCGCTGAGGACTTTGCCCCAGATGCAGGTGTACATGGGCGACACACAGCAGAGCATGGCCCACTCACAGAGAGCATCACTGAGGGCATCCATACCATGGTGCAGAAATTGGGGAGCCAGCAGAAGCACAATCCAACTTATACTCTGTCCTAAGGAGATCCCAGGTCTCTACGGGCACTGACAGGGAGGAGGGAGCGCTGGATGCCAACCCAGAGCCTCCCTACCGGGTGGCGATGGCGCCCACCAGCACTCCCGAGTACCAGCCCCCACCGAGACTGCGCGTCTCAGAGTCCACATCCGGAACATGGTGGCATCTCAGGGCAAGCGCCACCGGCAGGTGGGCTGGAGTCCTCCGGCACACGGCCACCAGAGGACACATGCCAGGGGCATCAAAGGCTCACAGAATTCAGTAAGCAGAAGACTGCCTCCACCGCTGATGTGCATCCTGGAGACACACTTAGACATAGCGGCAGAGTGCCGGAGGGCCAAGCAAATAGAGGTTCACTGAGAGAGCACTGGTGTGTAGAATGGGGGGGGGGGTTGAAGGTGGAATAAAGGGGGAGTGAAGAAAGGTGGGCGGGATGGTTGGCGAAGTATGTTGCCCCGCTGATTTTCTACGCTGTGGAGGGCACAGCCGACCACCACAAAGCGGGCGACTCTCCAGGGAGTGTGCTGCAGTACACCACCAGAGAAGCTGATGCATTGGAACCGCATTTTAATCAATCCAATGCACTGCCCAATGTCAGCCCAGATGGCCATATGGGCAGACAATCAGAAAGTGCTTCCAGGCACTTACCCTCTGGTCCTCCATGGCTTCACCCAGCAAACCCCACATCCCCTGCCATCCCTCAGGGTACCATCCAACGCGCCCTGCACAAAAGGCCCCGGCTGCAACGGGAGCCCCCAGGCACCGGACCTAGATCCTCTACCCCGACACCCACTGGCAATGTTACCTGGACTGGGCGCTGGTCCCTTCCCCGGACCATACACCCACCTTCTGGTTGCGGGGATGTCCCTAGCTGAGGCCCAGCTCTTGGGTGTTTGGATGTTGCCTTCTGCCTCTATGGTGTTGAAGCCTCTGATGTTTAGGCAAGGTGTCCAGGCCTCACGGTCTGGTTGGGATGCAAGGTAGTCACTCTCACCTGCGAGGTGGCATATCTACACACGGGAATCCACTTGGGTGCTGTGAAGTGCTCACATTATTAGGATTCCCTATTGGTAATAGCCTCCAGCTGTTGCCCAGAGCCCACCATTGTCAGGGGGATTATGGGTGGTCGGTGGGATAGATAGGCATGGGCCTGACCTTCCCCCGTTACGGGTACGGACGATCCAGGGAGGGCAATGGTGCACCCACGTGTTCTGACAGTCCAGCTCGCCCGCCCGAGGCTGTTCCCCCCCCACCCCCAAGCACAAGATCAGCAATGGCTACTCTTCTCCTCAGATCCCCACAGCAGCCATTCTGCAGTTTCACATTTTTCAAAGGGTGTACTAATCAGCGCCTGCTTGACCACTTGCTGGGGAGGCGGTGAGATCACGGGAGCCATTAAATGGGGGGGGGGGGGGGGGGGGGGGGGGAGGGGGAGAATTCCCATTAATGGTATGGAGATTGACTTTAATTGATGTTTATTGGTTTCTTGCCACGCCGAGACAGAATCCTCATCTCGCCAACAGGAGAGGGCCAGTTAGATCTGATCGGTGCCCGCCATGGTTCCCGATGATGGCCTCTCGCGATCTAACGGCCACATCGCACGCTACTTTTATTTCAGGCTTCTGCCTTCTTTGGTATTTTGCGGTTATCTCCATTCATCATTCAATGGTTCAGAAATTAATATGGTTCTTTCACATATCTTCCTTGACAACATTGGAACTGTGATGTGAAACTATGTTTTACATAAAAAATGATTTTTTGGATTTGCTGACTGGAAACACAATTGCTTCTTTTAAATCAAAGGAGACAACCTGTCTGAAAAGCCACACCAGGTACAATGGCCGTAAAAGAGATGAATGGGGGGGTGGGGGAAATCTTCTATCCCATTAGTAAAGCGTTCAATCACCTTGGTACTCAACTAGGCAGACACATACATTGAGGCATAATCATTTGGACAATGGGATCCTGCCTAAGAGAAGATTTCCCAGTTATGATCTAATCAAGGTAACCAGAATACACCAGCTGTGAACATTTTTGGGTCAGTTGCAAGGAAATGTTATGTAGCCAGGAAAATGTCTCAAACAAACACTGTGGGCGGTATTATCCCAACGGGAGACTAAGTGCCGACGCCAGAGTGAAAACCGGAGTGTTTCACTCCGGCATCGGAGGCCGCTCCTCGCCCCCTATTCTCCCACCCTCGGGGGGCTAGGAGCGGCGCTGCGTCATTTACGTGCGCCAGGCCTTGGCGCCGCGCGAAAGCGGCGCCGCGTAAATTAGCGGCCGGCGCCGCGTAAATGACGTCATCCGTGCATACGCGGTTGCCATCCTCCCCGCGGGCGCCCCGCAAGACATGGAGGATTGATCTTGCAGGGCAGCGGAGGAAAAGAGTGCGTCCTTTAGAGACGCCGGCCCGCCGATCGGTGGGCACCGCTCGCGGGCCAGACCCCTAATGAGCACCCCCCCCGGTGCTCGATCCCCCCTCCCCCCCCGCCCCCCCCACAGGCCACTGTTCACGCCGGCAGCGACCAGGTGTGGTTGGCGCCGCCGTGAACCCATCGGATTGGGCAGACCGCTTGGCCCATCGGGCCAGAGAATCGGCGCTCGCCCGTTAGAAACGGCGAGCAGCGATTCTCCGAGCGGCCTGTCGTATGGGTAAGAACATGGCACGCCGTTTTGGGGGGGGGGGGGAAATCGCGTGCGGGTGCTGGGGCGGCGTGGCGGGAATCGCCCGGCACCCCCGCAATTCTCCCACCCGGAGTGGGGGGGGGCGGGGGCAGAGAATTGCGCCCTGTGTGCTTCAGCACTTGTTTTTTCTCCAGAACTAGACAAGCAACTAAGACGCTGAAGGAACAAAACCCTGAATGGGTTCTTTCTTTCTCTTTCTCTCTCTCTCTCTCTTTCTCTCCCCATTCTCCATCCAACTTGCAAGCATTGAACTCTGTCTGCTGATCTTGACTACCCAGGTGCCACAGATAGAAATTTTAACAAACACCTCAATCCACACTGCAAACTGTAGGAGAACAGATAAATTGTCTGGCTATAGCTTTTAACCACCTTGAAGTCGAAAGCCCAAGTGGGAACACCACCACCTGGACATTCCCCACCAAGCTACTTACCATCCTGATTTGGAAATGTTCCTTCACTGCTGCTGGATCAAAATCGTGGAACTCCCTCCCTAACAGCACTGTGAGTGCATCTACACCTCATGGTTTGCAGCAGTTATGGCAGCTCACTGCCACCTTTTCTAGGGTAACTAGGGATGGGCATTAAATGTTGGCCTAATCAGCGATGCCCACACTCCATAATGAATAGAAGTGAAGGCAGCAAGACCATCAAGTTCATTCTGAAGCCAGCCAAGACAATCAACCTTCAAGAGCCTTAAAGCCCTTCAACTTTACTAAACTGTAAATTACTTAAACTATTTTGTCCACTCTGAAATCTGCGCATGTTTGTGTGTGTGCACATTTGTATGTGTTTGTGTGTGTGTAAATCAGAAATTTAAAAAAATATTTTTTACTCACACTGGGTTAAGTAAAAAAAAACTATCCTCTTTACTGTAAAAAAAAATTAAGAAAACCTGTCTGATCGGGTGGGTTTCTCCCATTCATCCGCTGGCAGGATAAATGATGGGCGGTGAGAGATCCAAAAATTAGTTTCACGCCAGCGTGAAATTGCAAAAGGACTTAGTCCCACATAGGACAATTCTTACCATTGTATCTTTTTGGTCAGAGCACATAAAGAGGCTAAGTGAATGGGTAAGAACATGGCAGATGGAATAAGCTTGAAGTTATCCACTTCAGTAGAAAAAACAGAAAGGCAAGGTGTGAAATTCTCCGTTCCTGAGACTATGTGTTGACGTCAGGGCAGGATTTGTGGACTTCAAAGACAGCAATACTGGTGCAGCACCTGGACTGATTCAGCGACCGTTGAGAGGCTAGCACCGGTGCCACGAGGGGCACAATCAATTCCAATGGGAAATGGGAATCGCTGGATTCGCGATTGACACTCAGAAGGCTGACAAGCTGCAGCCGCATATACACACTTCATTCCCCACACACGCTCATCCCAGCCAACAAGATGACTCTGGTTGTGCTGGAGCACGCCAATACAGCTGATTGGCTGGGACCAGAGGGCACCTAGGGGATTGCCCTGGGACACCATGGCGCTTAGTTCACAATGTTCAATATGTGATTGCAGTCCCAAACCAATTTCCCTCAGAAGTAGCGAATATGCCTTTGAAATCACCTTCTCAGGGAAACTAGGGACTGCTAATAAATGTCCACCCTTCCAGGAATGCCCACACTGCCAAAGCTTATTTTTAAATATCACTGGTGGTTAGTTGTTATTAAATTTCCTGAGTGAGGTATCACGTGATACGAGCACGGGAGTGGCTTTGTTTTCACGAGCTCACGCTCTGATCATCTTTTAATCTGTCTTTTCATCTTTATGCACATTTGTTTTTGTCTTTTCTTGGTGTACATGGCACCTGCGATGTCTTGAGAATTATTGGTTGACATTTATGCATGATGGAGCCAAGACATCGGTTGTTCGTAGCAGCCAGGAGTTGGGGTTAGACCCTGCCTTTAGTGGTGCAGTTGCTTTGAGTGGACTCCCGCCCTGACCGTCCTGTATGCATTGAAGGATGATGGCTAACAATAAAGATATTGGCCGGGATTCTCCCTTCTGGGGACTAAGTCCCCATGCCGGCAAGAAAACCTGCGCCAACCACTCCGGCATCAACAGCCCCCGAAAGTGAGGAATTCTCCATATTTTCAGGCGCTAGGTGGACGCCGGAGGGGTTGGTGCCACTCCTGCCAGTGGCGAAGGGCCGGCGCGAGTTCGTGCATGCGCGGAATGGCCAACGTGATTCTGCGCATGCGTGGACTAGGCGGTGTATTTTCGCGCTTGCGCAGGGGGGGGGGTTCTCTTCTCCGCGCTGGCCCCCGGGCAATATGTCAGAGCCCTACAGGGGCCTGGCACGGAAGAAGTGCCCCCACGGAAAAAGCCCGCCTGCAGATCGGTGGGCCCCGATCGTGGGCCAGGCCACCGTGGTCCCCCACCCCTGCCCTCCTGCCTCCATCTTTGATTTTTCTTTTGCTTTCTTTGTATGCCAGAAAAGAGGTTTTGATCCTGATGACTGCCCTGCATCTCTGTTGTTATACTGGACTTTGCTCCTTGCTGATCATGTTGCTGTGCTTGATGTTGTCAATTTCCTCCTTTTTACAGGGAAGCTATACTGTGGGTCTCTTCACAGTAACTTCATTGAAGCCTACTTGTGACAATAAGCAATTTTTATTATTATTAGATGGCTTCGAATTTGGGATTTGTGTACAATCTTCATTCTATATGTATAAAAGGAAGGTGAGCAGAGTGGAGGTGTGTGAGGGGTGGAAGGTTGGGGTTGGAAGGTCTGTTCTCGCTATGATTGAGCAATGCCCCCCCCCCCCCCCCACCTCAGTTAGAGCTAATTAGTTTTGCATTTTTAATAAACATCTTTCTTCTAATTTTGATTTTTGAGCATCCGTGCTTTCATCCTTTTTGGGTTCAAGAAGACTGAATGTTACCCTGATGAAGACTGGGTTTATCTGACTCTTCCTTTCGGTGGAGTTAGTCTTTTCTCCCACTTTGGCTGTTTTACCCAATGGGTGGAGACTGGTAATCCAGGTCTTTATTTCTCACTCCTTGCTCTTCTTGTGATTCTCTATGGTAGACCCAGGTTCCAAGGTTTGAAGTCTGAGTTTTACTTGAACGTGTAGTGACTAGTCCTCTCTTTATAGTATTATAAAGAGCCGATTGAGAATCGGAGCATAGGTTGACGACCATCCGTGTTCTGGTGAGACGGCACGGTGGAGTTTGGCAGTGGACGGGTCGTTACATTACAAGACGGCTTGTAATTTACTGATGTTAAGATGTTAACAGACCATAACGCTAAAAATGTTCTGAAAACATTTATTTATGCAAGATAATTTAATGGTTCTCTGTTCTGTCCTGGGCCATGATAGAGGTCAAATTGTGATGTGGGGTATAAAAGTAATGTAACTCCCCCCCCAGCACTGAGGTTATCATGGTTTTTTTTGTTTCCTCTGTTGTTTTTCTTTGAAGTGATGGGTATGATGTAACTCTATGTTGTTGACGATATCCTATTTTGGTGCAGACAGGTCTTGCAGGAAAGCTCAGAGTCTTTGAAAATCTGTGGTGTTAAAAACATGGGGCGCAATTCTCCGATGTCACGCCGGTTGGGAGAATAGCGGGCCGCGCCAGTTTTTCACACGACGCCAGTCCAACGCGCTCCCACTATTCTCCCAAACAGCCAAATGTGTTCCATCGTGTTTCCCGCGCAGAAACACGGAGAATCGCCCGATGCACCCAAAATTCTCCGGCCCGGATGGGCCGAAGTCCCGACGTCGTGACGCTAGGTCACGCCGTCGCCGTCCACACCTGCTTTTTAAAGTCGTCAGCCAGTCATGTTGGCTGACGAGCAGTGAGGAGGTGAGCGGACCGTCCCGGAGTCTCTGCAAACTGGGGAAGGCATCCCCGAGAACGCATCCCACGGGACACACAGGTATCCCGTGGCAGGCGGCTGCCGAGGTGTCAAATAACCTCTGTCTAACATGTCATTTCTCTGCTGTGGTGAATGTAACTTAGTAATTCACACTGTATTTACCAATACCATTGTAAGCGCAGTAGCGTTATCCGACCACTAGGGGAAGTAGCTCTGGGAATGCTCAGGAGTTTGTTCAGGGCTCCACCCTTGGCTCCGCCCATGACTCCTCCCCCTAGACTGCTGTATAAATACCCTTGTCCAGCGCCAGCCTGCAGTTCATCGAGAGTTCAATGGGTAACAGGCTGGCTCTGTAGTAAGTAGATTAAAACCACTGTTCATATCTTAAAGCACGTGTCTAGTGAATTGATGGTCCATCATCTGCCCCCCACTATCCTTCTGTAGGTGACGATAATGTATTCGAACCGAACGGCTATGTTCAGCGCAGTGGTTGGGGCTGCTGCACTTCAGTTGGACATCCAGCAGCGCCCACAGCCACATCCCACAGTGGATGCAGGGGTAGCTGCAGCAGCTGAGGGAATGGCCGTGGAGTGGCCCGTCGTCGAGCAGCATGGGGGAAGGAGGAGGAGGAGGAGGAGGAGGAGGAGGAGGAGGAGGAGGAGGAGACATTGATGGTGGAGCCAGGGCGCCAGAGGCGACAATCGAGGCCTAGGGTGTACCGTGCCCGGGTCTCTTTCGAGACACTGCCGGACATCACCTGCAGGAGGAGACTCCGGTTGAGCATAGAGACGGTCGCACATATCTGCCAACCCGTGTCGCACCTCGCCCCACGTGGAGGACATGCGATCCCGGTTGCCGTCAAGGTGACGGTGGCACTTAACCTTTATGCTACCAGCTCCTTCCAGTCTCCGAGCAGGGACCTATCCGGGATATCGCAGGCATTGGTCCACAGGTGCATCCAGGATGTGATCGACTCCCTGTTTGCCATCGCCGACCGCTACATCACCTTTCCCGGGGACTTAGCAAATCAAGAAGCACAAGCCCGTGCATTTGCCAACGTGGCCGGGATACTGATGGTCCAGGGAGTCATTGGTTGTGTTCACGTCCCCATGCGCCCGCCTGCAGGCAACAGGTAAGTGTTCACATCCAGGTGGTATGCGACCCCCACATGAGGATCATGCACGTGTGCGCAAGGTTCCCTGGGAGTGTGCATGATGCGTACATTCTTGCGCAGTCATTCATCCCTGCTATGTTTGAGGAATGGCCCCCCCGGCTGAGGGGCTGGTTGTTGGGCAACAGGGGACTATCCACTGAGGTCTTGGCTGATGACGCCTATACGGAGGTCTCAGACCAACGCGGAGACCCTTTACAATGAGGCCCATGCAGCAACCAGGGGTATGGTGGAGCGCTGCTTTGGTCTTCTGAAAATGCGGTTCAGGTGCCTGGACCGCTCCGGTGGGGCCCTGCAGTACCAGCCTGAGAGGGTCGCTCGCATTGTTGTGGTATGCTGTGCGCTGCACAATATTGCAATGCAGAGGGGAGATGCCCTGGTGGAGGAGACGGAGGGAGAAGGCACTGGCAGTGGTGCCAACACGGAGGAGGAGGAGGAGGTTGGTGGTGCGTCGGGCGCAGCACACAGACACGACCCGGGTGCAGTCGTTCAGATGGACAGCACACAACTCCCACCACCACACACACACACACACACACACACCCCCCCCCCCCCCCGCACCCCCGCTCCATGTACACTGCTCCACTTTGAGATCACCCTTACCACAGCGACACTCGGTCACCATCATGATCCCCGTGGCAACGGAAAAATCACACAGTCTTACAAGTTAGATGCAACAGTGAGTTTAATGGTGAATATTAAGTACAGATGCCCTAGACCCTACAACTAAACTGTGCCCTTCACCCGTGCCAACTTACTCTGTGTCCCTCTTCATTGCCTTACCATTACGTCTAAGTGAATCCCCAGATGGTACAGCAGGAGTGGAGGCGGACTGCTGAGAATCATGCCCCGCGACATGTCTCCCCGTCGGCACTCGTTTCCTGGGGCGACCCGGCCTTGATGGGCCAGGCTGCTCCGCGGGCGTTTCGGATGACATAGTGCCACCCTGTTCTGCCCACTGCCCACCCGATGCACCAGGGATGGGACGGGGGCAGGCCGAGCGTTCAGGGACGTCCCGTGATGGAGTTAATGGGACGGGCCCCAGAACCTCCTACTCCCTCGGGGAGCCCGGTGGCCCCCGGGCCTCACTGTGGGACGGAGGTGCGAGCGGGGAGGTGCCCCGTTGCCCCACCAACACCTGGAGCTGCCAGGCCTGGAGGCCTGCAACCGTATCGACCAGGGTCCGAAGGTTCGCTGAGACGTCCAGGGAGTGAGACATTCCCGCCAGGGACTGTGCGACCTCAACCAGTGAGTGCGCAACGCCATCTAGCACGTGCGTCAGGCGGTCAATGCTCTCTGCGACTGACTGCTGGGACTGTGCCATGGCCTGCTGGGACTGTGCCATGGCGTGCTGGGACTGGGCCATGACCTGGTGAGACTCGGCCAGGGCCCGTAGCGCACCGGCAATTTCATGTTGGCTCTGGCGCATTGCTGCCTGTGAGAGGGCAACCCTCTCCAGGGCCATGGATGACACGTGCACATTAAGCCCAACGCCTTGCATAACCTGACCCATGGCCGAAACCGTTTCACCCATTGCCTCGACCGCGGACGCCACCCGTGCGGTGTCAGCCTGGGTGGCTGCCATGAGCGGACCACTCTCTTCTCCTGGACGCGGTTTGACTCCTCTAACTGCGTCTGCAGCTGCTGGAAGACGTCCCTCATCCCGTCATTGTGTCCCTGGGTTTCAAAATGCATCGGCTGTCCAGGTGGATCGAGTAAATCCAGGAACCCGGGAAATGTCTGGCCGCCAGCTGGATGCTGGGCCTGGGCTGCCCTCCGACCGTCCAGCCCCTTGACTGCTCCGACCTCCACCTGCTGTACCTGCTCAGCTGTGTGATGCACACCAGACCGTGACCCAGGAGCCTCATCACTTAATTGCCCAACCAAGGTGAGTGTCTCGGGGATGGTGGATGGTATGGGAGACAGCAGTGCCGCAAGCTCTAGGTCTTCGTCTGTCAAAAAATCAGCAGTGTCCTGGTCCCAGTCATATCCCAGTGCAGGGTGCACGCGGCCCATGTCTGGTTCTCCGTCAGGTGAGTCTGTTGACTGCGTCGCCGTCCTCTATGCGTCCTGCTCAGGAGTCCCTAATTTGGAGGATGGCACTCCTGGCCGACCTCCTGCCACCCTCTGGCGTGCGGCCCTGGGTGGGGTGGTCGTTGCAGATGGGCGCCTGTGTGTGGCACCAGACGGCCCTGGACGTTCGTCAGCACGCCCTAGGGATCAAAAAAATATGGGGTTAGTTAGACACGCTCGGCCAGTGGTGGATGATCCAGTGGGTAGAGTGTGAGGGCACAGAGGATGGGGGGTCCAGTGGGTAGAGTGTGAGTGCATAGAGGATGGGCTGGGGGGGGATTGTCATGCAGGGTTGTCTCATTTGGTTCTGCACCTCCAACCTCGCATTGCGCGACCTCCCGGGTGGCAGATCCCCCAGCGAGGTCCAATGCCCTCTGCTCAAACACTGTCAGGGGGTGCATAATGGGTGAACCCCCTCCGGTTCTGTTGCGCTCCCGGCTGTTGTGAGCAGTCTTGTCCTGTTGGGGGGGGGACATAGATAGATCATCACTGTTCGGCAGGTATCACCAGGGCGTTCAGATATTGGCACAGGTTGGGAGGAGAGTTGAGCTACACCATGGCATCTCTCCAGGGGGTCGCAGCGCTCATGTGGGTCTGTGACAACTTTGTTAACCACCCTCCACTCACTCTCGCCCCCCCTCCCTCTCGTGCCCGGGAAGGAGGGGGGGGTGGGGGAGGGGGGTGATGAGGGACATGGGGGGGGAGGGGGGGGGGGGGATGGTTGTGACCCGGGGACACCCTCGTGGCACTTACCCTGGAAACCCTGGTGAGGTCGTGGAGCTTCTTGCGGCACTGCTCCCCAGACCGAGAGATCTGCCGCACAGCACTGACTGCCGTGCCCACCTCACGCCGGGCCCGTCGCACAACGCTGGAAGGTTAGCGATGCCCTCGTCTTGGGCAGATGATGCCCCTGCGCTGCTCCACCTCATCGAGGAGGGTCTCGCGGTCAGTCTCACCAAATCTCGGGGCAGCCCTCCGTGGCTCCGACATTTTCACCCCCTCCCTCGTTGTCGTCGCTTGCGCACTTTTACGATGCGGAGCGGCGTCATTCGGGAGTCATTCGGGCGTCGCGGCCTTCATACGTTAACCCCCCCCCCCCCCGTGTTTCCCGCGGCCCCACTCCTAGCCGATTTCTGGGGGCAAGAATCGATCGTGAACGGGGGCGTTTTGCGCCATCGTGAAACTCGGCCGAGTTCATGACGGCTTTCCCGATGCCGCGCGGCATCGGAGAATCGCGCCCATGGTAAAAGTACTTGAGGCTTCCGGACTTGTAGCTTCGATGAACTGTTGGACCTGCTCATCAGCTGTCAGGCAGAGCAGTTCAAAGTGAGTGGGCCTCTTCAAAGTTTTCACAGTTCAAAGACAAGGATGATGATTTTGATCAGAGAGCTGCCTGAATTCACCATGTCAAGAGCGATCTTCAAGAGTGAATAAACTCGGTTTGTTCTCACTGGAACAACAAAGGTTGAGGGGCGACCTGATCGAGGTGTACAAAATTATGACGGGCATAGACAGAGTGGCTAGTCAGAGACTTTTTTCCAGGGTAGAGGGGTCAATTACTAGGAGGCATAGGTTTAAAGATGCAAGGGGCAAGTTTAGAGGAGATGCACGATGCAAGATTTTTACACAGAGGGTAATGAGTGCCTGGAACTCGCTGCCGGAGGAGGTGGTGGAAGCACGGACGATAGTGATGTTTAAGGGGCATCTTGACAAATACATGAATAGGATGGGAATAGAGGGATACGGACCCCGGAAGTGCAGAAGATTGTAGTTTAGACGGGCAGCATGGTCGGCGCAGGCTTGGAGGGCTCAAGGGCCTGTTCCTGTGCTGTACTTGTCTTTGTTATATATAGAATTTCAGTGCCGAAGGAGGCCATTCAGCCCATCGAATCTGCACCGGCTCGTGGAAAGAGCACCCTACCCAAGGTCAACACCTCCACCCTATTCCCATAACCCAGTAACCCCACCCAACACTAAGGGCAATTTTGGACACTCAGGGCAATTTATCATGGCCAATCTACCTAACCTGCACATCTTTGGACTGTGGGAGGAAACCGGAGCACCCGGAGGAAACCCACGCACACACGGGGAGGATGTGCAGACTCCGCACAGACAGTGACCCAAGCCGGAATCGAACCTGGGACCCTGGAGCTGTGAAGCAATTGCGCTATTCACAATGCTACCGTGCTGCCCTTCTTTGTTATTTGTTCAGGTTGCCCAGGGCTAGAAGGGGCAGTCCATGCACGGGCACCCATCCTGGGGAACATTTCCAAAGTCACCCGTTGCCCTCAGTCTGAGGCCACCCAGCCCCCAGGATCCTTGGGGGATGTTCTCTCTTCAGTCTGGGAATAACAGAGGGGCACATGGGCAATGCACTCATCCCCTTGAACACCCCCTCGAAGCCCAACATGCCAGGCTGTCAACGATAGGGTGCCTGTGCCGGGGGACAATGTACCATTGTCAATACCAAGGGGTGGGGCCTCAAGGTGGAGGCCTGAGGAAGGGGAGTGAGGAGGGGGCCTGAAGGGGGATGGTGAGAGGGGTGTTGAGAGGAGTCCAGTCACCCTCATGCATGTGTGGTGTGTGAGGGGGAGGTGACCCGTTATTTCCGTGGTGGGGGGGTGAGGGGTTGGACTGTTCCCCTTGTCAGCATTTTCACTGGAGAGCCAGAGAACCTGCCTTTGGTGGCTGGGTTTGGAGCGCCCATTAAAGATGGTGCCCCGAGATTGATAAGTGCAGGCTGACTGGTGTGTTAGCCACCATGCATATTTTAGCTAAAGGTGAAAAAATCACACCTTTGCGACGCTCCTAGTGTCAAAGGAAACCATTCCAGTTTTAAAACCGGAGATTTGCGGCCATTGAATATCTTCACTGCAATCAAAGGACGGAGGCTCCGCTTCTTGCGAAGGAGATCTCAAAGTAAGGGCCCTATTGGTCGAGAGAAGAGTCTACAACCACAGGAGCCGACCATGTGAAATGATTGTGACCACTGTTATTTGAGCTGGATGTTGGAAAAGCATTTACCTCCTGGAAGTAAAGTAACACATTTAACCAGTGGTATAAACTAGAATATGTTTTCAAGTAGAGAGAATTTCTAATTCTGTAGTTAATGTGTGAGAAAATCAGCACTATCCTACAATCTGCTAGTTTGGTCTTTTAAATATATAATGTAAGGGTGGCTAGCACTGCTAGCTCACAGCACCAGGGACCCGGGTTCAATTCCATTCCTTGGGTGACCATTTGTGTGGACTTTGCACATTCTCCCCGTGTCTACGTGGATTTCCTCCAGGTGTTCCGGTTTCCTCACACACACCAAAGATGTGCAGGTTAGGTGATTAGGCCATGCTAAATTTCCATCAGTGTCCAAAGATGTGCAGTTTAGATGGAATGGCCATGATCAATGTGTGGGGTTACGCAGATAGGGTGGGGAGTGGGCCTAGATAGAGTGCCTTTCAGAGGGTTGGTGCTGACTCGATTGGCCAAATGGCTTCATTCTGCATTATGAGGATTCTATGGAAGTTGTTGCTTGGGATATTTCCTTGGTCAATAATCTAAATAAAAGCGGATGTATGGGTACCTCGGAGTAACACAATGCTAAAAATCACTATCCTGATTTAAACACTCACTCCCACTGCTGTCACACATTATCATGTTTAGCTGGTTCCTGTAAAGTAAAATTTACAACTTATCAAAACTGAGGAAAATAACTGAGGAAAGAATGTACTTGCTAAGGCCTTTTTAAACAGCCATTGTAAATCATTTGTTTTTATTCATTCTTGAGGTAGGAGTGTCATTGGCAAAGCCCACATTTATGGCCCAATCTTAATTTTCTGCACTAATCTCAAAGGGTTTTTGTTGTTCCATAACTATACAACAAATTTATGGATTTGGAATATTTTATACAAGGGTTATTATTTAAGGAAAACAATCTACCAAATACTGAAAAGCATTCTGGGAGAAATCAGTGCTGTCACCACAACTTGGAAGGGGATTCAGGGGAAGGACCTTTGCACTCAAAAGGAGGAACAACGTTGGCCAGAGGGTGGTATTGAAAAGCAATTTGGGAGAAATCAATGCAGTTACCAAAACTTGGAAGAGATTGAGGATGGCCCACTGCCAAACAACGGAATAGCCCCAAACACTACATTACTGCAGTGTTCCCAACCCTCCTTCCTCCTTAAACCAAAAAAAAAGTGAGACAGTACTTTAGGAGAGCACCAGACATGCGAGGGACACTATTCTGACTGTGGATTTAAGAAGGCAGCTGATTGGTGAGTAGGTCCTTGTGATTGTTTTTATTTTATTAAAGTAATTTAACAGAGGGCTAGTCATGACAGTTTGTGGGACTTGGTGTTCCGCCTGCGACATGTGGTCAATCATGAATGCTGACAACGTCTCTGATAATTACTTCTGTGGGAAGTGTATCCAACTGCACTTGCTGACTGAATGAAACAATTTGGTTTGAGCAGCAGCTGGAGGTACTAAGATGCAACCAATTGGCGGAAAGCTTCATAAATAGAAGCTATAGAGACGTGGTCACACCCAAACTAAAGGAAGAAAGGTGAATGGCCGCCAGATGGGGCACGCAGTTAGTGCAGAAGTCTCCTTGGCTGTGCCCCCTGGGCAGCATGGTAGCATAGTGGTTCGCACAATTGCTTCACAGCTCCAGGGTCCCAGGTTCGATTCCCGGCTTGTGTCACTGTCAGTGCGGAGTCTGCACGTTCTCCCCATGTCTGCGTGGGTTTCCTCCGGGTGCTCCAGTTTCCCCCCACAGTCCAAAGATGTGCAGGTTAGGAGGATTGGCCATGCTACATTGCCCTTAATGTCTGAAATTGCCCTTAGTGTTGGGTAGGATTACTGGGCTATGGGGATAGGGTGGGGGTGTGGGCTTGGGTAAGGTGCTCTTTCCAAGAGCCAGTGCAGACTCGAGGCCGAATGGCCTCCTTCTGCATTGTAAATTCTATGATTCTATGATTCTCTCTAACAAGTATGCCCTTTTGGATACTGATGAGGGGGTTGGCCCATCAGGTGACAGCTGCAGCAGTAGTCAGAGCGGTGGCACCATAGCTGGCCCTACTATACAGAGGAGGGGGGCAAAGCATAATTGAGCAATACTAATTGAGGATCGGGGCACAGATAAGCGCTTCTGTGGTCATGAAAGAGACTCCAGGATGGTATATTGCCTCCCTGGTGCCAAGGTCATGGATTTGTCTAAGCAGGTACAGGAGATCCTGAAACGAAGGGCAAACAGACAAATGTCATTGTCCACATTGGTACAAATGGCAAAGGCAGGAAGAGCAGCAAAGACATTACAGGGAGTTAGGTAGAAGCTAAAAAGCACCTCTAGGGTAGTCATTTCAGGATTAGTCCTCGTGCTACAGTGCAAGTGAGGCTAGGAACAGAGAGATACTACAGTTGTAGACATGGCTAAAGAGACTGGGGGAGGGCTTCAGATATGTGGGTCATTGAGATGTTTTTCAGCAAAGGTGGGACTTATAAAAGCAGGACGGGTTGCACCTAAACTGGAGCGCACCAAAACCCTAGCCGGGAGGTTTGCTAATATGGTTCGAGAGGGTTTAAACTAGTATGGCAGGGGATGGGAACCACAGCAGCAGGCCTGCAAGTGTAGAAACTATGGAAGAGCTTGAGACTAAGACAAATATAGCAAAGAGGGAGAGCACGCAGAGGGAAGTCGCTGATCTCAGTGGGTCTGGTGTGTGTTTGCTTCAACGCAAGAAGTGTAACAGGCAAGACTGATGAACCTAGAGCTTCGATTAATGTGGGGAATTATGACATTGTTGCTATTACAGAGACATGGTTAAAGGGGAGACAGGACTGGCAGCTTAACATTTTGGGATATTGATGCTTTAGACGAGACAGAAGGGGTAGCAGAAAGGCTGGGTGAATTGCATTACTGGTTAGGGAACATAACCCATCTGTGATAAGGAAGGATATCTTGGAGGGATCCTTCAGTGGGGCATTATGAGTAAAGATCATGAATAGGAAGGGTGCAATCACAATGTTGGGGTTGTACTACAGGCCTCCCAACAGCTAGCGGGATAAAGAGGAACATACATATAGTCTGATTCTGGAAAGATGTGAAAATAGCAGGGTTGTTGTAATGGATCCAAGACCGTGTTCCCCCCTCTATCCTTCACTCTTCCTATCTCCCTTGCCGCCTCCCATTTCCTGAGCTGGTGAACTAACATCGTACTGGCCTTCTTCACATACTCACACACCGCCCCTCTCACCTTCCTTAACTGCCCCACCTCCTTCCCTGTGGATATCAGACCAAACTCCATCTGCAGCATCTGCCGCTCCTTCAACAACCCCACCTCCGGGGTCTCGGAGTACCTCTTGTCCACCTGGAGAATCTCCCTAACCACTCTGTCCATCTCTGCCCGCTCCACCTTCTCCCTATGAGCCCGTACCAAAATCAGCTCCCCCCCTAACTACTGCCTTCAGTGCCTCCCATACCGTTGCTGCCAAAACCTCCCCGGTGTCATTGTATCTCCACATACCCCTGGATAGCCTCCCTCACCTGTACACACACCTCCTCATTCGCTAACAGTCCTACGTCCAATCTCCATTATGGGCGCTAACCTCCCTCCTTGCTCATCCGTAAACCCACCCAGTGTGGGGCATGATCCGACACAACAATCGCCGAATACTCAGCATCTACCACCTCCACCAACAAATCACTGTCCAAAACGAAAAAATAAAAATCGATCCGGGAGTACACTTTGTGCACGTGGGAAAAAAAAATAAAACTCCTTTGCTCTTGGTCGTCCAAACCTCCATGGATATATCTATCCCCCCTTCCCCATCTGTTCCATAAACCCCTTTAGATCCTTTGCCGCGGCTGGCACCCTCCCTGTCTTCAAACTCGACAGATCCAATTTTGGATCTGTAAGCGTATTAAAGACTCCCTCCATAATCAGCCTATGTGAGTCCAGGTCCGGGATCTTCCTCAGCACCCGCCTCATAAACTCTGCGTCGTCCCAGTTCAGTGCATAGATATTCACTAATACTACCGGCATCCCCTCTAGCTTCCCACTCACCCTATCATACCAACCCCCCCGCCCCCGGGTCCGTCACTATGCTCCCTACCTCAAATGACACCCACTTATTGATCAAAATCACTAGCCCCCTAGTTTTCGAGTCTAGACCCGAATGAACAACCTGCCCAACCCACCCCTTCCTCAGCCTAGTCTAATACCCACCCTCAGGTGTGTCTCCTGTAGCATTGCCACGTCTGCCTTCAGCACAGTGGGATGTACGGTAGCACAGTGGTTAGCACAGTTGCTTCACAGCTCCAGGGTCCCAGGTTTGATTCCTGGCTTGGGTCACTGTCTGTGTGGATTTTGCACGTTCTGCCCGTGTTTGTGTGGGTTTCCTCTGGGTGCTCCAGTTTCCTCCCACAGTCCAAAGATGTGCCGGTTAGGTGGATTGGCCATGATAAATTGGTTAGGTGGGGTTACTGGGTTACCGGGATAGGGTGAAGGCATGGGGTTAAGTGGGGGTGCTCTTTCCAAGGGCCAGTGCAGACCCGATGGGCCAAATGGCCTCCTTCTGCACTGTAAATTCTATGATTGTATGAAACGCTATGATTCAAACACTTCAGATGCACGGACAAATGGGTCCTCTTGACCGGCCCATTCAACCCTTTCACGTTCCATGTGATCAGCCTGGTCTTCCCATATTCATACCCCTCCCCAATCAACCATAACCCTTCATAGGCCAGCCTCCAGCCTGCGTCCCCTCAGGCCCGCCCTCAGGCGCCCACCGTCATCAACCCACAATTTGTTTCCAAACACCAGTCCCTCCCCTGTCAGCAGATCAATACCCCCCTCCCTCCCCAATAACAATCCCACCCCCCATCAACAAACCTATCACCTGCTCGCTCCCCCCACTGCGCTTCCATGAGTGAGCCCCCCCAACTAGCCCTGATAGCCCCTGCCCATTGCACCAAGCATCCTAACCCCAACTGATCTCCCCCCCCCCCCCCGCTCGAACGTACAAATGCAAAACATCACAATCCACAACAAACACAAAGAAGAAAATTCCATGCACCATCCCCCACTAAGAACAAAGTTAACCTGCAAACAAAACGGAGCAACGGCCCAAAATTTAGTGCAAAACAAACATACAAAACCCAAAGAGAAAAGAAATTTAGCAGCAGAACAAGAAAACAACTATTTGCCCCTAAGTTCAATGTCCTCCATCACCAGCCAGAACCCTGTCCTCAACAAAGTTCATTGCACCATCTGCCGATCTGAAATAAAGAACCTGGCCCTCATAATATACCAGTTTACAGGCATCTAATTGTAATTTGATACTGTCATGTGTCAGACCAACAAATTTAAATTGAATGAAAAGGTGTCGGTAGATTTAGATTAACTTAATTCATGTTGCTTCCGAATGTAATCAAGGACAATATAAATGTACGGTTTTCTTTGGAAAACTCTGCAGTGCTTCTGAAATATCTTCCCAGAAGTAAAATTCTCGATACATATCTATGGTATTAAATTTGAGAAGGACATTGGTACAAGGCAAACATGGAGATTTACATTGTTATATCCAATGGTTTAAATGAATTTGAATTAGCTAAAAATTGATGACATATTTTTCCACATAATTAAACCATGGCAACGTTTCCAGTGTTCAAGTTTTTTGTGGATTAGTCCCATTATTCTGTATTTTTGTTGTACATTGATAAAGAGAGAATAAAGGTTTAATAGTAACATTTTATGGGAATCAAAGGCTTTGGAATTCATCAAGTCCTGATCTGTTACTGAAAGTGCAAGTGGAGCAGGACAAGACTGAGCTCGAGATTGGCATGGGAGTGACCTCATCCCAAATCGTGGAATATGATGTTTAGCATAAAAGGGGTGCAGGCCAGCATGGAAAGATAATCAAAACAGAACCTTGTTGTTTATCAGGTTGTAAGTTGTAAAAATTAATTTTTCAAAACTCTTCAAATGTTCTTTTACTGTTTTCCTAAAGACTTGCCACTGACAAACCTGCATCAGGCTTTTGCTGCCATATTGGTAAAATAAATATACTTGTTTTATGTCTTCATATCTTCAATTGGCTCCAATAAAGATGAACCTGGCACTATATCTGGTCATTCTGCCTCTTTGAATAGTATGGGGTGGCACAGTAGCACAGTGGTTAGTACCACTTCACAGCACCAGAAACCCGGGTTCGATTCCTGTCTTGGGTCACTGTCTGTGCAGAGTCAAACAGAAGCAAAGGGAAAGGGGAAAATGAAAGGGGCAGCAGGGTAGCATGGTGGTTAGCATAAATGCTTCACAGCTCCAGGGTCCCAGGTTCGATTCCCGGCTGGGTCACTGTCTGTGTGGAGTCTGCACGTCCTCCTCCTGTGTGCGTGGGTTTCCTCCGGGTGCTCCGGTTTCCTCCCACAGTCCAAAGATGTGCGGGTTAGGTGGATTGGCCATGCTAAATTGCCCGTAGTGTCCTAATAAAAGTAAGGTTAAGGGGGGGTTGTTGGGTTACGGGTATAGGGTGGATATGTGGATTTGAGTAGGGTGATCATGGCTCGGCACAACATTGAGGGCCGAAGGGCCTGTTCTGTGCTGTACTGTTCTATGTTCTATGAGAAGAGGTGTTCTTGCACGCAAACTTTTGCCTCAGTTCTGTTGGAGCGATTCAACTTTTTTAACATTCGGTTTGGTTCATTTTGTAAATTGTGCTATGCTTCGGTTTTATTCTGCAGTGTTCAACACTTTTAGGGTTTTGTTGGCCATTTCAGTTTGATGTTCATGTCAAGGAGCATTTTATTTTCTGGATTTTTCTCCAGTTACCCAAGGCTGTCGTTTGCAATGTCACATTCTCTCGAGTTGAGCATGGCTTCCTTTAATCTCAGCCAAATGTTGGGATATTTTACTATCTTAAAGACACCTAACGCACAATTTAACTACAAAAAAAAGTTCCGTTTTGAATGCGAATAGCGGGGTGCCTGCAGCACCAAGAATGACACCACTATTGAACGGGACTCTGTATTTTCTTGGGGCTACGCGAGGAATGCCCCGTCGAGGCTGCACTTATTTCACTTCAAGCACAGCTCAGCTAATCAGTGCGGGAAGAGATTGGGAGGCCATTTTTAAATGCTACCTCAATCTCTTGACCCCCTCAGCTGCCCCAATGTGGTCTCCGGACACCCCCAATGCCCTCTTAGGGTGTCATTGAGCCAGCCTCACCCTATCTCTTAAGGGCAGGGCACCAAGGCCCGATCCCTGGCATGCACAACTTGGCACCTGGCACCTGGGTACCTTGGCACTGCCAGCCTGGAACCCTGGCAGTGCCCCTTCCAGAGTTCCCAGGTGGCACTGCCATCCTGACATCTTGGCAGTTCCACCCGGGCACCCTGCATGTCCGGGTGGCAACAAGAGTGCCATAGTACCACCCTGTCCAAAGTCCGACCAACATGGGGCCTCCGATGGTCTGGGAGACTCCCCCCACCCCTGGTGCCGTTGCGCCCGGTCCACGTTTGTGTGGACCAGTGCCAAATTGTGCCTTGGAGAGGTCTCCCAGGCGCAAGCGTTAGTTTATTAATCTGGATCGCGCCGACCAACAGATCATAACATCTCGGACTTGTGCCAAACTCAATGGCCTCGTCGTGTCACCGAGTTGGGTGTGAAAAGCAAATGGCTATTATTTTCTGTTTCTGTTCCAATTCAATCTATTCAGTTAATTTAACCGAATAGATGGTTTGCTTTTTTAGATTGTGTTCTTTGAGATTGAACTTTTGAATTTCCATTTCATGTTTTAAATAGCCCTGACACATAACATTGTGACTCATATTATGTTCACAGCACTCTCTACAGGTGCAATGCATTTGGAATATTGCCATCATGTACCATTTTAATAAAGAACAGATAAGCGTAATGAAAGACTAACATTTTTAATAAGCTAAATGTCAAGCATAAATTAAATATGAATTCTTCAATCCATTTTAATACATTTTATGATTGGGAGATGCGCTAATTAAAATAGACAGTAAATGGCAGTCTACAGCCAGGTAATTCCATTTTCAGCAAGTTGACAGCTGGTGTAATGGTAGTAGTTTAAAAAAAAATACAGACTGGATAGTTCTAACATTGGCCACACAGTTTATTTATGACCGGCATGTATGTAAATCCTGGACACGCAGCCATCCTGACATGGAACTGTCTTCATGGGATTGAAAAGTGTCAGTATTAAGCTCCACTTGGTTTCACAAGGAACCTTAACTGTAAAATTGGATCTTGATTAATTTGTTTTGTGTTCAGCCAATAAAAACAACCACAGTCCAAGAGATTACTTCTTCTGAATCCCAGCCAAGGCCAAAAGACTAGTATAGCCAGACAAACCTTGAAAGTGATCCACTGGCTCCGGTTACAGTTGAAGAGAGACTCATCTTATTTTTAAGTTGCATTGCGCTGCTCAGAAATTCTGGCTAGTGGTTTGGATGAAGGTTGCTGAAGCACTCTTATTGGCATGATGCCCCCATCTCCTGTACTCGAATGCTCTCGCTATGAAGGCCAACATATGAATTGCCTTCTTTGCCGCCTGCTGTACCTGCATGCTTACCTTCAGTGATTGGTGTCATTGCACATTCCCCTGTACTTTGCCTTTCTAACATTGAAACAAGCAGAAAGAGCACGTTCTCCCCGTGTGTGTGTGTGGGTTTCTTCTGGGTGCTCCGGTTTCCTCTCACAGTCCAAAGATGTGCAGGTTAGGTGGATTGGCCATGCTAAATTGCCCTTAGTGTCCAAAATTGCCCTTAGTGTTGGGTGGGGTTACTGGGTTATGGGGATAGGGTGGGGGTGTGGGTTGGGTAGGGTGCTCTTTCCAAGGGCTGGTGCAGACTCGATGGGCGGAATGGCCTCCTTCTGCACTGTAAATTCTATGAAATTTGGCAGGCTATCATTAAGGAAATAAATCAAAACAATTTCAAAGACTTTCTTTCGTTAACTTCTGCCGGGTATCTGGGAAACCCTTGCATCTAGGTTTCCTTTCAGAAAATCCTTCCAGCCCCTACCATCCCGCAGAATCATTGGGGCCATTGACTTCATGAAGGCTTTTGAAAAATATAATTCAGAGGCAGATAATTTTCATTCTAATCTAAATGTAAGTAATAAATATGCTTTTTAATTCTAAACAGGATCTGGAAAGCCTGGATTTTCTCTTGTAGTCTAATTGTTCACTCTGAGAACACAGCTTGTTAAACAAATCATATGTTACATAAAACACTGCACGACTTATTTCGAAGATAAGAAGCCATGCAAGGAGAATGTGCTGTTCCACCCATTGAGCTCTAGCATATTAATCTGGTATTTCAGTTTTTTGAACAGTTCCCTGATTTCCTATGGAAGAATCTACTTCTGTTTTCAGTTATTTTCTTATGTGCAGAATATCGTATAGCATTTTAAAATCATAAAAATACCTGGCTGGTAAAAGGTTGGAGACAGCTCTCTGGCGATCGCCCTCGCAATACTGGATTCATTGCTTGCAGCCTGTGAAGCGTGATCTGCTGCTTCAGCCTTTGTTTTTGCATGTGAAGATCTGAAAGGAAACAGTAAAGGTGCTTAGAGACTGAGATTTAATGATTTAAAGCACAGAATATAGTTTAAAACATAAAATTCTATTCTTGACTAAATCACTGCCATTTTCAATATCATCGAATGGATGTCAAGAAGTTGACATTGTTTATAAAATGTTTGCACTAAAATGCAATACTCATCAATCCCCATTATTCCATTGTAACTTTGTTTTTATTGACTTTCGTCTATTCTGGAGTGGAGCTTAGGTAACTCACTGCAGCTTTTCCTTGGAAGCCAGAAATGAGGTTATCATGTGTGGAGTTGTAGGTCCAAACAAATATGATGCCAGTTCTAGGCACAGACCACTGGGAAAACATTGTAAAATCTATTTTGTTTTCGTAATAATAATATTGTGTGGCCCTAAGTTAAAATTACTGCCAACAGTTCACTTTCAGTCAGAGTGATTTAATGAACTAGCCCAATTTTTCATAATGGTTCATATATATATCAACACTTCCAAAGTTTTACTCTATTAAGCTATTTTTAAAATAATTTAGTACAAAGGTTAAAAATACATCACACATAGAGGCCACTAACATGTTAATTATTATTTATTCCTCTTGATACAGCTATTTTCACAAACAGAATTGCCTTAACTTGTTTTACATTTTTATTTTCCGAAGTTTTCAAATGAATTGTGAGGTTGGGCTGGATTCTCCGCAGCCCGACGCCGAAATCGTGTCCGGTGCCGGGGCGGAGAATCTACTTTCGCGCATGGAATCGGGACCAGCGCCGATTCCCCGATTCTCCGGCCCCCAAAAAGTAGCGTTCCCGGGAAGTATGCCGCGCCGCGTATCCACTAACTACGGCCATTGCTGGAGGCCCGTCCCACCCCCAACTGGATGAAGTCCCCACGGTGTAGATCTAATGTGGTCCTACCGTTCGGAATATTCGCATGGCGGCTGCAAACTCAGTCCGCGACCACCATGGTCGGGGACGGGCCAATCGGATGGCCGGGGTGGGGGGGGGGGGCTCATACGGGACCGGGCTATTTTTGGGCAGGCGGTCCGGGTCAGGTGCGCAGCCGATTGGGTGCACTATGTAGGAGGTACAGCTCCGTGATCTGAGTCCACCATTTAGCACTGCGCGGTCGCTGGAGGCCGCTGCCATGCGAATGCGCGGCCTCTGACCCGGAGGTGTGGGGGCCGATATCTGCAGCTAAAGCTGCTAGATTCACGATGGGTCCCTGCTAGCCCCCTGCAAGGCTATGAATATGCTGCCTTTTGATGCCAGTTTTACTGGCATGAAAGGCCACAGTTTTTACGACGACGTGGGGGTATAATCCCTGAAACGGAGAATCCAGCCTGTTATCTTTTTTGTAGCTCCAGTTGCAGAGTTGATGAAGAGAACAATGGATTACTGTTCAATGGGTTTGAGTTCATAATGCAGCATTAGCTGGCATCCAGAATTACTAACCTAAGTGTGGAGGCTTTTACAAGTACAGGTGTTGGAGATGGAATTATTTTAATGGAATAAACTGGGCAAACATGATGGGTGGAATCTTCCTGTCCCTCCGGCAGCAAAAAGCTTGGCAAGTGGGGAAATTAATTTGGTGGGAGGCCAAAACTCATTATCCTGACAACGCAATAAAGTTTAGTAACTAGGTTCTTGGGACTTTAAAGCAGGTCGAGCTTCCTGACGAACAGGATGTGAAGCCCTTTTGCATGTATTAGCATGTCATGCATGTGCATCAAAAGGCCACATCACCAGAAATTAGCTCCCCCTTCACATTAAGCTACCCACCAGTGTGAAATTAGAATATTCACATTTATTCACAAAATATAAGTGGTGTACACCTAACGAGCTTTACTTCTTCCACGACTTTGAAGTGTGAATAGACGTTTGTAATATCCCACAGAGGACCTACGGGGTGAGAATGCTTCTTTTCCCCGTGCTTCTTTTGGAGTAAAAGCTGCTTCCCTAAGGATGGGGGGCGCGATTCTCTGCTCCCCATGCGGCCTGGAGAATCGCGGGAGGGCCCCCCGACATTTTTTACGCCCCCCCCGGCCCCCCCCCCCGCGATTCCCCCCCCCCGCGATTCCCCCCCCCCCCCCCCCACCCCGCTCGTAAAAATCGCCACTCACCGTTTTTCACGGCAATTCTCCGAGCCCGATGGGCTGAGCGGCCGGCCCTTCACGCCCGTTTCACGACGGCGGCAAACACACCTGGTCGCTGCATTCGTGAAATGGCCGCCAGATTCCCGTTTGGGGCATCTAGGGGCCCGATTGGGACGTGAGCACCACGACTGTGCTCGGGAGGGGACAGGGCCCGCGATCGGTGCCCACCGATCGTCGGGCCAGCGTCCAAAATGGACGCACTCTTTCCCCTCCGCCACCCGGCAAGATCAAGCCACCACGTCGTGTCGGGCGGCTGAGGAGAAAGACGGCCACTGCGCATGCGCGGGTTCGTGCCAGTCTGCGCGATGAAGTCAACCCGGCAACCCACACATGCGCGGATGACTTCACATTCTCGGCGTGACGAAGTCGCTGCCGAGAAAAATGGAGGCCCACTCCTAGCCCCCCGGGTGGGGGTGAATTAGGTGAGGGGAGCGGGCTCCGAGGCCATCGTGAACACGGCCGAGGTTCACGACGGCCTTCACGAATTTGGCCCCCTGCGGAGAAGTCCGCCCGGGATTTCTCAATTACCCAGTGTTTATAAGGTCAGCCAATAAGGCACCGACCAAGCAGGAACCTTCTTTAGCCTTCTCACAAGTCTTAACCTCTTGACTCAGATGGGGCGCCGGTAGGCCAAGCTGAACAAAGGCTGGACACAGGAGGCAGGCTAAGGGGGGGGGAAGAGTGGAGAAGAGGCTGAACATGGCAGGCAGGCTAAGTGGTAGAAGAGAAGAGCAGAGGCTGGACATGGGAGGCTGGTTAAGGGGAGGGCAGGGTGGAAGAGTGGAGCGAAGGCTGGACAAGGGAAGGGTGGAAGGGAGGGTGGCTGACCAGGGACGGAAGACAGATTGACCGGGCAGGAAGAGAGCCTGTCCAAGGAAGAAAGACAGATTGTCCAAGGCAGGGAGGGAGCTTGACTAGTGATGGAAGATGAACTGTCCAGGGGCAGGATAGGAGGCAGCGTGGGAATGTGAGTTTGCAGCAACGTGGGACAGAGGGAAGAGCCTTGATTGTTGGGCCTGGAGGTCTGTTATTTGGTGGGGATTGAAATTTCCAGCAGGGATGGTGGGAGAGAGATGGTCCCAGAGAGCAGGAATGTACTATCGACATTGGGGTCCTGGGGATTGAACTGAAGGTACTGGACAGCAGAGGAAACAGTCACAGTGAGAGGGGGACTGGGGTGTGGTAGGATGGCAGGTCCAGGGTGATAATAAGGTAGCTGAAGGTTTCTTGAGGTATTCATGGGGTATTCATGGGAACGGATAAAACAGTTGGTTCTGATAAGAGGGGTGAGGTGCAGGGCGAGCGTGGGGACTATAACAGGAATAGACTCGGCAGACAAGGCATATGGAGGATGATGGTTATAAACGTTAGGGTAATGGAAAGAGTTCTAAGGGTGACAGAAGGGAGAGGAATGGCTGTATTGGGTGGGTTAAAGATGATGGGGAGATGTTGATGGGTGGCAGGAAGGGTCGAAGTGGAGTGAATCTCGAATGTCATGCGCACCATTTTGGGATTCACAGTTATGCAGCCCGCCACTCTGAAACTGCGATCCCTCGAAGTGAGCGGAGGGTCTTTTCAGGTGGATGACTGAATGAGAACCATGCTCAGTTGTGTTCCCCTTTCTATGGTGAATCCCACATGGCAGCTGGACTCACGAATCTCATAACATTGAGATCCCATCAATGTCTGGAGCTGCAATGAATTCTGTGAGATTTGCCATCTGCTGCTGTCAGAAGTAGGGAGGTGGATGCCTCCAAGGTGCACAGTTGATGGATGCTAACAAAATCCCGACTCCAAACCTCCATTCTCCTGGATGAACGATCCTGGCTGAAAAAGGCTCAAGTGCAAAGTCTTTCTATGCTGCCATGGTAACGGTCTTCTTAGAGTCCTGAGCATAATGGAAACAAACTGAATAATGTCTAAAGGAGAGTTAGTTCTCGCACATGGCTGCCATCACCCTGGTCAAAAGGCAATGGCTCCCTGCATAGACATATATGAATAGGAGGAATACTCATCTCTGTTCAGGATATCCTTCACCTCTCGCAGGGATGGGATGGGAATGCCATGTCTAGATGAAAGTGAGGCACAGGGCTTAGCACTGGTTTAGTGCCTCTGTGGAGATGGAAAACGTGAATGGAATATGCTCAATAGATTGAGTTCTGCATGTCATTCACACCCTTGCCTTGCCCAGGATTAGATGATGCAGGCTCCAGACAGCCCTCCTTTACTACTGCCTCTCGTCCAGATGAAAAGGAGGAGGGACGAGTGCAGGTTGGCACAGAGCCAGGAGGAGTTACAGTCTGAGCCACAACAGGCAATGGGTTTCAAGAAGGTCAGGATGCTGGCGACCAGGGGCCAGTGCAACAGCAGACATTGACCTGACCACAGGTATATTGCAGGTAGTGCAGCCATCTATAGATGAGTGAAAGCCAATGCTAGCGGCACCTTAGAATGTCCCAGATTGTGATTGCACATTTTGGAGTTCACTGACTAGGAGTGCCTTACCTGCACTATGGGTTTCTAAGTAACAAACACTCCAGACCCGCCCACTCACAGAGACTCTGACAAATGTCAACCCTAAATGGCCTTAGTATTAGTGAGAGACTGGTCTCCCACTCTGGACATCACAACCATGGTAAACACCTTTCTTGCATGGATGCTACAGAGCCCTGTTAAAAGATGCTGATTCTCCACATGGATAGCCTCACAGTCCTTGAAGCAGTCCAACACACAACAGGGCCATTTTATTCTCTCTCACCTCATGTACTAAGACCCTGATCCTTCAATGAGGTCCAGTGCTCTTTGGTTGCAAACGTCTATTGCAACGTTTGAAAAGGATGTATGCAAGACAAACAAGTCTCTAAGTTTCAATCAACTGCGCACACATCTCCTTAAACCTATCCCTTCAGGGAACTGCATTTTTAATTTATCCTAGTTTGTTGATTTAGTTTATTTGATTAATGCAAAAAAGCATTAATCCTACTTACTCTCTTTTGCAGTTAAAGCTAGCTTGCCCGTTAACCTCCTTACTTACTTCATCTGCACGTTAGCTCAAAATAACAAATCAACAAGGAAGGCCATTAACAATTCGACATGTCGACCACAGCTTTTTCCAGACATGTTGGGAACCCGTTGCTTTTCTATTGCTCATAAGATAATGTAGAGCTTCACTCTTTTAACCCTGAAACTGTATCTAGTGTTTCTTGCCACTTACATAGCATGTTTAACTCCCTCTGAGTATTCCTTAACAGTCCAAAGATGTGCAGGTTAGGTGGATTAGCCACAATAAATTGCCCTTTATTGCCCAGGGATGTGCAGGTTCGGTTGTGGGGTTACGAGGATAGAGGGGAGTGGGCATGGGTAGAGTGCTCATTCAAAGGGTCAGTGCAGACTCGATGGGCCATTGGCCTCCTTCTGCACTTTAGGGATTCTATGATTCTAACATTCTCCTATATCTCATATCAGGGCAATAACAGCAGGAAATGCAATAACCTTGCTGAACACATTTTAAAGCTTAAAACATGGCGAGCTAGAAGTAATGGCTTGCAAGATGTGTGCCTAGCATGCAGACTCACAAATTGATGGCCTGTGCTTAATCATGAACATGTGGGATTATAAAGTAATTACTATGTTGATAATATGAGAAAACTAAATATATATCATTCTCAGATTCTGATGGGAACCCAAATTCAATACCCTTACATGCCTGCGACCATTGTAGCAACGAGCAGCAAGATGGAATCCAGGAAGCTTACAAACTGTATTTTTTAAATTTAGAGTACCCAATTCATTTTTTCCAATTAAGGGGCAATCTAGCATGGCCAATCTACCTACCCTGCATATCTTTGGGTTGTGGGGGCTATCATAATATACATCTATGTATATAATGGAGTGCAGACAGGCAGTGATTGACACACAGGATGACCAGTAAGCACACAGAACAGAGCAGCCAATCACCAGACAGGACACGACCACTATAAAGCCAGAGGGCACCAGTGTTCCTGCTGTCTCGGGACCAAGCCTCTGAGACAGTCAGAGCTCGTGAGCTAGCCAGTGCAAACACCATGTGGTAGCTAGTAAGTCTGGTCAGGCTAGTACCAGGTCTCCAGTCAAGTCAGTATAGTGTCAACCCACAGTTGAACATGTATAATAGTTTAGATGTTAAATAAAATCGTGTTGCATCTCATCAAGTGTTGGAAGTCTGTCTCTCGCTATACTGCATCAAGTGCAGTCCACATCGACCCAGCCTGCCCAACACATCAGGGGCAAAACCCATGCAAACACAGGGAGACTGTGCAAACTCCACATGGACAGTGACCCAGAGCCGGGATCGAACCTGGGACCTCAGTGCCGTGAGGCAGCAGTGCTAACCACTGCGCCACCGTGCTGCTCGAACATATATATTTTAAAGTGACAAAACTAAAATCAATTGTTGTACACTCACACCACCAATGCATCTTCAAAACTTTATTTTTCTTGTCTTATTACCACATGTAGTTGCAGCTCCAACATCTGCAGCTGAGGTGGAGGCAACCTGCTGACTGTTATGCCCTGTTGACTGTGATGACTTTGGTGGGTGCCCTCTGGTGGCCTGAGGCTGAGACACCCCTGGCCTGCTCAGGTGTAGGTGCACCCTCCTTGCCCTGACCTGCTAGAGGCAATGGGGTCACAGGAAGAGGGGAAGTGGAGTGGCAGTGTTTCCTTGGTGTGTCCTGGGATGAAACCTCCAGGATGACTATCTGGCACTATTCCTCCCTTGGAGACCTGATAGCATCTCCCTGATTCTTTGAGGAGAATCGATGCCTGGAGGGAGGTTGAGGTGCCCCCTCCCTCTCTCACCTAGCCTCTTCTGCATTGCATCCATGGCTAGAGCGATTGAGTTCAGGTCCAAATATATATCTGGCAGCCACTGTGTTCTGCTGGACTTGAATCTCCAAGGCAATAGCCACCCTTGCCTTGGAGGCTGCCAAGTGTTGGCATTCCAGAGCCACAACACAGTGTAGCCATCTGGGATGGCCACTTCCAGAATACAAAATGGATGATCGCAATGACTGTAGGGAAATATGGACAATGTTAAGAAAGCAAGCAGGCAAAGAGCCTGTATGCATATTGAGAAGGCAACTCCCAGACAAGACTGAAACAGGTCAATTAACATATTGATGGCCGAAAGGAAACAAAGGAAAGACACTCAAGCAACCGATCGAGCACCAGACACCCCGGCACCAGTTCCCTAAACCAAAAGCGTAAACAAAGCCTGGCCAACGGCCACCTAGGACATGCCCAGCTATCAGGGCGCCCACCCCTTTATTGGTCAAGATCAATACAAGTGATCAAGATACGGTCCAATTGATTGAGGCCAAGTTCAAGGCCCCCCAAAAAGCACGCGAAGCCCCTTCGTGAATAAGAAGCCCCCGAGAGAGAATCGCTCTCTTGGACTTGGCTCTCAAAGCAGAGAGACCCGTACACCAGCTGCACAAGAAGCAAGTCCAAGGTCAATGCTCACTGTCAGACGGATGACCTTAGCTGCTCTCCTGTTACCTCTTCGAACCCAACAGCCTCAGATCCGAACAGCGGCCATTGTTCCTCTGACTGAGTGGGCACCCAAAATTAAGTATAGGCGTTAGCATCAGAGATAGTTTAGTTTGTAGTATTTTGTGCATGAGTAAATATTACTGTGTGTGTAAATAAATAGTATTGACTTTGAACTAACTAACTGGTGCATTGGTTCTTTGATCAGTATTCGGGTTTGAATCTTGTGGCGGTATCGAAAGATACCTGGTGACCCTAGAGAAAACGTAATTAGGATTAAGGAAGGCGACCATATTGACCGCTGTATTTATAACCAGATAAATATAGCAACACACACCATGTTGAAAGATTGCTCCAAACTTTGGCCTGTATGGGCCTCTGGCATCTCTGCCTGTTGCTTCCCCATCTCTTAGGACCATGACCAGGGACTTGTTATCTGCATGGGGCTGAGCAGGGGCCTGGTCTCCAGTAATCCTTGGGTATCAGAGACCTTGGAGAATGTCACTTCCTCTGCCAGCTGTAGACCCATGTCAGTGATGTGCTCACCAGAGAATGACCCGAGCCTAGTTTGGAATATGCATCTGACATGACTGTATCTGTGTTGACGCAGGTGGAGACTGTGAAGGTGCATCCTCCAAGGTATTTTCCTCAGAGATGGGGTTGGAAATGGAGCTGTGATTGGTCTCCGTTCTTGCCTCCCTCTTTTCCTGCTGGTATCTGAAAAGGAAAAGTGTTTAGTTTCTGCCTAAGCAAGCTCCTTAATTCAATCAATATGCCACCCTGTGGCCACATCTGACAACAGCAGTTTGGAGACATCCTCACTTACTTCCTGGGAGTGTCCAATCTTGCCTTCACAGCCAGGTACTCCTGTCCGGTTAATTCA
Source organism: Scyliorhinus canicula (assembly GCF_902713615.1). Lineage (NCBI taxonomy): Eukaryota > Metazoa > Chordata > Chondrichthyes > Carcharhiniformes > Scyliorhinidae > Scyliorhinus > Scyliorhinus canicula. Next base: position 167,494,925 of record NC_052152.1, on the reverse strand, counting down.
GTGACCTGCTCCTGAAAAGGAGTCATATCTCGATGTCTTGGTCCGGTTTCTCGTACAGTGGACAGGTAGAAGGACTGATTGTCATTCCTATAGGTGCATGTGCAATTTAGGAACATATATGCCTATTATAGCAGCTCCTGATCACTCCACAGTAAGTGATTAAGAAGCAACTGATAGAACATTGGGGGCATGAATTGGTTGCCATACATTCAGTGCACATGTCCCATCTGCTGCTGAATCCTGCAAACCAAACTCTTGCATTCACCACTTTTACTGCTTTATGTCCGAGTGTCAGGTTACAGTGAGTATACTTACCTGACAGAATGCAGTGGATCGATTATCCTCTTCCTGCATTACTGAGTGGTTCATTGATGGGCCATGAGCTAACATCCGCACTAATCTCCACCTGTCATCAGACAGGAGGGCCTCCGGCTGCAATCCCTGGGAGACAGCATCTCCCTTTTCTGGATGGCTGGCAGAGAGTCTCCAGGGAAGTTTCACTGAGCCATGGGGCCACACATTGTTGATCTGCAATATGCTTGAAGAGCTGAGGGCATTGCTGGGTGGAGCCCAGAAAGGCAGTGAGTTTGGAAAAGCTTTGAAAGAGAGAGGAGCTGAGTTCTGATCTGCCTGACTCTGAGTCCACAATTCGTTCCAAGTAGGATAGTTTAAAAAAAGAGTAATAATATTTTAAAGAAGAGCAGTCTTGGATGAAGACAAAGAAGAGGCTGAAAAATTCTAGTTGAAGCAGCTAGTTGAAATATTCAGCCAGAGTCTGAAGGCGTTCCAACCAGAACCAAATCTGTTTTATAAAGCAAGTATGACTCTATGCCCTGCTAATTTCAAGATGGATTAAGAGATGTATATTTATTTTCTTGTTGTTTAATGGGAAATTGCATAGTTGTGACAGGTAATTGCAAGCCGTTCTTTTCAAGTGTGAAGTTATTGTAGATATACTGGCAGCACAGGAGCACAAGGGCAGCAAGGTAACACAGTGGTTAGCACTGTGGCTTCACAGCGCCAGGGTCCCACGTTCGATTCCCGGCCAGGTCACCTCACCGGGTCCTCACACTGGCTGAACTTTTATATCAGAGATGGGGTTTTGGTTTCCTGGATAATTGGGGCTCATTCTGGGGTAGGTGGGACCTCTACAAACAGGATGGTCTTCACCTGAACCAGGGGGGTACCAATATCCTGGGAGGGAGATTTGCTAGTGCTCTTCGGGGGGGTTTAAACTAATTCAGCAGGGGGATGGGAACCTAAATTGTAGACCCAGTGTACAGGATGTTGAGAGTAGTGAGGTCAGGGATAGGGTTAAAAGTTCGAAAGAGGGCACCGGCAAGCAGGACGCTGGTTTGAAGTGTGTCTACTTCAACGCCAGGAGCATCCGGAATAAGGTGGGTGAGCTTGCAGCATGGGTTGGTACCTGGGATCTCGATGTTGTGGAGATTTCGGAGACATGGGTAGAGCAGGGACAGGAATGGTTGTTGTAGGTTCCAGGATTTAGATGTTTCTGTAAGAACAGAGAAGATGGTAAAAGAGGGGGGGGGTGTGGCATTGTTAATCAAGGAAAGTATTACGGCGGTAGAAAGGACGCTTGAGGACTCGTCTACTGAGGCAGTATGGGCCGAGGTTAGGAACAGTAGAGGAGAGGTCACCCTGTTGGGAGTTGTCTATAGACCTCCGAATAGTCCCAGAGATGTAGAGGAAAGGATTGCAAAGATGATTCTTGACAGGAGCGAGAGTAACAGGGTAGTTGTTATGGGGGACTTTAACTTTCCAAATATTGACTGGAAATACTATAGTTCGAGTACTATAGATGGGTCAGTTTTTGTGCAGTGTGTGCAGGAGGGTTTTCTGACACAGTATGTAGACAGGCCAACAAGGGGCGAGGCCACATTGGATTTGGTACTGGGTAATGAACCCGGCCAGGTGTTAGATTTAGATGTAGGTGAGCACTTTGGTGATAGTGATCACAACTCGGTTATGTTTACTTTAGCAATGGGCAGGGATAGGTATATACCGCAAGGCAAGAATTATTGCTGGGGGAAAGGCAATTATGATGCTATTCGGCAAGATTTAGGAGGTATAGGATGGGGAAGGAAACTGCAGGGGATGGGTACAATCGAAATGTGGAGCTTTTTCAAGGAACAGCTACTGCGTGTCCTTGATAAGTATGTACCTGTCAGGCAGGGAGGAAGTTGTCAAGCAAGGGAGCCGTGGTTTACTAAGGAAGTTGAAGCACTTGTCAAGAGGAAGAAGAAGGCTTATGTTAGGATGAGACATGAAGGCTCAGTTCGGGCACTTGAGAGTTACAAGTTAGCCAGGAAGGACCTAAAGGGAGAGTTAAGAAGAGCGAGGAGAGGACACGAAAAGTCGTTGGCGGATAGGATCAAGGAAAACCCTAAGGCTTTCTATAGGTATATCAGGAACAAAAGAATGACTCGAGTAAGATTAGGGCCAATCAAGGATAGTAGTGGAAAGTTGTGTGTGGAATCAGAGGAGATAGGGGAAGCATTAAAATATTTTTCATCAGTGTTTACACTGGAGAAAGACAATGTTGTCGAGGAGAACACTCAGGTTCAGTCGACCAGGCTAGATGGAATTGAGGTTCAAAAGGAGGAGGTGTTAGCAATTTTAGAAAATGTCAAAATAGACAAGTCCCCTGGGCCAGATGGGATTTATCCTAGGATTCTCTGGGAAGCCAGGGAGGAGATTGCTGAGCCTTTGTCCTTGATCTTTATGTCGTCTTTGTCGACAGGAATAGTGCCGGAAGACTGGAGGATAGCAAATGTTGTCCCCTTGTTCAAGAAGGGGAGTAGAGACAACCCTGGTAATTATAGACCTGTGAGCCTTACTTCGGTTGTGGGTAAAATGTTGGAAAAGGTTATAAGAGATAGGGTTTATAATCATCTTGAAAAGAACAAGTTGATTAGCGATACTCAACACGGTTTTGTGAAGGGTAGGTCATGTCTCACAAACCTTATTGAGTTTTTTGAGAAGGTGACCAAACAGGTGGATCAGGGTAAAGCTGTTGATGTGGTGTATATGGATTTCAGTAAGGCGTTTGATAAGGTTCCCCACGGTAGGCTATTGCAGAAAATAAGGAAGTATGGAATTGAAGGTGATTTAGCGGTTTGGATCAGTAATTGGCTAGCTGAAAGAAGACAGAGGGTGGTGGTTGATGGCAAATGTTCATCCTGGAGTTCAGTTACTAGTGGTGTACCGCAAGGATCTGTTTTGGGGCCACTGCTGTTTGTAATTTTTATAAATGACCTGGAAGAGGGTGTAGAAGGATGGGTTAGTAAATTTGCAGATGACACGAAGGTCGGTGGAGTTGTGGATAGTGCTGAAGGATGTTATAGGATACAGAGGGACATAGATAAGCTGCAGAGCTGGGCTGAGAGGTGGCAGATGGAGTTTAATGCGGAAAAGTGTGAGGTGGTTCACTTTGGAAGGAGTAACAGGAATGCAGAGTACTGGGCTAATGGCAAGAATCTTGGTAGTGTAGATGAACAGAGAGATCTCGGCATCCAGGTACATAAATCCCTGAAAGTTGCCACCCAGGTTAATAGGGCTGTTAAGAAGGCATATGGTGTGCTAGCCTTTATAAGCAGGGGGATTGAGTTTCGGAACCACAAGGTCATGCTGCAGCTGTACATAACTCTGGTGCGGCCGCACCTGGAGTACTGCGTGCAGTTCTGGTCACCACATTATAGGAAGGATGTGGAAGCTTTGGAAAGGGTTCAGAGGAGATTTACTAGGATGTTGCCTGGTATGGAGGGAAGGTCTTACGAGGAAAGGCTCAGGGAATTGAGGTTGTTTTCGTTAGAGAGGAGAAGGCTGAGAGGTGACTTAATAGAGACATATAAGATAGTCAGAGGGTTAGATAGGGTGGACAGTGAGAGTCTTTTTCCTCGGATGGTGATGACCAACACGAGGGGACATAGCTTTAAATTGAGGGGTGAGAGATATAGGACAGATGTCAGAGGCAGTTTCTTTACTCAGAGAGTAGTAGGGGTGTGGAACGCCCTGCCTGCAATAGTAGTAGACTCGCCAACTTTAAGGGTATTTAAGTGGTCACTGGATAGACATATGGATGAAAATGGAATAGTGTAGGTCAGATAGGCTTCAGATGGTTTCACAGGTTGGCGCAACATCGAGGGCCGAAGGGCCCGTACTGCGCTGTAGTGTTCTATGTTCTATGTTCTATCAGTGCTAAATAAGCTACCCCACCAATGGGTAAGGGAAATTATCATCCCCAGCTGGATATGTCCTATGCAAGTTATTGCACCATATTTCTTTCCATTCTCATCAATCTTTTAGTGTTCTAAAATGCCAATGCACATTCAATGGAACTTGATGTAGGGAATTTGCAGTTCACAAATACCCAATATCAGAACTAATCTACGTTTTCCCCATTAAGTCAAATAATCACGTTCAGGGAAACTCAAGGGAAAATATTAACAGGTGAATAGGACACTCAGTAGAGTGGCTACCTCTGCCATTCTATGCTAATTCAACATTCTTACAATAATGCAGCTCTTTCGTGCGGTGGCCCCATGTCTGGTTGATGCTTTGTTACCACAAAGCTTTTATTAAGAACTTCCAGCTCACTGAGACTTCAGGCAAATCCAAATAAAGCAATCAGCTTTGAAAACTCTGCTCACATTTTGCCAGTTGACAAACTTCTCCACAGTAGCTGTGACATTCGAAAATCACTGTGCACCGTGGCTAGCACTGCTGTCTCACAGCACCAAGGACCCGGTTCAATTCCAGCCTTGAGTCACTGTCTGTGTGGAGTTTGTATGTTCTCCCGTGTTTGCATGGGTTTCCTCTGGGTGCTCCGGTTTCCTCCCACAGTCCAAAGATGTGCGGGTGAGGTGGATTGGCCTTGCTAAATAGTTCCTTAGTATCCAGGGATGTGCAGGTTATGTTATAGAATTACAGGGATAGGGGTGGACTAGGGAGTGGACATGGGTAGAGTGCTGTTTAGAAGTGTTGGTGCAGACACGATGGCCGAATGGCCTCCTTCTGCACTGAAATGTGCTCCTTCAGAACTGAAACTAGTCATCACTGCAGTGGTTTTTACAATACTATAGATCATAGTGATTCTACATTTTAAAAGAATCAACAGCATGCTAATCAAACAGCCCATAACATTCTAAGAAAAAATTGCCCGGGCTGGGATTCTCTGAGCCCACGCCGGGTCACGAGAATCCGGCCACGCTGCTCTGACGCCGGGCCGCTGATTCTCTGGCAACGGGAAATCAACACCAAACGTGCCCGTGCAGTCACCACGGCGCCTGTCAGGGGCCATTGAAAGCAGCCCCCGCGGTGATTCTCCATGCTTGACGGGCAGAGTGCCCAACAAGTTTCGCCGGTGTGGTTTATATATGGTCTCACCCGGTGGGACCTTGGCGTTCTGGCTGTGGGGGCCATCCTGGTGGGGCGGGTGGGGGGACTTCGACTCCAGGATGGCCAGGTCTGTGATAGGGGGCTACCGATCGGCGGGCGCGCTCATTCCGGGGGAGGGGGGTGGTCTATGTTCCTCCGCGCCCGGCCCTGTAGGGCTCCGCCATATTGCGCAGGGGCCGGCGTGGAGACGGCAACCCTGCGCATGCACCGGCACAGAGACGGCCGTCGCACGCATGCGTGGGCCTGCGCTAGCCATACAGGGCCGACCTTCGGCACTAGAGCACCGCACGGCACTCAGGCGCAATACTGGCCCCCGAAGAAGAAGAGAATTACTGGGCCTGGAGGTCCGTTGATGCCGGCGTCGCTCGCACCTGTTTTGATGTCGACGTCAACACTTGGCCGAGATATCGCAGAATCCCGGCCCCTATCTCCCTGTGCGAACGGATTTTAAAAAAAATTCGAACTGCAGCTTTGTTAAAAATTTATCATTTTTTTCTTGGACCATACACTACGTTTGTATCAAGTTTTGTTGAAATCTATCAATTATTCTTGAGGTATATTGTTTACAGACAGAATAATAGGGGCAACCTCTTCCTGCCTCGAATGACTGAAGCAACAAATAGCCAGAAAACAGCAAATTGATATTGCATTTTCGCCTAACAATAATTAATTACATTTATTTTTTGAGAACAACTCTTGACAAGTATTTTTGCTCCATTCCTTTACTTGAGGAGAGGGTGTCTAGATCTCTTTGTTGTGCTGTAGAACTGAGCAGTATATACAAACAGCTCTAGGTGACAAATAGGGACATTACGGTTTTCGTTTCATGAAGTTTTTAAATTTAAGTAGAATAAAAATTCAATCTATTTTAACTAAAATTTGAAATGAAGGACCATGGATAGTAGGGAATGGCATTAATTAAAAGTGTATTTGATTAATGGAACAGCTGATATAAAATGTTAATACATGCTGTTCAACAGCCAGTAGTCTGGTTGACCCTTAAGAAAATAGTGAGCTATTGGGAAAATCCATGATAAAAGATTTAGTTTGTTCAAAAATGAAGGCACGAACAAATAGCAATTTTCACACATTAACACCTTACCTCCTATATTATGTTAAACACTAAACTTGTTCTTTTACTTTAAAAAATATATAATCGTAAAAACCACTGCAGTGATGACTAGTTTCAGCTCTGGCAAAAGCACCTAAATTTTATGGGTGAACTTGAACTCACATAATCCATATCTCATCTTGAACACCGATGAAAAACAAACCTATTTCATCGAAAAAAGTTGTATTACTTGCCAATGTTTATAAAAGATAGAAGTTGACATGCAACAGTGCTTTATTCTTTCTTTTCAAAAGGGAATCTTAGCCCTAGTGGAGCAATATTATTTCATTGCTTTTATAAAAAGATTGGAGAGCACAGAGGAGACCGTTCAACCCACTCTACTTGCTAAATCTATCCAATTGGTCTCACTCACCTGCTCTTTCCCCATAGCCCCCTGATTAATTTCCTTTTTTTTTAATTTAAAGAACCCAATTATTTTTTTCCAATTCAGGGGTAATTTAGGCAAATCCATCTAACCTGCAGATCTTTGGGTTGTGGGGGTGAAACCCACGTAGACACAGGTAGAATTTGCAAACGCCACACAGATAGTGACCCGGGACCGGGATCGAACCCGGGTCCTCGCCACCATTGGCAACAGTGGTAACTGCGCCGCCGTGCCACCCGATTCATTTCCCCTTCAAGTATTTGCCCAATTCCCATAAGAATGTCACTACTAAATCTCCTTCCACTTCCCTTTCAGGAAGTGGGCACAATTCTCTGGCCTTGTAGCACTCTCGCTTGAGTGTAACAAGGCCGGTAAATAACGGGAAAGAAGGAAATTGAGAACCGCGCCGGGTGTCAAGCCGTTTACAATGCAACTAGCCCGTTCCTGTAGGCAAGACCAATTATCACCACTTGAGCCCTATTTCTATATAATTAATGGGAGCCACCCCATATCCAACACCCTCCCACCATTCAGCAGCCTCCGCTGCAAGTGGTCACACTGGCGCCGATTAGAACTCCTTTTGAAAAACGTGAACATGGTGGATGGGCTGCTGCGGAGACAAGGAAGTGAGCAGACATCTTCGCTCACAGGCAATGAGCCCAGGGACACTGGGCTTGCTGCCCCTATGCTTGGGGAGAGGGGGCCACCTTGGGGGTCTGAGAGTATCGGGGCTGGGGGTGTGTCTGCGGGGCAGTGGGCCAGGGGTGCGGACTTATGCAGATCCGCCATGCCAATCCCTGGATGATTTATTCCTCTACCGGTGGCAACCAAGCCCCGACCTGTCTGCCCCACCAACCACCCATAACTACCGACCATCCATAACCCACTTACCGCGGAGGCCTCTGGCCGTGCTCCTGAAGGCTAATGCTAATAGGGAATTGGAAATCATGGTGAAATGAGCACTTCACCCATCCCAAGTAGATTTTCGTATGTGGGCAGGCCATGTAGCATGTGGGCTCATTGCCCAGCATTCCAATCACGTTGATGCAGGACACTGCTTGAACACTGGGCGAGGCAGCCAACGTCCTATCACCCAGGGGATGGCCACCTGTGTGCACATGTCCGTGGCCGCGTGTGCATGCGCAGGGCGTGTCAGGTGGGTATCAAGTATCTGTGGGGGATGGGGAATGGGATTGGTAGCCGGCCCGCATCACGGAACAAAGAGCCAGAGGCGTCATGCTGGTCGTGTTGTGGGTATTTTAATGTTCCTTGTACAAGTGTACACCACTGCTCTGCTCTCCCAATGGTGCCACCCCACTATCCCCACCCTCCCTCCCTTGCAAATCCCTCACAAAGCCCCCTACCCCTTGTGGTGATCCACTGTGTAATTGTGTGTGTGTCTATATTAGGGGATGTACAGTAGTACCTATACTACAGGTTCGCCGGTAGCCCCTGCCGGCTAGCTCCGCCCATAAGGAGCCATATAAATATGCAGTTCTCCTGAGCAGCCATTCTACCAGCTGCAGTCGGAGGATAGACATCTAACTGTAATAAAGCCTCTATTGTACCCATTCGAGTCTTTAGTACGATTGATAGCGCATCAATTTATTACAGTTAGATTTTCCGCGTCATGGACATCAGGATCAAACCAGATCGCTTGCAGCTGGATCCGCACTCGCCAGAAAGGACTTTACTCACTGGCTGGCTTGCTTTGAGGCCTATATCAACTCAGCGACCCCCGAGCCGACGGAAGCTCAGAAAATCCAGGTTCTCTACTCAAGGTTGAGCTCCAACGTGTTCCCGCTGATGCAGGATGCACCGAATTACACAGGCGCCATTGACCTCCTTAAAGAAAACTACGTCCAGAAGACAAAAGCTCTATTAGCAAGGCATGTACTCACCACTCGCGTACAACTACCTGGTGAGTCGATTGAAGACTTCTGGCGGGCCCTTATCCCTCTCGTACAGGACTGCGGCTGCCAGGCCGTCACGGCCATGGAACATTCCAATCTCCTCATGCGTGATGCATTCGTGACGGGGATTGCATCGGACCCCATCCGGCCAGGCAACGACTGCTGGAAGGGGCCGCGCTCAACCTAACGGAGACGAAAGCTTTAGCGCTCTCCATGACGGTCGCTTCTCGTAATGTCCAGTCCTACCCCGCTCGCTGCGTGGCCCACCCATCCTACCCCTGGTGGACCCCGCAACCAACCCCCGCCCGACTGGGGCCACTCCTGCCCAATATGCCTGCGCTGCCCGCCACACCGCACACTCTGGGGGTCCCCGCTGCTACTTCTGCAGCCAACAGAAGCACCCCCACCAGCGCTGCCCAGCCCGCACCGCAACCTGCAAATCCTGCGGCAAGAAGGGCCACTTTGCGGCGGTGTGTCAGGCCCGCGCAGTTGCCGCTATCGCGCCCGAGTTCGCTCCCTTCCCCCAGCAGATCGCACAGTGGGCGCCGCCATTCTCTGCTCCCGGGGCCACGTGCAACCAGTGGGCGCCGCCACCTTCTCCCCCCAGGTCCACGTGCGGCCCATGGGCGCCGGCATCTTGCACCTCCCCCACAACGTGCGCTGCATGGGCGCCGGCATCTTGTCCCGCGGCCGCAACGTGCGCTGCATGGGCACCGCCATCTTCTCCCCCACAGGTCCTTCGGACGTCGCCATCGCCACCATTTTGTCTCCCCCTCGGGACTGGACCGCTGGACCCGGGTCGCTGCCGCTCCTCATCAGACTCCTCGGAAGACCGCCCGCTGCTTGCCTCCATGTCGCTGGACCAATCCCGTCCTCACAACCTGGCCATCGCTTCGACGACGGTGCTAATCAATGGCCACGCGACCTCCTGCCTACAAGACTCCGGGAGCACCGATAGCTTCATCTACCCGGACACGGTAAGGCGCTGCTCCCTCGCAGTCCATCCCACCAACCAGTGGATCCCCCTGGCCTCCGGATCCCACTCTGTCCCGATCCGAGGTTTCTATGTGGTCAACCTCACCCTGCAAGGCATTGAATTCAGCGGTTTCCGCCTGTGCGTTCTCCCCAATCTCTGTGCTACACTATTACTGGGCCTGGTTTTTCAATGTAACCTCAAGATTCTCACCCTCAAATTCGGTGGGCCCCTACCCCCACTCACCGTTTGCGGCCTCACGACCCTCAAGGTTGACCCTCCCTCCCTCTTTGCCAATCTGACTGTGGATTGCAAGCTCGTCGCCACCAGGAGCAGACGGTACAGCGCCCAGTACAAGGCCTTCCGTGTCGCGTCTTTTCGTCCGACGTCATTTCGTCCAACGACACTTCGTCCACGTCTTTTGGTCCAACGTCTTTTTGTCCGCCCGTCTTTTGGTCCAACGTCACTTCGTCCAATTAACCAATTGCAAATCAACTCCGTATAAAAGCATTTAATTGATAGAAAGCAGGCACAATACAGCAAGTGAATTTAATTGCTAAAATGCAAGTAATTGATGAAATTCAAGTAAAATGCAAGCTTAAAAATGCAGTTAAAAAGTTAAAAAATCTAAAAATGCAGTTAAAAAGATCTAAAAGTTTACTACTGATGAATTCCCGAAATTACTTAAAATTGATGTAAATTGTGAGCAACATTCCTCAAGAAATCAATTTTCGCTGTGGGATCATATTCAACGACCAATCTTTTGAGGCGTTCAGTTATTTTCTTATATCGCATACATGAAGTCGCCTGATTCCCCCGAAGAATTTGAGCCTTTTTGCCTATTATTAACCCTTCCTCTTCCTTCAGAGTTTTGATTAACCTCCAGATATTCAAATGAGCTCCACCCGCCGAACGCTTTATCGCAGAATGAAACCCCTCAGCAGCATTATTTGTTCTCAGTAGATCTTGTAGAACACGCTGATTAACATTCCATACAGCTGTCGGGAACGTAGGTGTTTCTCTCCTTCGTCTGGCACCACGTCCTCTCACAATGCCTATGTAAGTCAAGTCGAAGTAAACGATGAATTCAGCAGGTATTTCTTCATCGTCTATCAAATCTTCATAAGCCTCTTCGACATCTTCAACGGGGAGGAAAGCTAATGCTGAAAAACATCGAATTTTAAGACAGAATTCAGAGTCTGTCTTGTATTTTTCTTTGAGGCCTAAATCGGTAATTTTTCGAAACACAGATTGGCTCAAATGAAACAAACATGCCACGACAGATGCATTAAGGAATGATGAATTAATTGCCTTGTGAACTGCAGCTTCGAAATCTGCCATGATATCAATCGGATCTGCATCAGGTTGCATAATTTTCAATTGGTCAAAGAATAATTCGTATGTCTGCTTCCTTTTATTCGGCAGTAATGCAAAGACCCGTGGTAGACTGCTACCTTTAACTTGTACATGAATGCAGAACAGTTGAAACCACTGTTGTGGCACAATCTTGAATGTTCCATCACATGCCCAATGACGATATGATGCTAAATCCTGAAGAGCACTTTCTGATGCGAATACTAGTAAGCGCTGTTGATCCTCGACGCCCGAATCGAACCTCAGAAACTGCTGGCCATTGTCAAGCTTGCAATATTTGTCAGGTATTTCAAAACCGTGTCTAGCCGCTGGATTAGCGGGAAATCCAAAATTTTTTTGTCGGCACCTTTGAATAGTCTTTGAGACGACGGGCAGCCTTGGGAGTTGAGAGCAGGTATTTTCTGATAGCTGCGTAAACTTGGCTGCTAGTATGCTACGCGAACTTGCTGCTATGTTTTCCACTGCTTCATGCTTTATTTCTGCAACTGCTTTTCTAGCATTTAACGAATCGACATCAGCTGGATGAAGGTGCTCATTAGAGAAATAAATAATTTTAGGCTCATTGTTTTCCGTGACCGTGTGAATCCGCACTGAACATAGCCTTCTTTTCTCACATCTCCAGTATTCTTTTCCTAGGTTTGCATTGCTCGAATGAAAATCGTAGATATAGTTATTTCCATCAGCCACCTTCCGTTTACTCTTCGTTGACACAATGAACTTTGCCATTTCGGGATGGGCGAATTCGGGATTAGAAAAGAGACAGATAATATCTATCCTTTAACGAGGCTCGTTAAAGGGGAGAGAACGATAATAACTATCCTTTAACGAGGCTCGTTAAAGGAAAGAGGCCGGTAATAAAGATCCTTTATTGTATATTATGTGCATTAGAGAAGATTTCCATGTACAAAAGTTAAAGTGGAGTGGAGTGCTACTAAGCAAGTTACTAAAAGTCAAGTTACAAAAAGTCTTTGACAAAAAAAATCATCCAGCAAAAACACGTAAAAAGTCACAAAAAATCTTTGACGAAAAAAATCACCGGACAAAATGACGTTGGGCCAAAAGACGGGCGGACAAAAAGACGTTGGACGAAAAGACGTGGACGAAGTGTCGTTGGACGAAATGACGTCGGACGAAAAGACATAGCACCAGGCCTTCATCAGGTCCGAGGTCCAGCGGCTGCTCCGGGAAGGTATTATCGAGGCCAGCAATAGCCCCTGGAGAGCCCAAATGGTAGTGGTTAAAACTGGGGAGAAACACAGGATGGTCGTGGACTACAGCCAGACCATCAATCGGTACATGCAGCTCGACGCGTACCCCCTCCCTCGCATATCTGATATGGTCAATCAGATTGCACAGTACCGCGTCTTCTCGACGATTGACCTTAAATCCGCATACCACCAGCTCCCCATCCGTAAATCGGTCCGTCCATACACCGCCTTCGAGGCGGACGGTCGCCTCTATCAATTTCTTAGGGTTCCCTTCGGCGTCACTAACGGGGTCTTGGTATTCCAAAGAGAAATGGACCGAATGGTTGACCGGTATGGACTGCGGGCCACGTTTCCGTACTTAGATAATGTCACCATCTGCGGCCATGACCAGCAGGACCACGAGGCCAACTTTGCAAATTTCTCCACACCGCATCTCTCCTGAACCTCACTTACAACAAGGAGAAGTGCGTGTTCAGCACCAACCGCTTGGCCATCCTCGGCTACGTAGTCCAAAACGGACTTCTGGGGCCCGATCCCGACCGCATGCGCCCCCTCATGGAGCTCCCCCTTCCCCACTGCCTGAAGGCCCTCAAACGCTGCCTGGGGTTCTTCTCCTATTACGTCCAGTGGGTCCCACAATACGTGGACAAGGCCCGCCACCTGATACAGTCCACTCAATTTCCCCTCACGGCCGAGGCACAACATGCCTTCACCCATATTAGAGCAGACATAGCCAAGGCCGGGATGCGTGCAGTAGATGAGACACTGCCCTTTCAAGTAGAGAGTGACGCTTCAGATGTCGCCCTTGCCACCACTCTAAACCAGGCAGGCAGACCCGTGGCATTCTTTTCCCGCACCCTCCATGCCTCCGAAATTTGACATCCGTCTATTGAAAAGGAGGCCCAAGCAATCGTTGAAGCGGTGCGGCACTGGAGGTATTACCTGGCCGGCAGGAGATTCACTCTCCTCACTGACCAGCGGTCAATAGCCTTCATGTTCAACAACATGCAGCAGGGCAAGATCAAAAATGATAAAATCTTGAGGCAAATCGAGCTCTCCACCTATAATTACGAGATCTTGTACACCCAGCAAGCTCAACGAGCCCACAGACGCCCTCTCCCGAGGTACATGTGCCAGCGCGACAGCCTTTGCCATCCAGGGGTCACTCTGTTGTACCACCTCATCAAAGCCCGCAATCTGCCCTACTCCGTCGAGGAAGTATGGACAGTCACCAGAGACTGCCAGGTCTGTGCGGAGTGCAAGCCGCACTTCTACCGGCCAGACCACGCGCGCCTGGTGAAAGAGTCCCGCCCCTTTGAACGCCTCAGCGTGGATTTCAAAGGGCCCCTCCCGTCCACCGACCGCAACACTTATATCCTTAGTGTGGTCGATGAATTCTCCAGGTTCCCATTCGCCATCCCATGCCCGGATATGACGTCTGCCACTGTCATCAAGGCCCTCGACTCCATATTTGCTCTGTTCGGTTTCCCCGACTACATCCACAGCGACAGGGGATCCTCATTCATGAGTGATGAGCTGCGTCAGTTCCTGCTCAGCAGGGGTATCGCCTCCAGCAGGACGACCAGCTACAACCCCCGAGAAACGGGCAGGTAGAGAGGGAGAACGGGACGGTATTGGGGGCCATCCTGCTGGCCCTACGGTCCAGGAACCTCCCAGCTGCTCACTGGCAGCAGGTCCTCCCGGATGCACTGCACTCCATCCGGTTGCTACTGTGCACTGCCACGAATAACACACCCCATGAACGTGTCTTTACCTTCCCTAGGAAGTCCACATCCGGGATGTCGCTCCCGACATGGCTCGCAGCTCCAGGACCGGTTCTATTACGGGGCATGTCCGACTCCACAAGGCGGACCCCTTGGTGGGCAGAGTACGCCTGCTCCACGTAAACCCCCAGTATGCCTACGTCGAGTTCCCCGATGGCTGCCAGGATACGGTCTCGCTCAGAGACCTGGCTCCCTCGGGTGCCACTCCCACTCCCACACACCTCCCCATCCACGCGCCACCCGCGTACCCAGCCCCACCAGGTCCATCCCTCCTTCCCCTGCCCACGCTAGAGGACGAGAAAGATTTCGGCACGCTCCCGGAGTCATCCAGCTACTGGCCAGCACCAACACCGCCAGCACCAACACCGCCAGCACCGATGCCGTCGACGCCGCCATCGCCTGTACAGACATCGCTACCACTGTTACATAGCTCCCAGCGAACCGTCAGACCACCGGACAGACTTAACCTCTGACGGGCACTGGGTCACAAGATGGACACATATTGTTTCTCCCTCCCCTCTGTAAATAATTCACAATTCTGTATATAGTTCCACGCCACCCCTGCCGGACTCATTTTTAACAGGGGGTGAATGTGGTGATCCACTGTGTAATTGTGTGTGTGCATCTATATTAGGGGATGTACAGTAGTACCTATACTACAGGTTCGCCGGTCGCCCCTGCCGGCTAGCTCCGCCCACAAGGAGCCGTATAAATATGCATGAGTTCTCCTGAGCAGCCATTCTACCAGCTGCAGTCGGAGGATATACATCTAACTGTAATAAAGCCTCTATTGTACCTATTCAAGTCTTTAGTACGATTGATAGCGCATCACCCCTCCAACGCACACTCCATTTCTTAGCCCCACTTACCCCACTGCCACCCCAGTGCCCTCAGTGATCCTCGATGTGCTTTTCCTTCCTTGTGGTACTGCGACATCTAGGTGTAACCCAGGATGCACATCAAAGGTGGAGGCAGCCAGCTGCTTACCTCATTCCGTGGCCTTCAATACCTTTTGCGGCCGTCCTCTGGGGGTGGAGGGCCCCGCCGCACTTGTTGGCAGTACATGCACAACCGTGCTGCCCTGTTCCGCGGAGGTGCTGGCTGTGAGAGGCATCCACAACAGAGGGGTGGAACTCAGGGGATAGTGGCCACCATCGCTAGTCCATAGCTTGGGTCCGGGTTGCCACCCAGCGCCCCCTCCTCCTAGTCGGTGCCCATAGGGCCCCGGCGGACCTCGGGAGGCAGGGACAGCTGGTTCGAGCCCTGGCTTGAGCTCCTCCATTATCTCTGGGTGAACCTGTTAGAGGCTCAGCATCTGACTAGGACCCACCAGCTGGGTGCTGGGATCCAGAAGCCTCCCCGAACTGCTGTCTCACCTGGGGGTTCCTGCCCCCAACTGATGTGCATCAGCAACTGTGTGGTGCTGACTAATTTGTCCTCTAGGAGCCTGTCCACTAACATATCCCACCGAGATGTATGTATCTGCACTGGTGGAGACAGGGCATGACAGCTGTCACCGACTGCGGCAACCTCCGAGCTCTCCTCCAAGGTGGTCTCATGGGAAGCAGGGGAGTGGCCACCCCGGATGTGCTGGCGCCGTCGGCTGTAGGATCTGTGGGAGACTGAACACGTGGTATGTGAGGGATGGGTCAATCTGTCTGGCAGTAACAATTCACATGTGACAGTCCATCCGGGTAGAGCCCGGTGGCTTCTCTCCTCTGCGACATGTGCCGGCCTCCGCATTTGATGGCCGCTCTGTCCGCAGCCAAGGCAGTCACCTCCAGGGCCCGTTCTTCGAATGTCGTGAGGATTCTTACGTCCGGCACCCCTCCACCAGTCTGGACCCTCTCCTGGCGATTGTGGGAGAGCTTCTCCTGCAGCGACACAGAGAGAACATCATTGACCTTACATGGGGTTCACAGTGCTGGGTGAGTGGGTTGGGGTGAAGGGAGGGGGGTGTGAAGGGTGGGTTTGGGGGTGGGCTGGTCGCGTTGGGGGGGGCGGAAAGTTATGGGGGGGTGGGGTCAGGGGGTCTGTGTCAACTCACCCTTGCTGACCTGTGTAGGTCACTAACCTTCTTGCGGCACTGGAGGCCAGTTCTCCTGGTCACACTATCCGAGCTTAAGGCCACTGCCACTTCATCCCAGGCGGTACTGGCTGCCCGCTGGGGCTCATCTCCGGGACCCTTGGGGGAATAGGATGTCCCTCCTGGCCTCCACTACATCTCGGATCCTTTCCAAACCTTGTGGCGTGTCGTCTCGGCTGCGAACTGAGTGGTGTCGGTAGTGCAAGTACTGTTTAAGTGCTGCTCAACCTTGTAAGCAGGGAGATTAGCAGTCACTTTCCCAGCAAATCGGCTGTCAAGCATTCATTTACGGAGTGGAGCCCTTGAGACTTCATTAAGTGGACCAATTAGCACTGAATAGCATTGCCAGTCTCGCTGGGCCAAGCGTCGGGAGGTTTGTGGTAGTTCCCGCTCGCTACCACACTTAGAAAGTTTCCGGAGAATCGCGCCCGGTGTATTCCAGATCCCAACAACTCAATATGCAAAACATTTTTCTCATATAGCTTCTGGTTCTTTAGCTGCCCATTTTAAATTTGTGTCCTCTCGTTACCCTTTTGCCACCAGAAACTCAGTTTCTTCTTGTTTATTCTATCAAAACCATTCTCCTCCTTCAAATCTCCTTTAACAAATTATATCAAGAGTGTTTTTTCATTTTTACCTTTTATTTTGTAAGTAAATTAATGTGACCAAGTAAAATTTAAGGTGACCAGGTGTCTAGTTTTATAACAGGCAGACCAGATTTCACTGCAATGGAGCACTTTCTCGTACCAGACAGACTTATATCTGGTATGTCAAAAGCTTTCTGCTTTGCACCATTCAAAATGCTATGCACCGCAGCCGAGGGAATGCCTGTTCATTTCCTGAGCATTCATTATCCAATGTAGTGATGAATCAAAAAGGGATAATGAAAAAATCAACCAATTAGAGGCTGGGCTGCTCCAAAAGGTCACTGTTTGCTCAAACCCCTCATGATAATATTCTGGTTGCCATTTGTGCCCATGACAAAAAGTCCCATGCGATTAATTCTACATCCTATTGACACTCCCTCAGTGTGATCTACCAGTCTCATTGAATTACTGGTATTGGTATTCGCCAAAAACATTTCCAGGTTGGCAAGTGCCTGGGAAAAGAGATCACAGCGTTAGGCTCAGTATACCCACAGCTATGTCACAGATGATCATTTATCAATTCAAAATGCTAAGAGAAAGATGTTGGGCTGGATTCTCTGTTTTTGGGACTATATACCCACGCCGTCGTAAAAACTGTGGACTTTCACGCCAGAAAAACTGTTTTGAAAGGGCCACATATTCCTAGCCCTGCAGGGGGCTAGCAGGGACCCAGCGTAAAACTAGCAGCTTCTGTTGCAGATACGGGCCCCGCACTTCTGGGTCGGAGGCCAGGTATGCGCACAGCTGCGGCCTCCAGCGGCCACGCCGTGTTCCATGGCGGACTCAGACCGCGCAGTTGGACATTTAAAATAGACCACCCCCTGATGTGGGAGAAGGTGGAAAGAGTGAGCGAGAACGTATAGAAGCACTTAGATTATATTAAAGCAAATTATCTTTCTTTCTCTTTGGGAACTGATGTCTCAAACAATGGTGCAACTTAATGTTTCTCCTTTGTTTTGTGATATTTCAATTTTAAGAAGGGAGTCCACCTTTTACAATTAGATTGCTCAGTGACTGCAAGAAAGAAATGCTTTCGATCTCAGCTTAGGGAAATTTTCCATTTTTCAGCTGATAATACAATTGTTAATTACGAAAAGCAAAGCAATGTTTAGCAAAAACGGAAAGGTACGCCAAAGAGCATTGTTGTAGCCAACTGTTTGGCTCCTATTTTGCATAAATCAATAAGTTACACTATTATAAGCTTTGCCTTTGATGCAGGAACCATTGTTCTCAAGGTATATGCTGACTTCAGCATTTCTGCAAGTAAAACACAGCAACTGAGGGAGCTCTGTCACTTCATTGAAGGGAGGTGTGAAATCTATTGAGGCACTTTGTGATCAGGGGCGAAATTCTCCGACCCCCCACAGGGTCGGAAAATCACCCGGGGCCGGCGTAAATCCCGCCTCCGCCGTGGCGGGAATTCTCCGCCACCTGGGAATTGGCGGGGGGTGGGGGGGGGGGAATCGCGCCCCGCTGATCGGCATGCCCCCCACGGCAATTCTCCGGCACACGATCGTCCAAAGTCCCGCCGCTGACAGGCCAATCCCGCCGACGTGGTTTCAACCACTTCTGGTGGCGGCGGGATTGGCGGCGCGAGCGGGCCCCCTGGGTCCTGGGGAGGGCGCGGGGCGATCGGACCCCGGAGGGTGCCCCCACGGTGGCCTGGCCCGCGATCGGGGCCCACCGATCGGCGGGCGGGCCAGTGCCGTGGGGGCACTCTTTTTCTTCCACCGCTGCCACAACCTCCACCATGGCTGAGGCGGAAGAGAACCCCCCTTCCGCGCATGTGCCGGTTGTGACGTTAGCAGCAGCTGACGCACCGGCGCATGCGCGAACCGGCGAAGGCCGAGTATCGGCCAGCCCCGACGCCGGCCGGCGGGCGTCAAAGGCTGTTGGCGCCGGTTTTGGCGGCAACCACTCCGGCACGGGCCTACACCAGAGTGTTGGTGCCACTCCGCTACACCGGGACCCCCCCCGCCCCACTGGGTAGGGGTGAATCCCGGCCCTGGTGGCTGTCTTCAGGTGCTGAAGTGCTGGAAACCTGTGACAAGTTACTTTCAGATTGTAGGAAGAGTGGGCAAAACACAATGGTGATGCTTTGGGGACAAAGGGTTTGCTAATTAAGAGAGTGAGCTTTACTTTAGGGCAGCACAGTGGCGCAGTGGGTTAGCCCTGCTGCCTCACGGCGCCGAGGTCCCAGGTTCGATCCCAGCCCTGGGTCACTGTCCGTGTGGAGTTTGCACATTCTCCGTGTTTGCGTGGGTTTCGCCCCCACAACCCAAAGATGTGCAAGGTAGGTGGATTGAACATGATAAATTGCCGCTTAATTGGAAAAAAATGAATTGGGTACACTAAATTTATTTTTTAAAAAAGCTTTACTTTATCTTTCTTAGCAATCCTCTGATACTACTTATGGACCATATTAAAGTGATAGAGGCCAGGCCAGTCAGTTTCCACTCCGTGTAGGAGCTGATGTATGACATAAGAACCTGGAGAAAATTATTTGACATCAGATTTGGGGTTCAGTGAATGGCAGATGAACAGGAAAATGTGAGAGAGACTTTAGGTGGGATTTTCCGGCCCCAACACTAGTGGGCATCATCGCAGGTGGAATGGGAAAATTTGGAGAGCTATTAAATTTCAACACCTTGCCAAATTTTCATGTTCTGCCCACAACAATGCCCACCATTAGTGTGGCCGGATAATCCCAGCCTTACTAACCATCTACAAGAGTCAGGAAATGCTTGGAATGACAGAAATGACTTAGCTGAAAGCAGCTTTCACAACAGAATGTCCAAATTAGCCTTTGCAAATGCTGTGACCTTTGAAACATTTTGCAATGGTATACAATTATGCAATCTTGAAGAGACTGCCAGGGTGCCAGGCTGACAGTGCCAAAGTGCTCAGGTACCAGGCCAGGGAATTACCCTGCCCTGTCCCTGACCACTCAGGGACCATCCTGCGTTGAGACCCCCAGAGGTACCATTACGCTGCCTGGTCCCATTTGTGTGGAGCAGTACATGTGTGGATCAGAGATCTTGCAGGCGCAGCCATTGAGTTCCAGGCACTGGGTGAATGCGGCCATTGAGCTCATTTAAATATGCAGATCTGGATCTTGCTTAGCGTGGAAGTGATCCAGATCGAACCAGGCGAAGAGAGTTGGGTGACTTGGGATCAGCCCAATTTGGGATCTGGGCGAAACGGTGTCGCTGAATCGCACACTGATGGAACCATCAATTCACTAGACACGAGCTTTAAGATATGAACAGTGGCTTTAATCTACTTACTACAGAGCCAGCCTGTTACCCGTTGAACTCTCGATGAACTGCAGGCTGGCTCTGGACAAGGGTATTTATACAGTAGTCCAGGGGGAGGAGTCATGGGCGGAGCCAAGGGTGGAGCCCTGTACAAACTCCTGAGCATTCCCAGAGCTACTTCCCCCTAGTGGTCGGATAACGCTACTGCGCTTACAATGGTGTTGGTAAATACAGTGTGAATTACTAAGTTACATTCACCACAGTCACCCCCTGCAAAAAAATCAAGTCCGGCGGGGGTGGTGGTCCACAAAGTAAGTCTGTCCAGTGGTCGAACTGTCCACTGTGATCTGCGGAGCACCGGGGTTGCAGCCTCTTGCGGTGGCTGGATGGGGGTTGTGTGCTGGGGTACGATGGCAGACTCCAGGGAGGGTTGTGTCCGAGCTTCATACTCTTCTGGTTCGACTGGGGACTGGGGGCTGGCCAGCGCGGGTACACGGAACTGGTGGAGCGAGCTCGTGGGCTCAGGAGCGCGAGGGGGCGGCAGCATGGGGTGTAGGGTGAGGGGTCCTTCTGTGGAGGTAGAGGGGGTGCTGGATCCAGCGGGTGCCAGATCCCGGAGGGATACTGTGTCCTGACAGCCGTCAGGGAACTCGACGAAGGCGTACTGGGGGTTGGAGTGGAGCAGGCGCACCTTCTCAACAAGGGGGTCGGTTTTGTGTGCCCTGACGTGTTTCCTCAGGAGTACCGGGCCCGGTGTCCTCAGCCATGCCAGAAGTGAGACCCCCGTGGTAGTGCCTCTGGAAAAAATGAAGAGCCTCTCGTGAGTGGTCTGATTGGTCGCTGTGCATAAGAGGTACCTAATAGCGGGAGCGCGTCTGGGAGGACTTCCTGCCACTGGGAGACTTGGAGCTTTCTAGACCGGAGGGTCAGTAGGACAGTCTTCCAGACCGTCGCGTTCTCCCTCTCCACCTGCCCGTTCTCCCTGGGGTTGTAGCTGGTAGTCCTGCTCGAGGCAATGCCCTTGTCGAGCAGGTACTGACGCAGCTCGTCGCTCATGAAGGACGAACCCCGGTCGCTGTGCACGTAGCTGGGGAAACCAAACAGGGTGAAGATGCTATGCAGGGCCCTAATGTCTGTGAGAGGTCATGTCGGGGCACGGGATAGCAAATGGGAAACGGGAGAACTCATCTACGACGTTTAGAAAGTAAACGTTCTTGTTAGTTGAGGGGAGTGGCCCTTTGAAATCAATCGCGAGGCGTTCAAAGGGCCTAGAAGCCTTGACCAGGTGGGCCCTGTCTGGTCTATAGAAGTGCGGTTTGCACTCCGCACAGATCGGGCAATCCCTGGTGACCGCTTTTACCTCCTCGTTGGAGAAAGGCAGGTTTCGGGATCTGATGTAGTGGGCGAGCCGGGTGACCCCCGGGTGGCAGAGGTCGTTGTGGATGACTTTCAGTCGGTCAATCTGCGCGCTGGCGCATGCTCCCCGGTTAGGGCATCCGGAGGCTCGTTGAGCTTCCCGGGTCGATACTTAATATCGTAGCTATAGGTGGAGAGTTCGATCCGCCACGGAAGAATTTTATCACTTTTTATTTTGCCCCTTTGCGAATTATCAAACATAAAGGCAACCGATCTTTGGTCGGTGATGATGGTGAACCTCCTACCTGCGAGGTAGTGCCTCCAGTAACGAATAGCCTCCACAATGGCTTGTGCTTCTTTCTCGACTGAGGAGTGTCGGAGTTCTGAAGTGGGAGAAAAATGCGACTGGTCTCCCTGCCTGATTTAGTGTGGCTGCTGGAGCTACCTCTGAGGCGTCGCTCTCAACCTGGAATGGAGTGGATTCATTCACCGCCCGCATGGCCACTTTGGCGATGTCTTCCTTGATGCAGTTGAAGGCCTGGCACGCCTCAGCTGACAGGGGAAATTGTGTTTCCTTAAAGAGTGGATGGGCTTTGTCCGCATATTGAGGGACCCACTGGGCGTAGTAGGAGAAGAAGCGCAAGCACCGTTTGAGGGCCTTGGGGCAATGGGGGAGGAGGAGTTCTAAGAGGGGGCGCATACGGTCCGGTTCTGGGCCCAGGACTCCGTTTTCCACGACGTAGCCGAGGATGGCCAGTCTGTTTGTGCGGAAAATGCATTTCTCTTTGTTGTGGGTGATGTTTAATTTCTGTGCCGTCTGGAAAAAACGGTGGAGGTTGGCGTTGTGGTCCTGCTGGTCATAGCCGCAGATGGTGACATTGTCCAAGTACGTACCCAGCCCGTACTGGTCCACCATTCGGTCCATTGCTCGTTGGAACACCAAGACCCCATTAGTGACGCCGAAGGGGACCCGGAGGAAATGGAAGAGGCGGCCATCGGTCTCGAATGCCATGTAGTGGCGGTACTCCAGGCGGATTGGGAGCTGGTGGTATGCAGACTTCAGATCCACCGTGGAAAAGAGCCGATACTGGGCGATCTGATTTACCATGTCTGCAATCCTGGGGAGGGGATACGCGTCGAGGAGCGTAAATCTATTTATGGTCTGACTATAGTCGACAACCATGCGGAATTTTTCCCTGGTCTTAACGACCACCACCTGAGCTCTCCAGGGACTATTGCTGGCCTCTATAATCCCCTCACTGAGAAGCCTTCGGACCTCTGATCTGATAAATACCCTATCCTGCAGCTGTATCGCCTGCTACGAGTGGCTACGGGTTTACAGTCCTTTGTGAGATTGGCGAAGAGAGGAGGGGGGGGGGGAGTTTCGCAGCGTAGCGAGGCTGCAGATAGTGAGTGGGGGCAGGGGCACGCCAAAGCTGAGGGTGAGGCTCTTAAGGTTACACTGAAAATCTAGGACTAATAAGAGTGGCGCGCAGAGGTCGGGCAAAACGTAGAGTTGAAATTTTGAGTAGCTAGCGCCTCGGATTGTGAGTTTCGCGGCGGTGCGCCCCTGGATCTGGACAGAATGGGAGCCTGAAGCGAGCGAGATAGTTTGCCGCACGGGGAAAACGGGGAGCGAACAGCGTCTTACCAGGTCTGGGTGTATGAAGCTCTCAGTGCTCCCGGAGTCGAAAAGGCATGGCGTGTTGTACCAATTGATTTGGACCTCCGCCATCGAATTTCGGGCGTGATTGATCCAGGGTGACTGCGCCGAGTTGCGGGCCGCGTGATGAGCGCCCAGGGAGGTCGTACACTTCCGATGAGTTGTCCGAGCATGGAGATGCAGGTCAGGCCCGTGGATCGCACATAGCGGGCGGCGAGGAAGATGGCGTCCAAGATGGCGGCCCCCATGAGTCGCACGTGGCCGGCCGCGTGGTGGAGGTTTGCCAAGAAGGCAGCCCCCATGGATCGCACGTGGCGGGAGGGGGCGGGGTCGGGGCATAGGCCGCAGCGTTTCAGGTCCCGCGGGCCTGCGGGTGTGGGGAGCGATTACTTTGTGCCGCTGGGGAGTTAGAAGCTGGGGCCCTTTTTGCGAGGCACACTCTCGCGTAGTGGCCTTTCCGCCCACAGCTGCTGCAGGTCACGTTGCGGGCCGGGCAGTGCTGCCGCGGGTGCTGATTCTGGCCGCAGAAATGGCAGGCTGGAGCAGCATAGTGGCTGGCTGGGGCAGCATGGTGGCTGGGCGGCCGCATGGCACAGGCCTGAGGGAGTCGCTGGTCGGGGGCCCATGATTGGGTCGCGGGGTCCGTGGGGAACAAGGTGAGGCTGTGGAAGGAGACCTCCATCGTGGTAGCAATTTCCGCAGTTGTTTCTAAGTCTTGGGCCCCCTTTTCCAGCAGTCGTTGGCGCACATAATTAGACCTGAGGCCCGCTACAAAAACATCGCGTACAGCAAGTTCTCTATGTTCAGCCGTGGTAACCGCTTGATAGTTACAGTCATTTGATAGATTATTGAGCTCTCTTAAAAATTTGGCGAGTGATTCTGTAGGCCGATGGCGGCGAGTCGTGAACACATGGCGTGCGTAAACTTCGTTAATGGGCCTTACATACATCTTATCGAGTATCGCTAGCACTGCAGTGTATGAACCGGCCGAGTTTAGTTGCGTAGATATTCTGTGGCTCACCCTCGCGTGCAGTAGACTTAACTTCTGTTCCTCTGTTGTTTTGGCTGTACTCGCTTCTGCCAGGTAGGCCTTAAACCACCGCAGCCATTGGGAGAAGATTTCTTTTGCCTCTGCATCCTGAGGGTCGAGTTCCAGGCGTCCAGGCTTGAGGGCTGATTCCATGATCGATCCTGACTGTTCTTAAGTAGATTAAATTGATGGAACCATCACTTCACTAGACACGTGCTTTAAGATATGAACAGTGGTTTTAATCTACCTACTACAGAGCCAGCCTGTTACCCGTTGAACTCTCGATGAACTGCAGGCTGGCTCTGGACAAGGGTATTTATACAGTAGTCCAGAGGGAGGAGTCGTGGGCGGAGTCAAGTGTGGAGCCCTGTACAAACTCCTGAGCATTCCCACAGCTACTCCCCCTAGTGGTCGGATAACGCTACTGCGCTTACAATGGTATTGGTAAATACAATGTGAATTACTAAGTTACATTCACCACACACACTTACTCTATAAAATGTTTAATAAAATTGAAGCAGGGGTCAGCACCGTGGCGCAATGGGTTAGCCCTGCTGCCTCTCGGCGTCGAGGGCCCAGATTCGATCCCGGCTCTTGGTCACTGTCCGTGTGGAGCTTGCACGTTCTCCCTGTGTTTGCGTGGGTCTGGCTCCCACAACCCAAAGATGTGCAGGCTAGGTAGATTGGCCACGCTAAATGGCCATGCTAAATTGCCCTGAATTGGAAAGAATGAATTGGGTACCCTAAATTAAAAATAAATAAATAAAATAAAATAGAAGCAGCAAAAAGGGCTCCATGCTCATTTTAATTCATTATATTGGCAGCCCAGGAAAGCCAGTGCTTGCCTCATAACCATTTTTATCAGGGATTGGTGAACCAGATGGCATGGTTTGTATCTGATATTTCTGATCTCTCCCAATGGCCACCCTAAGTAAAATCTACATTTCCCATTTCATTTTCTGGACAATGAGACACACTTTTTCACCTCTAGATATGGTACAAGAACATAATTGACATTCTATATAATTCTCCAGTGAATGTCCAAGTGGTTAGAAATTATTAACTCAATTGGGCATGCTAATTAATAAACAGCATGAATACGGGACTCAAATTTGGAGAACACCCAGCTAAGTGAATAGTATCAGGGACTAGTAAATAAACCTGATAGGGTACACAGGGCCTCTGTTTAACATCTGGTCTGAACAATGACATTTTCAATAGTACTCTCTCAGGAATGTACTGGTGTTGAGCTAGTTAATGTGATTTATGGGGCTGGATTCTCCGCCGACAGGATTCTCCATTTTGCCGGAGAGGTGTTTCCCACAATGGGAAACCCCATTGACCAGCTGGCGTAAGAGAGCATCCCACCGGTGGGGTGAAACAGAAATGTGGCGCGGCGGGACAGCGAATCAAGCCCATGATCTCGATGTATGGTTTGAACACACAACCTTCTGACTCAGAAGTGATTGTGCTAAAATATGCCAAAGCTAACGCCTAATTAATCAATTATAGAATGAGAAGCAATATCAGATTGTTGAAGTGACATTCTGTAAGCAGAAAACAACAATGGTCTGTCAACTGTTAGTAATGAGTATTTCAAGTGCAGAACCACTTAGTTTGTGGCTTCCTTCCACAAAGACATTTAGCGAAGTTGTGATAATTATAAAGATAATACCATCAGAACATGGTTTTAGAATTCCAACTAAAAGTTCCAACTTATTCCCTGGGGAATGAATTGGGAAGTGTGACTAAAATATATTATGCAACCATCCACAAGAAATTATTTTAAATGGAATAGCTTTCCAGTACGGTTTAGCCACAAGTGAAGTGCCTCAGAATTCAGTGCTGGGTCCTCTTCTGTTCATGAACAATCTAGAAGAGAGCCAAGGAATTACATTTTGCAAATGGCACATCGAGAAGTAATATAGAGGAGGAAAATGGATTGCAACTGGATGTGGAATAGATATGGGTAAATGATCTGAAGATTAGCAAATGTTCTTCAGAAAAGGTAACTGCAGTTATAGGGCATCAAACCTTTGCATTCAATCTAGCAATGGCACCTGGCTGAGTCTATAGACTAGGGCAGGGCATTTGCAATCTGCGGGCTGCACAAATGGTCATACTGCCAGAGCAGGTTCTGGGTCACTTTTGTCCAGCAGGGGGTTATTCATCCTGAAAGTCCTGCTGACATAAGGTAATAACGTCACAAGTTTTGACTTTTGACACCGAACGCAATTCAGTGGAAAAATTTCCAAGTGCAGTTTTAGGTGCATTTGGAGGGGTGTTCCTTGGCAGCTGTAATGCTGAGATTGAGACTGCCATTCAACGGCACTTTGCTGTTTGGGACTTGGGGTGTTTATCCCCATCGAAGCTACACTTAGAAAGATTTCTCTCACTGGGGAGTTGAGCTCACCAGCGGGACCGCTCATCACAAATCAGGGAGGCATTTTGAAAGGCTGCTCCAATCTCTATAACTCCTACCTTTTCAGGAACCCACTCCCCTTTTACCCCCAAAATCTTTTTTTTTTTTAATTCATTCATGGGACGTGGGCATTACAGGCTGGGACAGCATTCATTGCCCATCCCTAATTGACCTTGAGGGGGAAGTTAAGAGTCAATCCAAGTTGCTGTGGATCTTGAGTCACATGCAAGGCCATACCAGATAAGGATGGCAGATTTGCTTCCCTAAAGGACATTAGTGAACCAGGTATGTTTTTACAACAATCAGCACTGGTTCCATGGTCATCATTAGACTTTTAATTCCAGATTTTTATTGAATCCATCTGCAGTGGTGGGGTTTGAACCTGGGTCCCAGGAGCATTTCTCTAGGTCTCCGGTTTACTAGCCCAGTGACAATACCATTATGGCACGGCCTCCCCATAATCTTTCTGCAGCCCCCTCAAACACCACTCCTCACTCCCACTTTCGTGGGCATGGCCCCCCAGGCCCCAACCCTTGGTACTGCCAACCTGGCACCAGAGCACTTTGGGTGCCAGGTGAGCACAGCATCGGGATATTTAAAAATATAATTATGTGGATGACGCCTAGTGTGGGCGTGGTCCAGATTGCGCCAGGCACTGCAAGTCAGGTTTCATGCCCAGCGCGGAGTTGATTTGGGGTTCTCCAGCAATTCACCCGGGACGCGATGCGGTGGGAAAATTTCAGTTTTCACAATTTCGGTTACAGTACATTGCATATACAATTTCTGTGTGATTTAATGTCCTTGTCGTGCCTGACTTGGTGAGGCGACAAGGCCGTTGAATCGTGCAATAGAAGACACGTGAGATTTAACGAGATCTCACAAGACATCACGCTTGGCAAGATCCAGGTATATATATTTAAATGAGCTATTAGGCTCATTTAAATATGTCTGCGCTGTATTCTTCCAGGGCTTGGGATCAACCGGCCTTGCCTGGGAGACCTTGCCATGATGCAGTTTCGTACTGGTTCAAACTAATGTGGACTAGGCGTAATGACACCAGGTCATTGGAAACTCCTGGGCAGTCAGTCTCTGGGCAAGGTGGTACCCTCGCACAGCCGCTGACCTTAGCAGTGCCACCCTAGTGGCCTCCAAGACCCCCCCTGAGATGCCAACATGCCTGGTCCACGATTGTGGAAAATAGTGCTAAATGGCACCCTTTTCAGGCCTCGCAGGCCATTGTCTCCTGGGCGCCAGCTGAACCCTGGGCACTGCCAGGGTTCCCAGGTCGCACTGCCAGGGCTCCCACTGGCAGTGCCAAGGTGCCCACATGCCAGTTTACCCATGCCAGGGGTTGGGCCCAGAGGTGCCTTGGTCTTAGGAGGTGTGGTGAGGGGAGGAGGTTCGAGGACCCCCCCCCCCCCCCCAAAAGGTACATTAGGTGTAGAGGGGTGGTCCGGAGACCACAGTAGGGTGACTAAGGATGGTCGAAAGTTCGGGGCGGCATTTAAAAATGGCGCCACGATCTGTGAATACTCTTCCTGCACTGGCAAGCTGAGCTTGTCAGTGCAGGAAATTAAGGTAAGTGCGGCCTTAGCGTTCGTCGCCGAAGCCCAAAAGAACTGGCGATGTCCCATCAAATCGCACCTTTAAATTCAGAAACAAATTTAGAGTACCCAAATAATTTTTTCCAATTAAGGGGCAATTTAGCGAAGCCAATCCACCTAGCTTGCACATTTTTGGTTGTGGAGGCGATACCCATGCAAACACGGGGAGAATGTGCAAACTCCGCACGGACAGTGACCCAGAGCCGGGATCGAACCTAGGACCTCAGCGCCGTGAGGTTACAGTGCTAACCCACTGCACCACCATGCTGGCCTAAGTTTCGCTCATTGTTAACTCCTTCTCTGAAGAACATGGTAATATGGGCCTTCCACTAAACACTCAGAAAACCAAGATCGCCTTCCAACCAGCTCCTATAACACAACACCTGGCCTGAACTCGGTTCAAAGACTGCTTTGCTGCTAGAAATGTGGGGTTGCGAAATTTAAATTGGTTTTAAATAGAAGGTGTGGGAAGAAACAGAACTTAGAAAACATCTCTCTTATCTGTAGTTACAGCAAGGGTGTATCCATAGCAGCTTAAACTATCTTAAACAGTTTAATGCCTCTGTTAAAATAGCAGATGAATGAACTGGATATGAATATGTTTAGTATTTGCATGACTATATTGTATTGTATATTTTCCAGTCATATCGAAATTCACACAAAGCTAAAGCAAGACTTCATAACTCATTCACATTGATGGCACCTGCAAGTCACTTTTCCTCCTTCCAAAGTTCTGCATTCAGTAATTATTGACTTTGACTAACAAATAAAAATCCTCATACTGGCTTTGACTCAGGAAATAATTCAATTCTAACCACAGGTAGCTCATAAATCAAATCCAATTACAACACACACACATTGTCAACTGTATCAGCTGTCACATGAAGAATACATTTAACAATTTTAAAAAGCCAGAATTTTTGAGAATAAAACGGATTACAATAGAAACCACAAAACCTCAGGTTGTTTTAAATTATATTGCTATCTGTTCACATATGTATAATATTCAAATAATGGTTCTGGATGACAAATAATGCAGAAAATCACACATAAAGGTTAATATTAGGTACATTTTTAGCATATCAATACCCATTTGGTGTTTACGTCAGTCAACAGTTTGCATCAATAAAGGCCAGAAGCGTCAATATTATCGTATATACTCGCATATCATGCGATCTCGCGTATCATGCGACCCCTAAATTTTAGACCCCAAAACATGATTTTATGCTATACCTCATGTATCATGCGAGTCACTTTTTTGAGACACCAAATGAGATACCAAATTACGCCGTTAACAACCGCCGTAAACAACCAGCTGTTTTGCGGTTTCTAATCACGGTAATAAGCAGTTAACTAACGTATAACACATAACGGTCGAATACATTCTACCATTAGCCACTATGGAGAAAAGATCTGCCAAGAAATATACTGCCAAATTGAAGCTGCAAGTCGTTGCCGAAGCGGAACACAGCAACAACGTTAAAGCTGCAAAGCTGTTTGGTGTCGGAGAAAGCTGTGTCCGCAACTGGAGAAAACAGAAAGAGAAATTGATGGAAAGTCCTTCCTATAAATGCGCTAATCGCAGGTCGAAATGTCATTGGCCGCAATTAGAAGATAACGTCTCAAAGTGGGTGTCCGAAAATCGGGAAAATGGTTATATTATAACTCGATCTAAAATTAGACTTTATGCTTTACGAGAAGCAAGAAACATGGGCATTCGTGAGTTTACTGCAAGTCCTGGATGGTGTACGCGGTTCATGAAAAGACATGACTTTGTGTTAAGAAGAAAAACAAAAATATGAAGGCTCCGGATTTGCCTCTACTGTGTTTGTGGGTAAAAGAAGCATGGGCTGAGATAGATGCAGATTTGATTGTTAAAGCATTTAAAAAATGTGGAATAGCAAATGCTTTGGATGGAAGTGAAGATGATGCTATATTCGAAGATGCAGGAGAAGAGGATGAAAATATTGAAGACCTGGAAGATGATCAGTATGACGACTGCCTCGATGAAGAAGAATTCCAAGCTTTATTTGATGATGACACTGATAGCAATGAAAGCGAATTTGACGGATTTTAGTTAACCTGCAAAAGTTTGTTTTAATAGTTTTTTTATTAAAGTTTTATTAAAGTTTGTTAATTAACCTACATATGTATTCCTGTTTTATATTTCATTATGTCCATAATAATGTCCATTTGACTTTCCGTTAATGGATACGGTCTGCTTAACAGCCTAACAGCCTACTCTTGACCAGTACTTCACACCCGAAATTTTGTATCTCGCGTATCATGCGACCCCCCAAATTCAGGTCAAAATTTAGGTCTTCAAAGGTCGCATGTTACGCGAGTATATACGGTACATCTAATTATATTTATTAAATTGCAAACATTTTGCATCAAATATACTTTAAAGTTAAGTTTCAGATATTTTTTGAGAGGTTTCACAGCGTTTTGCTCTCAGTTTCTTAACAGTGAAAGTGTCTTTGTAACATGACTTTCCTAGTTACTAATCCTTCGATTTTCAGACAGTCTGCTGCTCTATTTAACCACTTCAACACACTTCATATTTTGGAAAGCTTCGGACTATAATCCCTCACAATTGGAGGCTCCAAATATTTTAACTTCTGTTCAGTTCACAGAAGCAGCCACACAGGAAGTGTTGGGATTGAAAGTATCATTTAGAAAAGTGAGCAAATACTATGTACACAGTTACCAGAAGGGACTACCTGTTCTCAGCTTACACTCGGGTTTTTATAGTTAGGTTTTGTCACCCGCTGATAAAGCGGCTTCGCCACATAGTGGGGAAACTCGTACTCCACGCAACTGACGGGGAACCTAATCTCGTTCAGGTTACAAAACCTTCATGGCCTCATTCACATCCAATTAGCCAGGTGCTTACCTAAAGCAGAGTGTTGACTGGCAGCCGGCTTGTTAAAAGTGAGCAGCCTTGATGTCACTCACCGCAGGAGGATGAATAAAATGGGGAGACAATGTTCAGGCTCTTGCAGGTGGGAGGTAACGTGCAGCTGTGTCTGATTTGGGTCACTGTCTGTGCGGAGTCTGCACATCCTCCCCGTGTGTGTGTGGGTTTCCTCCGGGTGCTCCGGTTTCCTCCCACAGTCCAAAGATGTGCAGGTTAGGTGGATTGGCCATGATAAATTGCCCTTAGTGTCCAAAATTGCCCTTAGTGTTGGGTGGGGTTACTGGGTTATGGGGATAGGGTGGAGGTGTTAACCTTGGGTAGGGTGCTTTTCCAGGAGCCGGTGCAGACTCGATGGGCAGAATGGCCTCCTTCTGCACTGTAAATTCTATGTCTATGTCTGCAGCTGACTCCCTTTTCCTCTATTGCCGAATCTTGGCCATGTCATCTACGTTCCTCACCAGGATAATGATAAACATCTGATTGATGATTCCTAAGGTTTGGATGCCGGCTATGCTTGAGTTTCAAAGCTTGAATATCTGTGATTTGGAGCAAGAGAGCGTGGGAATGGGCTGAAAAAGCACAAAAGGAGCCAGGAGAGATTTTTTTAAAAACTGGCCAATAACTAAAGCTTCAAACTCAGTATGCTGAAAAAAATTATGTAAACAGGGCAATGTACACCTAGAAAAGTCATCTGCACATCATTTTAAGATGTCCAGAATTGCTTCACTATCCAATAAGAGGCAAGATGACCACACCCACCAAGAAACATTTTTTATAACTTTGGCCCTGAACTTCTGTGAAGTGGCAATCGGAGTCAGATTCGACTTCTGCTTGCCAAAATGCCTGGGTGGTTTCGGGTGAAATATTATGACTTTTTTCCAATGCGTTCTCAGGCGGGCAAAACAGGAGGCAGCCTGCCAGCAGCCTTGCCAACTTTTTCAGAGCACTTTGAAAAACAAATGAAAGGAGCGGGACCCCGCGACATCATGCTGGCAGGGCAGGATCTGAATGAGCAACCACAGCCCCACATTGTGGCATCCCGATCTGAAAATTTAAAAAAGGATTCCCCTTGCTCTCCCCCCCCCCCCCCCCCCCCCCATGGAAATGGGGATCCCCCCCGGGAACGTCCCCGGACCTCCCCAATGGAAGCATCCCCCTTCCCCCCCACTCCTCCCATTCCAAGGGAATCTCTCCCAGCTCAGAACTCCCCAATGGAAACTTTCCTAGCACTGCCCCTTGACACTTCTCAGACACTGCCAAGGGCAGCAGGGTACTGGGGTACTGCCCAAGAATGACTCTCTCCGTCCTGAGGATGTATTTACCTGTGCGCCCCTGGCGGGACCATTTGTCAAGTCCCCATTGGTGTAGGCGATGTAAATGTGATATCACACATGTTTGGGAGGGGAGGGGGGGAGGGGGCTTCCTTACATGGGGGATTAATACAGCAGGGAAGCCTACCAATGATATTTAAATGTATGGTCCCTGATCTTTCATGGCGGGATGGAATTCAGCCAGCTGTTAGTAGTTGTGGTACCGAGCCAATCTTTGTGATGGACACTGAAGTTCCCCAACCAGCGTATGTTCTATACTCTTACTACCCTCAGTGTTCCTCAATTCATCAATTGAGGAAAGGCTGTTGATGGTCAGCAGAAGGTTTTCCTGTCTCTGTTTGACCCACCGTCATAGACAACATGGCATCATGAGTCAATGTTGTGGTCTCCTGAGGCTAACCACGCCTTCATCCCTCAGTGATACCCAAGGTGATGTTGCACTTGTCCCCTGTGGCTGCTTGAAACAAGCCTAAGCCATAAAAATTAAGTGCAGTCATCAGACCATGGCCACAGGAATGTGTAATCAAGTAGAAACTCATTGTTTGACACAAAACTCCCCACTAAAATCTTCACAGGTTCTACACAATCTGCAACTTCTATTTGGTGTGGGAACACAACCTCCTGAACAACTGCTTCCTTCTCCTTTACCCCATCCTGCTCCTACTCCTAAAAGGCATAAAAGAGAATGCCCATTAAATATTTCCTGTCAGATTCAAATTAAGTAAGGAAACAGAACAAGATCTCAAATACAAACAGGGTGAATCAGCTTCAGTGATGTTGGTTGAGAGATAAGTGCGGCATAAGGGCGGGTACATATAGGGATAATGTGGGACTGAGTAGAGTATCACCCACATAGTGATGTAAGAGAGCACAGGATCTGAACCTAGGGTCAGTTTGATATTGGAAAGAGCAGTGTGTACCAGCAAGCATGGAGACAGCTCCTAGTTTGTACCCTTTATTGTATTTTAATAGATTTTATAGATTCTATAGACTTACAGTTAACCTACGTATGACTATCAGGACTTCTTCAGAACTAGCAAACTGTAAGCAACACCCGACAACAATAATTATTGGCAATGATACTTCAGAATTCTTCTACTCATCTTCAAATTGGGCCAAGGGATCTCTAATGTGCACCAGACAAGGCAAATATTGCATTTTCATTCAAAAGGCAACAATTCCAGCTGTCCCTCACATAGAAGTATCAGCTTAGATTGTGCTCAAGTCTCTAGACTCTTGGAGTGGGATTCTCCGATAATATGGCAGAGTCCCTGAGCCGTCGTGAACGCCGTCGCGTTTCATGACGGCACCAAATGGCCGCGGTCACGAGCCAGAAAATGGGCTAGCAGTGGGGCCGCGCGGAACTCAGGGGGCGTGGCGCAAAAGCAGCATCGTCATCGCGCGACGCCCCACTGACGCCGCACACCGTCATTTAAAGTGCGCAATGGCGCACAGGACCCAAGACGACGCGATGGCTGAGCCGACGAGCTGCTCCGAGGTTCCTCGACACAGACCTGGACACCCTGCTGGATGAGGTGGAAGAACGCAGGGCCATCCTCTGCCCAAGACATGGGCATCGCCAACCGTCAAGCACTGTGAGGTGCGGCTGTCGTGAGGTTGGCATCGCGGTCAGTGCTGTGGGGCACCCCCCCCCCCCCCCCCCCCCCCCCCGCTCAGGGGAGCAGTGTAGGAAGAAGCTCCACAACCTCACGAAGGCTGCCAGGGTAAGTGCCACAAGGGTGCCCCTGGGTCACACCCAACCCCCCCAACGTCTCGCAACAACTCCCCCCCCCCCCCCCCCCCCCTGGACACGCGGGGGAGGGGGGGGGGAGGGGGACACAACGTTGTACATGACCCACATGAGCAGCACGACTCCCCTGAGAAATGCCATGACGTGGCTCCAACTGTCCCCCCCATCCAGCATTAATGTAGCCTATATCTGCATGCCCTGACGATACCCACCTAATTGTGATGCTTTATCCACCCCCCCCCCCCCCCACCCCCCCACAGGTTAAGACTACTCACAACCACTGTGAGCGTCTGAGAACCGGAGGGGGATCACCTGTGCTGCACCCCCTAACCGTTCATGATCAGAGGGCCCTGGACCTCGCTGGGGGATCCGCCACCCGGGAGGTAGCGCCATACCAGGTCGGAGGCGCAGAAGCAAGTGAGACAACCCTGAATGGCTACCCCCCCTCACAGTGCCCCCCCCACCCCTGAACACCTCCCCCTCACACTCTGCCCACTCCACCCCCTCCCCCCTCCCCCTCACACTCTGCCCACTCCACCCCCTCACCCCTCCCCCTCACACTCTGCCCAGTCCATCCCAAAACCCTCCCCCTCACACTCTGCCCATTCCACCCCATAACCCCTCCTCCTCACACTCTGCCCACTCCATCCCCGAACCCCTTCCCCTCACACTCTCCCCTCTCCACCCCTCCCCCTCACACTCTGCCCACTCCACCCTCAAACCTGTCCCCTCTCACACTCTGCCCACTCCACCCCCGAACCCGTCCCCTCTCACACTCTGCCCACTCCACCCCTGAACCCCTGCCCCTCACACTCTGCCCACTCCACCCCCGAACCCCTCCCCTCTCACACTCTGCCCACTCCACTTCCGAACTCCTCCCTCCTCGCACTCTGCCCCCTTACCCCGAACCCCTCCCCCTCACTCTGCCCACTCCACCCCGAACCCCTCCTCCTCACACTCTGCCCACTCCACCCCCTGCCCCCTCACACTCTGCCCACTCCACCCCATAACCCCTCCTCCTCACACTCTGCCCACTCCACCCCCTCCCCCTCACACTCTGCCCACTCCACCCCCAAAACCCCTCCTCCTCACACTCTGCCCACACCACCCCCTGCCCCCTCACACTCTGCCCACTCCACCCCCAAAACCCCTCCTCCTCACACTCTGCCCACTCCACCCCCTCCCCCTCACACTCTGCCCACTCCACCCCCAAAACCCCTCCTCCTCACACTCTGCCCACTCCACCCCCTGCCCCCTCACACTCTGCCCACTCCACCCCCAAAAGCCCTCCTCCTCACACTCTGCCCACTCCACCCCCTCCCCCTCACACTCTGCCCACTCTACCCCGAACCCCTTCCCCTCACACTCTGCCCACTCCACCCTAGAACCCGTCCCCTCTCACACTCTGCCCACTCCACCCCCAAACCACTCCCCCTCACACTCTGCCCACTCCATCCCTGAACCCCTCCCCCCTCACAGTGCCCCCTCCACCACCATACACCTGGCCCAGCATGTCTAACGAGCCCCGCATCATTGTGTTCCCCAGGGCCAGGGCCCGATCGTCCAGGGTTGTCTTAGGCAAGACCCAGCCGTCCATCCGGAAGCTCAGCCGCACCCAGGGACCCATGCCAGAGGGTGGAAGGAAGACGTACAGGAGGGCTATCCTCTTAGTCTGGGACACTGCAGGGGGATGTACAGAGGATGGTCAGAGATAGCACCGAGGGACACAGGACGGACAGTCAGGACAGTGATGGCCGTGAATTGACCGGAGGTAGTGCCATGAGCTAAGACAGTGACGGAGAGAGGACGGGGACTGTGGACAGTGACGCACAGAGGACGGCCAGACAGCCGACGGACACACCGGACACGGAAAATGACATGGGCCGCGGGCGCCTTGATTCGGTCCAAGAGTCGGCTCAGGACACACCAGACCTCTGGACAGATGAGGACCTCGAGTTTGCGGCACTGCTGTCACCCACAACATCCACCATCCCAGATACACTCACCTCGGTTGGGCACATAAGTGAAGAGGCTCCCGGGTCATGGACTGGTGCGCACACACAGCCGAGCTGGTACAGCAGGTGGAGGTTGAAGCAGCCGAGGGGCTGGACGGTCGGAGGGCAGCCCAGGTCCAGCATCCAGCTACCGCCCAGGCGGTTCCCAGGTTCCTGGAATGACTGGACCCACCCACACAACGGGATGTCGGCCATCTTCTAGCACCTGCAGACGCAGTTGGAGGAGTCCATCCGCGTCCAGGAGCAGGTTTTGGTGCCGCTCATCGCAGTCACCCAGGCCGACACCGCACGGGTGGCGTCCGTGGTGGAGGCAATGGGGGAAACGGTTTTGGCTATCGGTCAGGTTATGCAAGGCGTTGGGCTTCATGTGCACGCGTCAACCGTGGCCCAGTAGAGGGCTGCCCTCTCACGGGCAGCCATCTCCCAGAGCCAACAGGATATTGCCACTGCGCTCCGGGGTCTGGTCCAGTCTCAGCAGGCCATGGCCCAGTCCCAGCAGGCCATAGCACAGTCCCAGCAGGCCATCGCTGAGAGCATCAGCCGCCTGGCGCACATGCTGGATGGCGTAGCGCACTCACAGGTAGAGGTTGCACAGTCCCTGACAGGGATGTCGCACTCCCTGGGCTCCGTCACTGCGAACGCTCGGACCCTGGTCGATACCGCTGCAGGCCTCCAGGACTGGCAGCGCCAAATGTCGGTGGTGTAACGGCGCATGTCTCCGATCCCACCTCTGACCCACAGTGAGGCCCGGGGGCCACCGGGCTCCCCGAGGGAGGAGGAGGTTCTGGGGCCCGTCCTGGTAACTCCAGCAAGGGGGGTCCCTGAACACTCGGCCTCCCCCCATTCCGCCCCTGGCGCATCCGGTGGGCAGCGGGCAGAACAGGTTGGCACCACGCCATCCAGCACGCCCGCCGAGCCCATCGAAGCCGGGCCGCCCCAGGAAACGCGTGCCGACGGGGAGCCACGCCGCAGGGCGGGATTCTCAGCAGTCCGCCTCCACTCCTGCTGTACCATCTGCGGATACACCTAGGCATAGTGGTAGGGCTCATAAGGCAAAGAAGCTAGACACAATTATTGGCACGGGTGCAGGGTACAGCTCAGTTGTAGGGGCTAGGGCATCTGTCTGTGAATGTCACGATTAAAGTCAATGTTACACTGAATTTTGAAGACTCTTTGCTATGTCCAGTGTGAGGGGGCTCGTGAGGGTGACCGAGTGGCGCTGGGGTTTACGTTCGGTGCAACGTTGATGCTGGGTGTGCGTTCCCTCCCCCACCCCCCTCAACCGAACACCGTAGACCTCGGCACACCGACGCAAGCTACCCCACATGAGCACGTGATGGAGTGTCCGTGATGAACACAGTGACCACTGAGGTGGAGGGTTCAGCTATTGCCATGAGTCAGACTTTGTCTACTGAATCTGAGCTCACAGCTCATCGCAGAGTGGGCTGTCATCATTCAACATGGCACTGATCACACCCGCTTACACAATTATCAATGTAGTGCAATCCCGTAGTACCGCAGTCGCAAGGTGATGTGAAATTGGTGCAGTGTACGCGGTGCGGAGGTGCGGTGGTGCGGGGGGTGCTGGGTGGTGCCCGTGTGCGTGACTGGCAGTGCAAGTGCCAGTGTTCAGCGAATCCCTCCCCTCCGCAGTGTGTGAACTGTGCGGCCACCAATGCGTTGCGTGCCTGCTGTCCTCGACGATGCCGTCGTGCAGCCTCCTGGCCATAACCAGCACCCGGGTCGAGCCTGTGCCCCCCCCCTCCCCAACTCTGATGCACGTCATCCTCCTCCTCCCCCTCCTGATTTGCGTTTTTTTCGCTGCCATTGGGTTCTCCCTGTGCCTCCTCCACCAGTGCATCACCCCTCTGCATGGCTATGTTGTGCAGCGCACAGCAGACCACAACTATGCGACCGACCCTGTCAGGGTGGTACCGCAGGGCACCTCCGGAGCAGTCCAGGCACCTGAATCGCATCTTCAGCAGTCTGAAGCACCGCTCCACCACACCCCTGGTTGCTGAATGGGCCTCATTGTATAGGGTCTCCGCGTTGGTCTGGGGCCTCCGTATTGGCGTCATCAGCCATGACCTCAACGGATAATTCCTGTCGCCCAGCAACCAACCCCTCAGCCGGGGGGGGGGGGGGGGGGGGGTCCCTCGAACAATGCGGGGATGAACGACTGTGCCAGAATGTAGGCATCATGCACACTCCCGGAGTACTTTGCGCACACAAGCATGATCCTCATGTGGGGGTCGCAGACCACCTGAATATTCATCGAGTATGTGCCCTTTCTGTTCACGAACACTTCCCTGGTTTCATGGGCACATGGGGACGTGACACCCTGGACCATCGGTATCCCGGCCACATTGGCGAATCCACATGCCCTTGCTTCCTGCTATGAGTGGTCCTTGGGAAATTGAATGTACCTGTCAGCGATGGCGTACAAGGCATTGGTCACGGTCCGGATGCACCTGTGGACCGATGCCTGTGAGATCCCGGATAGGT
This sequence comes from Scyliorhinus canicula, assembly GCF_902713615.1. Classification (NCBI taxonomy): domain Eukaryota; kingdom Metazoa; phylum Chordata; class Chondrichthyes; order Carcharhiniformes; family Scyliorhinidae; genus Scyliorhinus; species Scyliorhinus canicula. Next base: position 167,456,173 of record NC_052152.1, on the reverse strand, counting down.
CCCCGGTGCCTTGAAAGAAACGGTTGCATAAACGTTAAGGGCCACTGTCACCTTGACGGACACTGGTATAGCGTGTCCTCCTCCCATTTCACGTGGTGCAAGGTGCGCCACGAGGTGGCATATATGTGCGACCGTCTCCCTGCTGAACCGTAGTCTCCTCCTGCATGCCCTGTCCGGTAGGGCCTCGAAGGACATTCGGTCACGGTAAACCCTCGGCCTTGCTGGGCGCCTGTGGCGCCCTGGCACCACCAGCACTGGCTCCTCCTCTCCCCCCCCACGCATCAATATCAGTGCCCGCATCCTGTGCATTCCCGACGATCTGGTGGTCAATGTTCCCCTCAGCATCCTCCTGGACATTCCTGCCGTGAGCGCCTGCAGCCTATGCGGCGACAACGGGGCCCTCTGTGGTCATCCCCTCAGCAGCAGGAGCAGCAGCAGCCGCTGCAGCAGCAGCCACTCTGAGCCGTCGCAGTCTACGCTGCCAGATGGCCACCTGCAGTGCAGCAGTTCCAACCACTGCGGTGAACATCGCTGTCTGGTTAGCATACATGATGACCTGCAGGAGGGGGGGCAGAGAAACAACATGTTACACGGAGGTTCTTGGGACACCTCGACAGCCAGGTGGCATGGGATACCAGTGTGCCCCGGTGGCCTGGTCTTGTTGCAGACACGCAGCCAGCCTAATCCCTGGTCATTGCCTGCATCCACCGGCCAGTTCACACCGTCCTCCTCACCGGTGCGCCAGTCGCCTCTGTCCATCAGCGAGATGACACCTTGCAGACGTGTCCTCGTCACCGTCCTGCCATGGCAGGGCGGCTGACATGTGGCACCCATGGATAGGCAACCTCCTCCTTCCTCCCCCCCACCCCCCTCCCCCGGGCATGTCTGAAGCCTTCCACGAAGGCAACCTCCTCTCCCCCTCAACCCCGTCCCCTCCCGCGATTGGTGGCAGCATTCTCGGAGAAGCTTTCCCCTATCCCCGTGTCTGCAGAAACTCCAGGATAGGGGCCGCTCACCTCCTCGCTCCTCATCGTCAGCCAGCACGGTGTGAACGCCATCGGGACTTCGGCCCATTCGGGCTGCTGAATAGCGGAGGTTCCAGAGAACCGGTTCTCACCGGTTGGGAGAATTGTGGGACGGCATCGGACCGGCGTCGCGCAATATAATGGCGCGGCCGGCGATTCTCCCAACCGGCGCAGCTTCAGAGAATCCCACCCAACGTTGTTTGTCATGGCCATAAATAACTAATATGTCAAAATGTTACTTCATAACCTCACCTACTTCAAAAAACACATCTGTGCTAATAATAGTCATATTAGAATGCAGTTGGTACTCAGTAGGAAAAGAGGTGGAGAGTTGGCTACATAGATCTGTACATCAGTCATTTGCCAAACACATGTCTGGTTAATACTGTAAATGATCTATATATTAACCTGAAAAGAGGTGACAGTAGAAATATTGAGGGCATGGACCCTTATATTTATCGAGTTGTAGGGATGAACAATGAAAGAGAAACTCAGAAATACACATTTCCTGGATATTTTAAAGCTTTTTCTTCAGATTTTCTCTTGATAGCCAGGCTGACTGATAGGACTGCCTGTTAGATGGAGCCTGTAGACAGAGGGTTGTAGCACAGTATTAGTAAAGAGACAGGTAGAGATTGTGGGTGAGGTTGGTGCATGGTTCTGGGGGTGTGGTGTATTGGGGAAGTAAGGAAAAATGGTGGTAAGATTTAGAAAGTAATGGAGTGGTCTGTAGTGAGGTGGGAGAGGTATGAGAAAACAATGAATCATAGAATCATAGAATTTACAGTGCAGAAGGAGGCCATTCGGCCCATCGAGTCTGCACTGGCTCTTACAAAGAGCACCCTACTCAAGCCCACGTCTCTACCCTATCCCTGTAATCCAAGTGGAGGAGTGATAGCAGTTGGGGGAAAGAGCAAAACATTGGTTGGGGGGAGGAGCAAATGGGTCGTCATAGGAAATATGGTGGTCAGGGGTTGAAATCTGATGGGATTATAAGCAGGTCACTGGTGGGGGTGTAATCGGGAAGTGCAGGCCTGATCATGACAGGTGGGGGAGAAAGAATTAAGCAGACTGATTATAAGAAGGGTTTCGCTGGTAGTTTTGGCCCAGGGAAACCCTTGTGTACCTCTTGCTTCACAAGAATTGCTTTAAAGACACTCACCGTATAGTTTCCACCCTTCTTGCCTCCTTTTACCAGTCAGGTTTCCCAATGCCTGAGAAACCTGACAAACATGGGTTAAAATTTAAAAAATGCTTTAGAGTAAACACACAAGACCTTCTTAAATGATTACAATGATGAACGGGTTAAGTGAATTGGCCCCGCTAAATTGCCCCTTAGTGTCCAGGAGTGTGCATGACAGGTGGGGTTATGGGGATAGGGCAGGGTGGACGGGGGGAAGAGTAAAAATGGATAGAGTGCTGATCTGCAGGAAAGATGGGCCGAATGACCTCCTCTGCATCGTAGGGATTCTATGATTCTATGACTGGCACATCTTACGACAGATTATAACCGCCCCTTTGAAAATTGGTTATGAGCAGATTCGAGGCAGGTAGAGCCACCACATAGTGCAGGTTGGCTACAGGTCACCTAGCAGCAGAAGGTAGCTATGACATTGGCTCTGTCCCTATCTGGAGTCTGTGGCAGTAGTTAACCTTGGTCACTGACAGTAAACATTCCAATCACCTGCAAAAATCACCAGTGGCATATAATAATAATCTTAATAGTGTCACAAGGGGACTTACATTAACACTGCAATGAGGTTACTGTGAAAATCCACTCGTCGCCACACTCCAGCACCTGCTCGGGTGCACTGAGTGAGAATTCAGAATGTCCAATTCGCCTAACAAGCACAACCTTCAGGACTTGTGAGAGGAAACCAGAGCACTTGGAGGAAACCCACGCAGACACGGGGAGAACGTGCAGATTCAGCACAGGCAGTGACCCAAGCCGGGTATCGAACCCAGGTCCCTGGTGCTGTGAAGCAAGTGCTAACCACTGTGCTGCCATGTGTGTCCAACACACTGTCCTACATGATTTCTGTTATTTTCTACCACTTCGACCACGGAATATGGAACTTTAAATGCATTTTTTAAACTGTTCTTCTAAGCAGTAAAACACTCTTGTAACTTCAGTTACAGTAGATGTTCGAGTAATTTTGCAGAATTATTACTAAACTGTTTGGGCGGTTTCTCCGCCGTCGGGATGCTCCATTTTACTGGCAGCCCGGGGATTTCCTGATGGCATGGGGCTGTCCCACAATGGGACACCCCATTGACTGACCAGTGTAACAGAGAATCCTGCTGGCAGGTTGAGGCAGAAATGTGGTGCAGCAGGGCAGAGAATCCTGCAGCTGATGTTTCATAACATTTTCTAATTCTGAATTAAATTTAGTCCCGCCGGCGTGGGTTAGGCATGCTCCCACACAGGGGGACCTGGCAGGTAAGTCGGCTGGGGCGGTCCTCGGAGAGGCGCGGGGGGATCCGACCCCAGGGGGCCCCCACGGTGGCCTGGCCCACGATTGGGGCTCACCGATCTGCAGGCGGGCCTGTGCCGTGGGGCACTCCTTCCTTCCGTGCCAGCCCCTGTAGGGCTCCGCCATGGCCGGCGAGGAGAAGAGAATCCCCTGCGCATGAGCCAAAATACGCCGGCCAGTCTGCACATGCACGGATGCCAACGGTTCCGCGCATGCATGAGATCACGCCGGCCCTTCGGCCCATGCGCAAACTCGCGCAGTCCCTTCGGCGCTGGCTGGAGCAGCGGCAACCCCTCTGGCATCCACCTAGCCCCTGAAAATGTGGAGAATTCTGTACTTTCGGGGGCTGTTGATGCCGGAGTGATCGGTGCCAGTTCTCCCGCTGGCGTGGGGCTTAGTCCCCAGAAGGGAGAATCCCGCAGAATATGTGCAGAACATGATCCTGGCATAAGCAGAAAAGACATACTCGTTAGATGAATTGGACATTCTGAGTTCTCCCTCCTGAGTACCCGAACAGGCACCATGGTGTGACGACTCATAGAACATACAGTGCAGAAGGAGGCAATTCAGCCCATCGAGTCTGCACCGCCCCACTTAAGCCCTCACTTCCACCCTATCCCGCAACCCAATAACTCCTCCTACCCTTTTTTGGTCACTAAAGGCAATTTATCATGACCAATCCACCTAACCTGCACGTCTTTGGACTGTGGGAGGAAACCGGAGCACCCGGAGGAAACCACGCAGACACGGGGAGAACGTGCAGACTCCGCACAGACAGTGACCCAGCAGGAAATCGAACCTGGGACCCTGGAGCTGTGAAGCCACAGTGCTATCCACTTGTGCTACTGTGCTGCCTAATTTTCACAGTAACTTCATTGCAGTGTTAATGTAAGCCTACTTGTGACACTAATAAAGATTATTATGTCCTAAACTATGCTCGCATCCACAATCCCATCAGCCAGCACGAGTAATTAGTATAACAAGTTTACATTAACTGCTTATCAATTAAAAATGTGGGCAAAACATTTATAACTGAAATGCAAAAATAAGGACTGAATGTTGGCTTGAAATGGGGGTACTGAATTATGTTTGCATGAGCTGGTCCAATTATTTCCTGCCCTCTAATCCTGCTTCACCTGAAGATTGCATTTGATCCCTTGTGCAATGCTCTCTGAGATGCATTAGTTTGTATCATACACACAAGGCTGTCTAATTTTCACCTGAATACTTCAAGATATTTTTGAAGATCATTTTTGAACTTCTCTGAGCATTCCTTTAGGAATAACTTCACTTTCTCTAAAATTAAATAGGTCATTTTAAGTTCAATAGTTAACTTTAATTTTTGGCATTGCAACACACTGTACAATGAGGTTGTCATTCAGGAAACTGCGTATTAGTATTATTACTGGGTTCTGACCTGTTTCTATTTATGTCTACATGCTGCTGAGGAGTCTCTACAGTATTTTTTATGATATGAACTTCAATATCATGAAATCAAAGCACTACTCAGAATTATACTAATTAATTTAGCTCATGTGGTAATGGTCGTACACCGGGGGCGTGTGCAGAATTTATAAGTAAAACATGCGACAGGACTTTTTCCAGCTTCCTATATTCAACTGCTGACAGAATGGTCAAGTGCTTTTCCAAACATTGTCAGAGCAATTATACTAGCAACAGTGTTCTTGGAAACAGCAGACCCAGTTTTCATCGTGGCTTGGAAGATCATGGGGAAACTCAATAGATTGTGATTTATTAATTATACAGGACTAAACCAGCACCGAGAGAAATGTCTCAATTACTCTGTATTTGTACTACAGGCACTTGGTTACTCATTTTTCTTGTTTTCCTTATTTTTTTTAGAAAGTGTTTTGAAATCGAGTCAATCGAAAGCTGCAGACTATTAAGTCTTCAAAATTATGGGCGAGATAATGAACGTATGGTGCAATGTCACAACAATTTAGTTCCACAGAATTAAGGCAGACAAGAAAAATGAGTGACAATTAAATGAGACCCAACTCTCAGAATGTTATAGGACACTGCAGCAATAGGCAGATAGCGGGGGCACGCCACTGTCCTGCTATTTCGTATTTTGGTTTATGCTGAAGTACCAATATTTATCTTCCCACAGGGATAGATGAGATGAAGGACATTGTAAAATTGTAAACCCATGACCAAAACACCTTCACCCCCATCCATTTCCATATTATCAGAGATGAGTGGAGCTGCAGGTAACCAATTTACTAAAATATTTTGAAGTATGCTGTGTGCCTCCATTTAAACTAAATGTTATTTTCAACAAATGGAGGGTGGCATTTCTAAGCCTCAAAAACACCAATTGTAAATGGTAGCAACAAGTGTCAGCTCCATGAGTTAAGTTCTCTTGTTGCACTGTTTGTGGGCTGGGGTTGTGGAGTGATTCTCCAGGCCCAACAAGCAATCAGAACCTTGCGGTTGCTCAAACCCAACCAGAGTCATCCCCAATTCTCTTCACTCACAATGTCCAAACTCCAGCCCTTGTGATGATCAAATCCCGGGCAGGATTCTCCAGCCTCCCAGCCGCGTGTTTCTCAGCAGTGGGAAACAGCGCACCGTTTGCTGGCGACAGGATTCTCTGCTCCTGCTGCTGTCAATGGGAAATCCCATTGAAGCCAGCCCACGACACTGGGAAACCCATAGGTGGGGGTGTGCTGCCGCCAGGACCAGAGAATTCTGCTGCAATCTACATTGTGATTTCCCAGCCCCACCCCGACAGCCTGATTGCTGTCAGGAAACCCATTGAAAACAAGATGTCCTGTGGTTATTTTCTACAGGACATGTGGGAAGCCCTCTCCACCACTTCCTTCCTATTCCTGATGTGGATTCATCTGAGGAAGGAGCAATGCTCCGAAAGCTAGTGTTTGAAACAAACATGTTGGACTTTAACCTGGTATTGTAAGACTTCTTACTGTGTTCCTATTCCTGAGTTAGTACCGGCCACTGTGTCTGAAGGAACCTAAGCATAAAACTTAATGGTCAGAAAGAAAAATAGGTGGCTTGTGGGTTTACAATAAAAAGAAAATATTCTTTCTAAATTTGATACACCCATGATGTTTTACCAAATTAATTATGACGGTCATACCTTAAGTATGCAATTAAAACTTATGAAGAAAGTGAACAACTAAGTTAAATTTCCAATGAGTTCAGATTGAAGGAAAAAAATCATAATACTAGAAGTGAAACCAGAAACAGAAGTCTAAACTGACTAAGACAAACATTGATCAAGTAGAGACACTTAAGTCTGTGTCGTCGAATCAGCAAACACAGGGGACATGCATTTCGCCCAACCTCTGCTCCTTCCCTCTGATCACAACTTTCTTTTGTCCCCATACAGAACAAACTTGCGCACAATAAGCAAGAGTGAGTCCAGACGGGTGTGTGTAGGGTGGGGGATGTGATCATTGCCCTCACCGAGTTCGAGGACACCTCGCTGGCGAGGACCGGGACTGCTCGTGTGGCAATGCAGAGCTTGGCATCCTGCAACAATGTGGGGGCGGCACGGTGGATCAATGGTGAGCACTGGTGCCTCGCAGCCAGGGACTGGGTTCAATTTTGACCTTGGGCGACTGTGTGTGTGGAGTTTCCACATTCTTCCCGTGTCTGCGTGGGTTTCCTCCGTGCTCCGGTTTCCTCCAACTGTCCATAGATGTGCAGATTAGATGGATCTTGCTACGCTAAGTTGGCCCTAGATGGGGTTACAAGGATAGGGTGGGGGATTGGGCTGAGGTTAGGGTGCTCTTTCAGAGGATTGATGCACACTCAACGGGCTGAATGGCCTCCTTCTGCACCGTAGGGATTCTTTTATTCTCTGAAACAATTGAGTACAGATCTCAGCTCCATCACTTCACCCAATCCTGCAATTCTTATTTAATGTTATGAGCTCCGAATCAGTTTCAACTCATCCACTAAAACTGTCCTTTTATACTTTGTAAGTACAAAAACACCATAGCCAGCTAGCCAGTCAGGCAGCTCTCTGAGACCAGGAGAATGGGGGACTCAGGAAGAGCCATCACGGCATTCACCCACAACCTCTACCAGTGCAGAGATGTAAACATCAGTGAGGCATAGTTCAATTTAAAGTCGGGGTCACCCACTGATACATTCCCACAGTAGTTAGGGACAGGGACAGTCCAGGCCTTCAATACTCATAGGGCTGCTGTAGACCAGCCACCTGCTCAGTCCCAGTCAGATGTGAGTCTACGGAAGCGACTGCCAGCTCACTGGTGGAGATGCAAAGGGAGTCAGTGGAACATCGAGCAGAGCTTTGATAGTCATTTGTCAGAGTAGAGCGCCGGGTGGAGGTATCCCTCCCCATTCTGTCTGATGTCATGGCTCCGACATGAAAGCGCCTTGCTTCTATTTGGGAAGGTTGGCAATCACTATGGTGATCTTGGTCCAGCAGGTCCTGCCAGATTTTCACTCGGCCATGCATCCCATGACCACGCATCCTGGTGGGCATCACCATAAAGGGACCAGGTACCTTGACCTCCTACTAGGTGCCCCATCTCCTGTAGGAGTTATGCTGGTGCCCTCTGGCACCCAGTGTAGATGATCATCAGCCAGCACCCCACCTCGGGGCCTTCACTCAGGATACTCCAAGGGTGGTGCAGCCGCTCAGTCTCCTCTGCCTGTGTCCGTAGCAACTCAGCAACGCAAAGCACCGAGGTGTTGCTGCCCCTGGGGAGGAGACTCTTATGCTCCTCCATGGCTCAGGCCTCCAGAGGATGCCCGCCAAGGTCATCACAGGCATCAGGACATAGCAGTAGCAGACTCTCTCAGCAGCTGCTGCAGATGTCAGGGCTGCACCAAGGCATAGTGGTAGAGTTAGAAAAGTTAAAAAGTTTTGATGTCACCTCAGGGCCACGGGTGTTCTATCACTGTCAATAAACTGGACATTTTGAAAACCATTCCATGGGTATGTGAATCCAATGGCTAGATGAAAGCATTTTGTTTTGGATATTTGCAATCCTCTTATTCTGGGTTTCAGCCTTTCTCACACTCAGAGTGTCCTCTTTTAAGATTAACATTCATGTGATGTCAACCTCAGTGCCATTCGGTATGCATTGTCAGGGAGATCTGTGTAGTTCTTTATTTGAAGTATATGATAGGCGAATCCTCAGTAGTTGGTGAGGTCTCATCAGATATGTGACTCTGCACATCTGGACCTGTAGTGTCCCAAACCAAGACATGCACTTTAGGCTGAGAGTCCTACACTGGTCCGCACTTCCTTCACAATGGTGTTTGCATCCTTATCAGGTGCGGAAAGCATCTAGCCTCAACTCACATCACTGTTCTTCCTTGCTGGACTTTAGGTTGACAGAGCAACAACATCACCAGGACACCGGTGACCACAGCTAAGATCTGACCCAAGTGAGCACTTAGGACTCAAGTGTGAATGCAGAACCTGTCCTCTCAGCAACAATTTGGCTACTCTCTCAGAAGTCATGAAATGGCTTGGAGGACTAGAGTAAATGTCGCCTGATGATCAGACTTGGAACCAATGAGGATATCACGGACATGCCTCCCACATCACCCCTTCTCTATGGCATCAGGGCACTCATGTTATCCCTCAGCACCCCTCAGGAATTTCTGCACCTTCTCATCTTCTGAACAGGGATCCTCCTCATCCAGTTCATTGTTTGCAGGGCCTCACCCTCTGCATCACCACATTATGAAGGACACAGAAAACTGCAATCATGCAGCAAGCCCTCTCCAGTGCGTATTGTGAAGAATACCTGTTGATGCTCACACTTCCCCTGGCTTTGTCCCTTCTGCTAGAGCTGCGTGTGCCAACTCCTTTCCTTCCTTCACCTCCTGCCTCGAATGCGGATTCATAGAAAAGCTCCCTGGACCACAGGATCCATTCTCACTTTTGGCCCCTCTCTGAAAAGGGATATTGAAGACCAGAATGATTAAAGTTGCTGAGTACAAATATGTGAATGACGAACCAATGGGAGGAGATGGGCAACTAAGCTTTGGCATCTTAGATTGCATTGTTCCTCATGCTACCTTCCTCCTGGGACTCTGGCACACACATAGAGGTTAGCAGCATTCCACTCCACTGATGTGACATTTGGAGCCCTGTGGGGTATGAGAACTTGAGATTTACAGAATTGAATCAATGTGCCTCTGATCGCCACTCACTGACTTGGCATAACTCTAAAGGCTCATTTCTCATGGCGAATTAATGGAATTCTTATGGCCACAGGTAAATGGCCTGAATTGTTAACCTGTGACTCCCCTTCACTGATGGGATGGCAGAATTGGTGCAGCTCAACCACTTTCACTGTAGCCTTCACTCTCCAATGTTGCATTTTTGTCTTACACTGAACACAGGAGAATCCATGGGTCCAACAGCACAGTGCTGTCCATAAAGACCAGCTCAATGTGGAGATGGAGAGCAGGAATTTGCCTGGCATGGCAGAGTAGTATTCAGAGCATCAGGAGCAGTGCTGCATTATGGCAGGTGGGCTTTGTTGTACTCACCTCAAAGTCTCTGGAAAACTGAGGGTTACCTTGTGCATGGCACCATTTATCAATAGGGTTTGAGGCCGACGTGATTTCCCGCTGCCGTGATGCAAATGAATGCAAATAGGTTCACACCACCTACCACTAGCAGGGTGACTGACCCTCCATTGAGAGAATTGCAACATGATTTTATACCAGTGGGTTTCTGACTTGTTGGCTCCGCTAGAGTCTCCGTGTCCTCCAACCATCAAACCTGCCATGGGCAGGTTGGGAGAATTCAGCCATAAGCTGTCTGCAAAGGGATATAAATAGGTTGAGTGAGTGGCAAAAGAATTGACAGATGAGTACATTGTGGAAAAAGGTGGGGTTTTCCAGTTTTGGCAGGAAGAATAGAAAAGCAGAGTATTATTTCAATAGAGGGGCTGCAGAATGCTGTAATAGAGGAGCCTGGATATCCCAAAACATCAGCATGTAGGTGCAGCAGATAATTAAGAAGGCAAACTGAATGATGACCTTTATTGCAAGGCGGATGGAGTATAAAAGCAGGGAAGTTTTGCTACAACTGTACAGGGTATTGGTGAGACCACACCTATAGTTTGGTCACCTTAATTAAGGAGTACGAAGGGACATACTTGCATTGGAGGGAGTTCAGAGAAGACTCACTTGGCTAATTCCTGGAGTGAAGGGATTGTTTTATGAGGAAAAGTTGGGACTATACTTATTGGAGTTTAAGATTGAGAAGTGATCTTATTTAAACAAATCAGATACTGAGAGAGACGGTTTGATAAGGTAGATACCAAGAGGATCTTTTATTTCTCCTTGAGAGTTGCAGGGGGAAAGATGGGGATCTAAAACTAGGGGAAATAATTGCAAACTAAGAGGCCTCTCATTTAAGATGGAGATGAGGAAGAATTTCTTCTCTAAGACAGCCGTTAGTGTGTGGAATCCTCTCCCCCAGTGACTAGTGGAGGCTGGTCACTGAATATGTTCAAGACTGAGTAACACAAATGTTTGGGAGTCACAGGTTATGGGGACAGGCAGAAAAGTAAAGTTAAGGCCACATCAGATCAGCCATGATAATACTGATTGGCGGAGCATGTTCTTCAGGCCAAACCCTGCTCCTATTTCTTATGTTCTTACAAAGAAAACAAACTAACAACAATTCAAACAGCTCTTAAGAAACAAAGAGCTCCTTTGAATTCCAGGAGATGCAAGTATCCTCAGTAAGCCCCTCAACCAATTCTTATACCAGTCGCAGTCTCTTTTTGTGATTGTGATTGGCTAACTTCACCAACCCACGAGCTCTTGCTATCTGTCCTGTGATCTGCCCAAACCACAATACAACCGGGACAGATGATCTTGCTTCAGAGTATTGCCGGCATTTCAAAAGCTGGCAACTCTTATGGAGCGTTCCCCTCTGGCTACCACCAGCCCAAGTAGGAAAACCTTCCAAGCTATCCATTTGGCATGGCCTCTGCCGCCACCAGTGAAATGCTGCAGAGGTGGGATGAAGTCCTTAAGTGGGAATTAATTGTCTACTTAAAGGCCTCAATTGGTTCACTGATGGGTGGACCACCCGATGCCACCATAACTGCTCGTAAATTGTGGTGGGGCAAGGCTGAACGGCTAGGCCGCACACTGGAAGTAATGAGCACTGCCCTGCCTTCCCCACCAGTGGGGAAGCATAAAATCCAGCCGAAAGGTACAGTTTTAGTTATGAGGATAAATCAGAGCATGTGCAAAAAGCTCTTAGCAATGCCTATCACTTGATATGTCTCTGTTATTCAAATGGCTGCTCTTTTCTATATTTCATTGTTCAAGATTTATACAAAATTTTGAAGCATTACGCACAATAAATATAAATGTCATCAAGATCTTTAGAGATCCAAATACCTGCTATGTGCAAAACACTCTTAATATACAATCCACAATTAACCCCTAACAAAATGTAAGCCAAACAGGTGCATATCTATCTACACATCTAACTCCTACAAAGTTCTTAAAATAGTACTGCTACAAACTTACATACACAGTGTAATCGTCCAATCAAATTTTATTTTCTTCTAACATTATAAAAAAAGTCAAGAGCAAAATATAAAGGCAAGGAGAGAAAATTACAAATTAATCGGTTCACTTCCGTCCATCTCTCTGATTGCAAAGGCACAATGGAATCATAAACCATGAACTGGGTCAGGAAAGCTTCATCCAACCCTCCATATAACAAAAATAACTTTTATGATGTGAATGGAGCTGAAGGTTGTTTTTATGGTGCTGTTTTTCATGGGTATGCATCAATAGAAAAGTGAAAGTGTGGAGTAGAAAAGTCAGGATACATCATTAAAATTCCAATTTGCGCTTGGTGGGTGGGGCTCCTGGCTGAGAGTTCAAAGTCAGAAAATAATACTTTAAAATCAAAAATTTGCCAAGTGTATTAAAGCCCAAAGGTGCAAGACTCTCAGCAGTAAGCTAAGGAGTGTAATATAAATATGGTCGATAAGAAAGTGGTTCTCGTTAAATATTTATCAACACCCTTAATGTGTTTTTGAACAGTTTTAAAGTTGCAATTTACGCATTAACATTAATTGTAGCATATCTGCTTTTAAAAGCAAAATACACTAAAACAGCCCTGTAATGCAGTAGTGAATTGCCAGAGTGATAAATAGACTGCAGCTTCTCTTCTCTGCCTTTCATAAAACTGAGGGCGTGATTTTCCCACCGCAGTGCGCCCGGTGCCAATCCCTTTACGCTGGGTGCATAGCAGGAGAGGTCAAAAACGGGTCTTGCACCAGGCGCTGAGCAACGGGTGATGCACCCAAGCTGTGATGCCTGGTGTAATCTGGATCACGCCCATCATAAATGAGCCATTAGGCCATTTGAATATCCCCAGCCTATTTGAGGCAAATTTACCCAGCAATCATCGGCCACACCAGCCAGGCCTCACGCCGATGCAAATTAGTCCAGTCTCCAAATCGGAGACCAGTCATGATGGCCACTCAAGGGGGCTCGGAGGCCTCTTGCAAGATTTACCGCTTTCGCCACTCCCGAGTCGGACATGGCACGGTCATTAGATTTCTCCATAGAATGTGGAAAATGAGAACAGTGAATAAAGTAATAAAGAAAATTACAGCACAGGAACAGGCCCTTCGGCCCTCCCAGCCTGCGCCGATGCAGATCCTTTATCTAAACCTGTCTCCTATTTTCCAAGGTCTACTTCCCTCTGTTCCCGCCCATTCATATACTTGTCTAGATGCCTCTTAAATGATGCCATCGTGCCCGCCTCTACCACCTCCGCTGGTAAAGCGTTCCAGGCACCCACCACCCTCTGCGTAAAAAGCTTTCCACGCACATCTCCCTTAAACTTTCCCCCTCTCACCTTGAAATCGTGACCCCTTGTAACTGACACCCCCACTCTTGGGAAAAGCTTGTTGCTATCCACCCCGTCCATACCTCTCATAATTTTGTAGACCTTAATCAGGTCCCCCCTCAACCTCCGTCTTTCCAACAAAAACAATCCTAATCTACTCAACCTTCTTCATAGCTAACACCCACCATACCAGGCAACATCCTGGTGAACCTCCTCTGCACCCTCTCCAAGGCATCCACATCCTTCTGGTAATGTGGCGACCAGAACTGCACGCAGTATTTCAAATGTGGCCGAACCAAAGTCCTATACAACTGTAACATGACCTGCCAACTCTTGTACTCAATACCCCGGCCGATGAAGGCAAGCATGCTGTATGCCTTCTTGACCACTCTATCAACCTGCGTTGCCACCTTCAGGGTACAATGGACCTGAACTTCCAGATCTCTCTGCACATCAATTTTCCCCAAGACCCTTCCATTGACCATATAGTCCGCTCTTGAATTTGATCTTCCAAAATGCATCACCTCGCATTTGCCTGGATTGAACTCCATCTGCCATTTCTCTGCCCAACTCTCCAATCTATCTATATTTTGTTGTATTCTCTGACAGTCCTCTTCGCTATCTGCAACTCCACCAATCTTAGTATCATCTGCAAACTTGCTAATCAGACCACCTATACCTTCCTCCAGATCACAAACAACAGTGGTCCGAGCACGGATCCCTGTGGAACACCACTAGTCACCCTTCTCCATTTTGAGACACTCCCTTCCACCACTACTCTCTGTCTCCTGTTGCCCAGCCAGTTCTTTATCCATCTAGCTAGTACACCCTGAAGCCCATACGACTTCACTTTTTCCATCAATCTGCCATGGGAAACCTTATCAAACGCCTTACTAAAGTCCATGTATACGACATCTACAGCCCTTCCCTCATCAATTAACTTTGTCACTTCCTCAAAGAATTCTATTAGGTTTGTAAGACATGACCTTCCCTGCACAAAACCATGCTGCCTATCACTGATAAGTCTATTTTCTTCCAGATGTAATAGAAAATAAAGCCTGGTGGAATTCATAAATGGGAAGCTGATCCATTATAGCCCAAAGCTGAATTTCATCAGTGTATCTGCATTGCCTGTATATGCCTCCTGTTATCTTCTTCAAGGTCTGAGGACCGATTGCCTAGCAACTATTTCTGCCATTAAATGAAGAGACTTAAAAGATGGAGCAAATAAGATAAAAGATGGAGCAAATAAGATAAAATGAGAGAGACTGTAATCTTTATCTCTCAACAAGTCCCTCGCAAGCTAAGATAGAGGTGACGAGGTGTAGAGCTGGAAAACAAATATATGTTTCTATTATGGAGAAACTGGGGAGTGAGGGGAAGGATAGAGAGAAGGAACAAGTTCAAGTGACAGCTATTGATCTACTTTTTGTAGATGTTTACTGGACTGCAACTGGACATTAAAGCAGGGACTTGCCATATGGGAGCTACGATTTTGGAATTTTGTTTTCCCCCATGGGAAAATTGCCACTCTAGAATCTGTTTATCAGAAAATAAACAATGAGAAGGCAGAAAACATTGAGGTTACAAACACTTAATGAGAAACACAAAAGCACATTACGATTAGAAACATGTGCTCTCAATGCAATTCTCCGTGCATATAATGCTGTGGATTGGACTCCAGATAACATGCTTTATGGGAACTGGAGGTCAGAGAGCAATCAAGAAGATCGAGAGCACTGGATAATGTAACCCTGGAAGCCCCTTAGGGGCTTATAACCTATACAACTGCTGCACACTATGCTTTTTAAAGTCTTGCTTTTCATGCAAATGAGGGTGCTCTCCATAATGTGAGCAGCTGAATACCACTCTGTGGGCTTAAATACCTGTATATTTTAGGTGATGTAGTGGTGGTGAAGAATACAGAAATTGTATGCAGCAAGCTATTTCCAAGCTTCTGCTGGAGATCTGCCTCACTTACTAACCTTCAATGTATAAACCCCACCAGGCACAGGAGCCCAGTGCCTCCACCAGCCAGGCACAGGATGACGTCTCAGAAGTGGAGATCGAAGAAGCATCAGGCATTCACCCGTACCTTCTAACAGCTCAGAGTCACACATCTCGGTGGACTTTGTAGTAGAGAGGCCTCAGGGTCACAATCTGGTGAGCACCTCACTCTCTCTGATTCACAGCAGGCGGAGGTAGGGTTATCCAGGGGAGTTGGCGCTCAGAGGCTTACTGGAGGCCAGGACTCTGTTGAGCATGTCAGATGACCTGCCTCTGTACTTGGTCATGCCTCAATTGCTGGAGCTTCAAAGGTAAAAATTCAGGAATATCAGGAAGGGGTGTCAACTACACTCCTCGGATTGAAAGGCCAAATGGAGGAGCCCCAATGTCTTTTGTCCAAGGGGATTGTGCCAGAACTGCAAGACGCCAAGATCAAAAGTGTGAGGGTGACGGACGCAATGGAGACCTTGGTGCGCGAACTCTGTCCTGCATTGGTGGAAGGTGTGAACTCCATGTTGCAGGATATGCATTTCATGGCATATACAGGACATATACTCCATATTTCAGGCACGGTGGGCATCCGCAAGTGCCAACGCCAAAGGATGCAGGACTTCTTGACCTCACTCCAGCTGTTCCTCCATCCCAAGGAGGAAGCCAGGGGCCCTTGAGCACCAACAGGGAGAAGGAGAAGCTGGTGAACAACCTGGGGCCTTCCAACCATGAAACTCTGAGAGTGTCCAGCCCATTTGACTCCCCTCTTTCTGTGACCAAGACAGCTTCAGCCCCTCAGGCAAGTAAGGTTGGCATCTTTACACAGCAACATCCCGAAAGCAGGTTGAGGACATCCAGGTCTCGGCCCTCCTGAGGATGCCCACCACTGTTATCACAGACAGTATGGCATGGCAGACAACAGGCAGCCTCGACCTCTGTTGTGGATCATGGGGAAACACCAAGACATAAGTGTAAGGTTCAGAAGGTTAAGCCGGTCTAGTTGCACAGCATGGGCACGGGTGTTAGGCACTTGTAGATAGTGTACACCTGTGTAAGTTAGCAACACCTATGTAAATGAAATAAATATCACTGATAGCAAACTCTCTATGGCTCCTGCTTTCATAAAGTTTCTTCATGCTATGCCGTGTTCCACTGAAAGGTTGTATTCTCACTCCAGAGCCTCCTCCATGACGTCTCTGCAATGCTGCCAGCTTATCAGTTGGCAGGCCATCAGAAAGTTGCACACATGAACCACTGTATCCCTGGACAGGCAAAGTCATCGTCGACACTAGCTCTTACTCATTTCTAGGAAGATCAGGCGCCATTCTGTGGACCCTGGTCTGTCGAAGGCACCTCTGAGCAGCCACTCTCTGGGGTCCCTCAGTGGCAGAAGACCAGGCCCTGCCACCCCTTCTTGCCTCTGGAGAGCCAGCTGCCTCCGTTGACATCTTTTCATCTCTCGACGCCCAGAAAAATGGCACCCAGTTCCACAGGCTCCATCTCTCTCTCTCGTGCTACTGACTGAAAGGGAAGAAAGAGAGAGTGAACATAGGTGAATAACCTTCATGGGTTGACCCTTTAACAATTTAGCACCCCCCCCCCCCACCCCCCTTGGTAGCTGCATTTTGATGATCACTGAATACTGTGGCAGCCAACACATCGAAACCCTCACCCCTGTTCTTCTTCGGTGATCACTCACTAACGAGTATGATTGTCCACCTATGAAACTTTGTGTTACTGGTCATGGGTTCTGGGGGTTCTTGCATGGCTGATGAGCCTGGTCCTGGAGCCGCACATTTGGCAGGTGTTTCTGGGAGATGGGTTCGGTCCGTAGACTCAAGATCACTGACATTCCTTTCTCAGACTCCTTTTCTGGACCTCCTCTTACAGTTGGGTGTCCTCAAAGAATTGAGTCCCTTCAATCGGTAGGTTCCTCAGAGTAGGTCTCTCCTGAACAACATGCCTGAATCATGTAGCATACATCCTGAGCAAAGGTCTCCCAGGCATAGATGTCTATACACCTGGTCCTCCCACCTTATGTGGAGAATCTATCTCACACAGCGTTAATGGTACCTTACCAGGGACTTGAGGTGGTGTCTGTACATAGTGCAGGTTTCTGAGCCGTATAGAAGATTTGGGAGGACGATCATCTTGTACACGAGGATCTTGATGTCAGCATGGATGTCGCAGTCCTCAAAGACTCTCGTCCGAAAGAGACACTGGCAAATTGGATATGATGTTGGATCCCCACATTAATATCAGCCTCAGAGGAGGAGTTACTCCCCAGTTATGGGAAATGTTCCAGATTTGTCAGGGTTTCTCAATTGATCTTGATGGAGGGAGAGACCAGACCTTGCCCTGGGGCAGGTTGGTAAGGGACTCGAATCTTGAGGATGAGGCTGAGACCAATTCTTTCGTATGCTTCCGCAAAATTGTTAAGCATGGTTTGGAGATGCTCTAATGCGAATGGAGGTGGCGATGTCATCCACATACTGAAGTTCCACGAGCGATGTCAGTGTTATTTTCTTCGTGGATTTCAGCCGGTTGAGGTTGAAATGTTTTCCATCCATCCTGTAGACGATGTCCACTCTACTGGAAAGCTTGCTCTTGACAAGGTGAAGGATCGTGGTGATGAAGATAGAGAAAAGGGTGATGATACATTCCTGCTTGACTCCAGTCTTGACCGCAAAGGTTTCTGTCTTATTTACATCGGTAAGGACCATCGCCAACATCTTATTGTGGAGAGTTGGAGGATATTGATGAATTTCTCTGGACAGTTGGCCTTTGGCAGGGTCTTTCATAGCACTACCCGACTGAATGAGTCAAATGCCTTGGTTAGATCGATGAAGATCATGCAAAATGGGTGATGCTGCTCCTGGCATTTCTCTTGATGCCGAGCAGTACAAGAGAAGAAAGCGAGAGAGTGAACATTGATAAATCACCTTTAGGGTTTGATCCTTTGCCCATCCACCCCCGGTAGCAGTGTCTCGATGGTCACTGACTACTGTAGTAGCCATCACATTGGGGACCTTAACAGTTTCCCAAAATAAACAAGACCCCTCATCACCATTTCCCCACTCAGCCTGACCGAGTGGTCAAAGCTTTGGAAACCCTCCCTTCCTAACCTCTTACGTAAGGCTTAGGCATCTGCATGCTACCCTGTCAAAGGAAGTGAAAGGGAGGGCCCTGTAAGGAGGCCACAGCACCCACACCTGATGGAGCAGAGTGTTTTGCTAAGTCCTACATCCTTTGTCTTTTGTGTGCTCGACCTCACAGCAAATAATGCAGGGAAACCATGGCACTCAGAATTGGGAGCTCAGCATGCAAAGGATTAACTCTGATTGCTTAAAAGTGGCACACACACATCAGTGGTGAGTAAGTGGGCTTAATTGGCTTAGCTGTCAAAGTATTGTTAATAGACTAGTGGCTCAATTGTCTGGTAGGCAAAGGTATATGTCACACCTCTCTATTAGAGTTAACATGCTCCATCATAAACTCGCAAGGACCCTGCTTTCTTAATGGATCTTTCACCTTGTCTGCTGGACACCCACCCAATCCATCAGCCCATCCCGCTGGTTCTCCCCCTCTGAGTTAACAGTCCTTCCATCTCAACTTTCCAAGCACCCCTAATCAACCCCCTACCCCCAAAATGCCTTGCTGGTTGCACTGCCACCCCCAAATACAGTTCCCCCCTTCCATCTTCGCCCACAACGCCCCTTCCATCTTCCCCCACAGCCCACACACACATATCTGTTGCCCCTGGGAAACCTGAATGCTATTGCCTAGTTGCCCCCCCCCAATACCCCACCCCCAGTTCAGTTTCAATGCACCAACCACATTGCTGGTCGCCGCCACCTGCCAGTTCACCTCAGTGCCCTGGACCCCATTGCCTGGTCTCCCTACCCTGGCTCAGCCCCAGTGCCTCAAGCCCTATTACCTGGTCGTCACCCCCACTCTGGTTCAACCCCGATACCCCGAGCCCCATTGCCTAGTCACCCCTCCCAGTTCAGCCCCAATTCCCCAAGTCCTACTCCCTGGTCATACCACCCCCTCACCGTAGCTGAACCCCAGTGCCCCAAGCCCCATTGCCTGGTCACTCCCCCACCATGTTCAGGCATTTGAACCAAGCCCAATTGCTTGGTCACCCCTCCCCGTTCGACCCCGCGCAACCCCCTCGAACCCCGTGGCCAGTTGCTGGCATTCTCCCGACCTTTTATTTGCCCTCTTTCCCCGGGTAGTCATTGGTGGCCATGACGAACTGCATGCTCATCTCTGAACTCACCTCGGAGGGGAACTCACCAGTTTTGCGTTTTTAAAACCTGTCATGAATCCCACCAACATGATGTTACACGGCTATGAATGGACTTTCCAGCATTGGGGAGGATAGCTGCGGGGAAGCCCGCTAATGAATTGGGTTCCCAACACTGCATGGCAGGAAAACCTGTTATGCCACTGGTGGAGGGTGGTGGCAATCCCTCAGGGAAATTCTGCCAGCGCTAATCGTATTTTGTCCTCTCACAACATTTTTCACCTTTCACCCTTTATGCACACAGCAAACGGGGGTCCAAAATCCCAGCCATAGACTTAGTGGAGAGGAAGGGAAAGGTAAAGCAACTAGAGGAAGATGATGAGCATGACAACAAGCTGGAACATCAATCTGTGCAATGTGCAACATTCATCTCCATATGTATGAAATAAAACATTACGTTCATCTTGTCCATCTCCACATTAAGACACAGAAATTCTCAACTGACCTGCCCAATGTTCTAACTCCTACCAATAGAGCCTTTAGGGCTTATTCAAGAATCAGTCGACCCAACTTTTCACATGTCCTGAAACTGTCTAGTGCAGATGTTTAATGTGTTTACGCTGATGCTTTCCTTTAGTGACTGTCCTCCCACTAAATCTTACTGGTACAATGCAGCTGGGGCATTGTTCTGGCACTCTAGCTGCTGGCCCTTATTGGAAAGCGTTGAACGTCTTAAACGCATACTATGCCTCAGGTCTCAATGTATGATTTTCCAGGAGTAGGAGTCTGATGAACCTCTAATGTTCTCCATCATTATTGGCTCTTAGAAGTTAAAAATCACAGTTTTGATGGACCCACCCAAGCCACTCCACCCCAGGGACCCCTGTAATAGGGAGAACACCCCCCCCTCCAGCCCAACCCCCTAACTAAAGGGGTGCCACACAGACCCCCTAACTAAAGGAACCACGGACAGAAATCCCGGACTCCCCGACTACAGGGACTCCTGCCCCCAGATTCATCAAGCGTGTGATTGCAATGCACTTTCCTGTCTTTGATATGGTCAATGTTTGTAAACATTGGGGTTTCACCACTCAGAGTCACTCACCCATGAAGGAAGATGAATGAATCAAGGCTGCAGATGGTTTGGCAAGCTGTCAATCATAGCCCACTACTAGAGAGTTATGAATGGATTGCAGCTAATGAATCTGTGGGGTTGAAACACAGGTCACAGCTGTTCTCCTTTGAGGAATGGACAAGTGGAGCCTCCAAGTAAGTGTTGCAGCTGTAATTTCCCTGTCTGGACTGCTTTGTAACTTCCAGACAGGAGTCTATTTTCTGGGGTGGGGGGTCCCTGCGGGGGCTCCGTCTAGTTAGGGAGTCCCTGCAGGGGTCTGTCTAGTTATGGGCTCCCTATGCGGGGGGGGGGGGGGCCTTTAGTTAGAGGGGTCTCTGGGGGGTCTCCCAATTCATGGATCCTTAGGTGCAGTCTCCCTATTCGTTGGGTCCCGGGGGGCAGGGAATCTCCCAATTCATGGTGTCTCGGGGGCGGGGTGGCGGAAATCACTATTCATGGGATCCCTGGGAAGAGGGGGCTGGTAGAAGACGGATGGACTGGTAGTGCACTGTGGGCAGAGGGACGGCCCTCGAATGGACTCTGAGGGCAGCTACCCTAAGGAGTTACCCACTTGGACCACCGCGAGGTCCACCACACCGGAGCCACATTGGCAGAGACCACAAGTAATAATAATAATCTTTATTATTGTCGCAAGTAGGCTTACATTAACACTGCAATGAAGTTACTGTGAAAAGCCCCTAGTCGCCACATTCCGGCGCCTATTCGGGTACACAGAGGGAGAATTCAGAATCTCCAATTTACCTAACGGCACATCTTTCTGGACCTGTGGGACGAAACCGGACCACCCACAGGAAACCCATGCAGACACAGGGCCAA